>NC_091757.1:27341116-27687366 GCF_043380555.1 Nothobranchius furzeri | reverse complement strand
TTACAAAAAATGGGTCCCAACATGGTTTGTGTGGCGTTGCCATAGTGTGACGTCATAGGCACAGATCCCCTGTCCTCTTGTTTGGAAATGGAAATATGGTCACCCTATATTAAACAAACTGTCCACCCGGGCTTTTGCGCTGCACAGAGACGCTTCGCTGCCTACGACTGAATGTCAGTTGAGAGTCAGTCTCATGCAGACTGACCAATGAAGAGAGGGCCTCAAGTTAAGACCCTCTCCTCATTGGTCAGTCCACACGAGGTGGTTCAAAGGTTACTCTGGGCGGGTTACGTGTTGTCAGGCATTCAAGTATTGAGTATATTTACTGCATATTACAGTAAAATATTCTGTATGTGACCACATTATGGTGATCCTTGGGTCGTGATGATGGAGCCCTTGAATATTGTTGCCCAGGGTACAACAAAGTGTTAATCTGGCCCTGGTTCCGCCGTCACATTCCCGCAGAAACTGGTTGATCACACCGGGGCCAGACTACTAGCATGTGGTTTTACAACCACAATGTCCTCAGAAGCAAAAACGCTTTTAAAAGGGAGGGAGGAGTCCTAACTGTTGCTGCAGGCGTGTTGTGTGAGAGTGCAGTTATATACTGGTTAATATATTTTTGGGTTCAGTTGCTTTCATGTGGCCTAATGTGAGTCTATTTGGGATCATTGGAATGATCAGCAGCATTTCTTGATGTGACTTTATGGCAGTTGCCCAGGGCATCATCGCAAGGAGGATGGCATTCATTTACTTTTGTTTTATTTGGTATTTTTTCAGTCAGTTTTGGAAATAGTGATCAATTTTGATTAATTCACAGCCTATGTTTAATTACATTTAAAATAAATATTAACAGATGAGATCAAACAAAACAGATGAGAATTGCCCTTAAGCTGTTTAACTTGGACCAAGCATTTTAGGTCACAGATAGATGTAGCTTAGGGTCTCTGTCTATACACCTTATAAGACAATTTAGGTGATGGCATGTTGTTTTTCTGCTATTGAACTGTTTTCTAATAATGTTGTGTTAAATAAAGTGAAGGAAGGAGAGAAATAACGTTTCCCTAGCAGTTTTAAAAAATTTCCCCATGTGATCCGATTAATCGTGTCGAGACCCCATCCGATTAATCGATTATCCAAATAATCGTTTGTTGCAGCCCTAGATGAGTTCACTGCACCTCTAACATAACACCTCACCTGTGAGAAGCAGAGTCTGTAAAAGAGGATTCACCAGCAGTTTGAAGGTCAATGACCCTTGATCTCCTGCGCTGACGCCGCTCCTGCTCATCATCATTCCCAGGAAAGGCTGCCATCAGTGGGGTGCTGCAGGCTACAGGAGACTGACCCTTGTTCTTCAGATTGGACAGAGCCCGTCCGGGGTGAACCCGGGAGATGGGGGTGGAGGTTGCACTCATTTTGGCTGCACAAAAAGAAAAAAGTTTTTATAACTGTGTTTAGAGACATTTGGCTTCCAGGAGTTGTTTAAAACATTTAAGTTAGTTTACACTTTTGTTTAGCTTTCACCAGGAAGATTGGAAAGATAAATCAAACCTGTGACAGTGTTTGGACACAAGAACTATTAGACGGGAATATGAAACAACCCGATTCTGGTCCACCAGTGATTTTTCACATGTAGACACAGGTGTGCGAACAGATAAACCCTTTAACAAAGAGCTAGCCTTGGTGCTAAATGAAGCACTCCCCAGTAAACTTTTCACTTTAACATTAGATCTAGATTACCCAATGCAATTTTGTAAAAAAAAAATCGTTCCTCGTTGATGACTATACACGTTTTTACTTCAGTGTTAATAGGCACTATTAATCCTAAACAACAAAAATACGTTTATTGTATGCTAAACACTGCTAGCCTTATGCTAACATTCAACAGCCGTTAGCATAACAACGTTTGCTACAAGTCTCATTAACCCTCTCAGGCTCAAAATAAGTTTTGATAAAAGGACGAACAACTAAGTCCTTCAGGGGTACTTCTGAGTTAAAACATGCTCATGAAATAAGTTTGGGAAGTAACCAGGTAGGTAGGTTTTAACGTTGCAAATCTGCAACGCCTGCCTCCAGAGGGTTAAGATACGATAAAAGTTTACTAAAGTACCCACCCGGACCGCTGCACGAACCTTCAAACTATCCCAATTCAGACGAAGTCGTTATTAAAGTGCGATGCTGCTTTAAACTATTTTAGTTGTTCTTAACGCAACAAAGTGCACTCTTTCTTCCTGTAAAGTTTGAATTTTTGCGCCGGACGGTTTACGTAACACACCAGACGCCATTACGTGACGCCGCGCCCACCATAGACATGAATACGTAGACGCTCATTGGGCGCTGAAGACATATGGCTGGAGTGAGAAACAACGTCGCCGCCATATTGGATGGGTCTCTTCACTCCTTAAAGTTGCCCAGAGTGGGCAACTATGACCGTGTACTGTTAAAAAAAAAAGACCACTTGGGTTTACTAGTGACTTCTCTGGCCTATCTGATAGGATTTTATATTTTAATGTACGTTAATTTATTTTGTGAACTATGTAAGAATTGGACAGTAAAATCATCACAAAACAGTCCAATGTGTCTATCACAGGCAATGTTACAATGACAAGATGTCCTTTTGAGCTGGCTGGGGGAATGCCAGGTTTTTGTTTTCAAAAATTGCTGGGTCGTGACGGTATTTCTGTTAACAAACAGCGCCCCTCTCATCAGAGGCGGAGCTGGCCTAAATGGCGCCCTGTGCGAGATCCCCCGTGACGCCCCCCCCCCCCCCCTACACACACACACAAGAAAAAAAATTACACCTACAACTTTGTTTCAAATTGCGTGGAGTGTATTATATGTAACAACGTTTGCTAACTGAATACAACATCCAGCTCCTGGCCACCTTCTCACCACTTGTCAAAGTTCTACTGAAATAGTGATGATGACAACACCTGCCATCGCCTTCACTCCTGGGAAATATGAAAGTAGTTGGCACCTTGGTAGGTCCTCTTCGAACTAGCTCTGTGCGTATGCTGTCGGTAATTGGTGATGGCCACTTGGCTGGGTCTGAAGAAAGAGGCTCATCATCACCTTCAATGGGACCCATTGGTTGATCGTTCAGGCTTCTCTATTGACAGAAAACAGAAGCGTAACTCAACACATTGCTATGTGGACCATTTCACATATTCTATTAAAATACAATATGTGACATTCAAATTTCTCTAATGTTTGCAGGACACACACACACACACACACACACACACACACACACACACACACACACACACACACACACACACACACACACACACACACACACACACACACACACACTTGTGCAAAACTTACCTGACATATCTTGTTGGGGAGACGTGGCAGCTGGCTGTCCCTCATCAAGTTCACATGTACTGGTAGGTCTCTCTATTGACAGAAAATGGAAGCATAACTCACCACATTGCTATATGGAACAATTCCCATATTCTGTGAAAATACTATTTAAATGTTTATAGCTAAATGTTTGCTGGACACACACACACATGTGCAAAACCCACCTAAAGTATCTTCCTGGGGAGATGTGGTGCCAGCAGACTGTCCCTCCTCAAGTTCAAATACTGGCCTACTGGTACGAGCAGTGGAGGTAGATGGCTGTTCCTCAGTGGCAGCTGATGTCATCCCAAAATATTGTAATAAAAGTAGCCGTGGGCAGCACGGGCAGAACATCTTGCCCTCCGGTCAGAACCTGAACACACCACCAGTAGGCAACGGCTTATAAAAGACACACTTTATTGCACAATCAATAATAAAACACAACGATAAAACACCATGGCCCAAGCCCTCTCTTCTAAAACCAACTGTCCAGCATGAGTCACATAAGCAGCGGTACTTAGCTGTCATGGATGGTGTGACCCCCGTCCCCGGGGTCTGAGCTTCCAACGCCGTCCAACGCCCCGGGGTGTAGCTTGCGAGGACGGCGGGTAAATCCACAACATAAGTCCACTGCCAGAGTCCGTAGCGGCAGATGTCGGCGCGGCCTTGGCATCACCTATGCCCAGCCCTAACTGTCTAAAGAAGGCGACCAGCCTTCCCTCCTGGCGCTGGAACTCCAAACACCTGTTCAGCTATCTTCGTCACCGGCAGCCCTACCCGGCTGCGAACGACCCCACCCCCCAAAGTCCGATGCCACAATGACAGGTCGACCACGCACACCTCTCAGTAGGTCTGTCACCCTTTTATCCTCCCTGGCCTCGTTATCCATAACGAGGACCAGCTGGTGTCCAATCACCACACCCTCGGAGCTCGGCAGCTTCCGTCTTCTGTCCATCACACTCTCCCCCTCTTTGTCCTGAAGGACTCGCCCTCGAGTCCTAGATTTCCACCTGATAATCCTTATACCGAACAGGGGGTCTCCTCTGACGAACCACGCGTTGCTCCACAGCTCCAGGTCCCTCGACCTTCTCAGGGATACGTCCTCCCGATCCTCTTCCAACCGCACCCCCTCAAGCAGCCTCTCCATGCAATGGGGCAGGGTTGCTTGAATCACCGGAGCCCTTCGTCTCCGAAAACCGTTGAGCACTCCTGCTGATGTCCTCCCAGGTGGCATCCGGCTGATGAACCACCCGCTGTTCCGCAGCTCCACGTCTGTCGATCTCCCCAGGGAGACGTCCTTCCGGTCCTCCTGCAGCAGCACCTCCTCGAGCAGCCTCTCCACGTGATGGGGCCGGGTCACTTGCGCCGCCAGACCTGCTTGTCTCTGCAGACCGCCGATGAACCCTGCTGGTGTCCTCCCAGGTGGCATCCTGCTGACGCAGACTCTGCCTCGCTCTCTCTCGGGACCCCACAGCCATCGGTGCTGCAACTAGTGGAAGAGAAGTGCACGGCTTAAGTCGGTTGAAATGAATCACACTCTCAGGACCCCCCTCAACGGGTACTAGCCTGTATAACACGTCTGTCACCCGCTCGAGGACCCTAAACGATCCCCTATCTCGCCTCTGAAGCCTGGGACACACCCCTCGTCTCCTCAGCTTATTTCTGACCCACAATAAGTCACTTGCCGCGTAGAACCGGCGGGAGGCCCTAAAATCATGTGCCCTCCTTTGTTGCACCGATGCTCTGCCCTGATGGCACTTCACCGCATCCACCATCGTAGTGAATGTTTCCTTCAGCCTCGTCACATACTTGTCTACTGAGGCAAAGGCTTCACCTATCCTGGCCTTCAAGTACCCAGCATTGCCTCTTCCTACAGGGGTCTCAACAACAGAGAAGGGGGCGGGCATTTGACCCACGATACACGCCCCCTCTAGTTTCCCTGCACGTAAGGGCAGTCCCGACGTAAATGCCGGTTACAGCCACACTCCCAGCAGCCTCCAAACCTCTCATTTCCTTCCCTCCGGGAATGTTCTTGCCTAGGCTGCAAGGTTGTGTTCTGAGCGTCACGACGGTGGGGACTAGATGCAGCAGGTACTGACAGTGTGTGCACCACTTCCTGGAGGGATTTCACCTCCTGTCTCAAGCTCTCGACCACCCCCATTAGCGAAGCAATGCTTTTATCATCAGCATCTTTCACAGTTATCCCCCTCACTCTTGCGTCCGATACTGAGCTGGTCTCCAAGCTCCTAATGAGCTCAAGCTCCGCCGCCAGGTCGATGGCTGCTTCAAGCGACGCAGGCTTGGCGCTCCGTAAACACACTCTCATGTCTCCATTCCCCACATGAGCTATAAACTGATCTTTAGCCAACATGTCTCGTATATTGGGATCCACTGTCGGATAAGCTTTAACGACAGCCCGTCGTAATGCCATCCCAAATCCTCTGACACTTTCATTATGCCACCTGCGTCGAGCGGAGAAAACAGCCCTATTCCAATCAGCGCTGTCACACAGATCCAAACACTTCCCCATTTGCTCTTTTAACATGGCATAATTAGCTTTAACGCTCCCCGACAAGCCATTGTAAACCTCTCGAGCTTTGTCAGACAACAGAAGACACAGAAACTTCAGCTTAAGGGGCTCATCCCAGTTATTTATATCGGCTGCCATTTCAAACTGTCCAACCCAGTCTGCCCATTCACGGCCAACACCGGAAAAGCTCTCCGGCATAAAAATCGGCCGAGCTGCTGTGCTCACGGGCTGATTTTCAGCTGGTCTCAACGGAGGAGGTGTGTTATTTTCAGGTTCTGACATTTTGGATTGCTAGATCCCACTTCTGACACCAGTGTAATAAAAGTAGCCGTGGGCAGCACGGGCAGAATATCTTGCCCTCCGGTCAGAACCTGAACACACCACCAGTAGGCAACGGCTTATAAAAGACACACTTTATTGCACAATCAATAATAAAACACAACGATAAAACACCATGGCCCAAGCCCTTTCTTCTAAAACCAACTGTCCAGCATGAGTCACATAAGCAGCGGTACTTAGCTGTCACGGATGGTGTGACCCCCGTCCCCGGGGTCTGAGCTTCCAACTCCCCGGGGTGTAGCTTGCGAGGACGGCGGGTAAATCCACAACATAAGTCCACTGCCAGAGTCCGTAGCGGCAGATGTCGGCGCGGCCTTGGCATCACCTATGCCCAGCCCTAACTGTCTAAAGAAGGCGACCAGCCTTCCCTCCTGGCGCTGGAACTCCAAACACCTGTTCAGCTATCTTCGTCACCGGCAGCCCTACCCGGCTGCGAACGACACCACCCCCCAAAGTCCGATGCCACAATGACAGGTCGACCACGCACACCTCTCAGTAGGTCTGTCACCCTTTTATCCTCCCTGGCCTCGTTATCCATAACGAGGACCAGCTGGTGTCCAATCACCACACCCTCGGAGCTCGGCAGCTTCCGTCTTCTGTCCATCACAATATCTGTGTAGGGCTCCTGATGTTTCATAAAACAAACAATACAATCTTCATGTCACGTCTGTTGCTTTAGCATTTTAATTAACATGTTACAATGAGCATTTACAGTTTCCAGCAGTGGTGGAAAGAATTCTGAAAATCTGTACTCAAGTACAAGTACTGTTACATTGCTAAAATATTACTCATTTACAAGTAAAAGTACCGGTGTTAGAGAAATACTCAAGTAAAAGTACAAATTATTCATAAAAACCTCAGAGTATTATTTATTTTTAATGGGTGATGTCACCATCACTTCTCCAGACTGGGGCTGCCTGGAAATTGTGTGTTTTCCTTTACCAAAAGTTAAAACACCAACAATCTATTAATCATTAATAATTGATAGAATACAAAACAAGTGTTTTTCCCTAATTTTTTTGTCATTTTAAGTTTTTATTTCCTTATTCAGCAAATGTCTCCGGCACACAAAGAACTAAATGACCAGAGTAGCCACAACTATTGATTAAATATCCATTAATCCATTTTAACTGGTTAAATTCTTCAACTCTCCCACGCTGCTTCAAGGTCACTGTGAGTTAACAGCCGCGGTGTGCTATGCAGCACACAACGCAACACGATGACATCATCGACTTGTACAGAGCTGAAAGGCGAGACAATCTCAACTTTCAGCTAAAAAAAGACCGCTCTAGCTATTATAGTTTTTATGTTATTGTCAGGAACCGAGTTCAGAAGACCCGTGAAGACGCCAACACAGTAAAAATATATAAAAAGTCTTTATTGAAGGCAGAGGTACCTGGAGGGCAAGGCTGAGGCAGGGTCAGAGACAGGCAAGGTCCAAATGGCAGGCAGCGAGCAAGGCAGGGGTCAGGCAAAAAACAAGGTCCAGAGGCAGAGATCAGGCAGGGTGGATGGCTGGAGAACTACTGGCAGAGCTGTAATAATCTGGCATCTGTTGACTGGATGGCTGGTTCTTTTATAGCAGGGGAAGCAGGTGAATGGGATGAGGCTGATTACAGGAGCAGGTGGAATGAATGGAGCTGATTGAAGCTGACAGAGGTTGCTGGGGAAAGCAGGGCTTGGCTGGAGCTTGGTGAGAGGAACCAGGTGAGCTGAATGAAGGTATAATGAGGAAGTGGAGGAGGGTGAAGGATGGGAGTCATGACAGAACCCCCCCCTCAAGGGCGGATACCAGACGCCCACAGGAAACCAGAGCAGGGCGGGAGGAGGGGGACCAGGAAGGAGGGCCAGAAGAGTCAGGGGGGCCGGCGACGGGGAACCAGGAGCTGGGACTGTTGGAGCCTGGGGGGCCGGTGACGGGGAACCAGGAGCCGGGACTGCGAGAGCCTGGGGGGCCGGCGACGGGGAACCAGGAGCCGGGACTGCGAGAGCCTGGGGGGCCGGCGACGGGGAACCAGGAGCCGGGACTGCGAGAGCCTGGGGGGCCGGCGACGGGGAACCAGGAGCCGGGAATGTAGGAGTGTGGTGATAGAGGACACTGGTGGACGAGGACCAAGAGGGGACACAGACTCTGGGACTTGAGGGGACACAGACTCTGGGACTTGAGATTAGGGAGCTTGAGACTGGGGAGCTTGAGAGCAGGAGGGGTCCTCTTCAGAGCAGGGGCAGGAGGGGTCCTCTTCAGAGCAGGGGCAGGAGGGGTCCTCTTCAGAGCAGGGGCAGGAGGGGTCCTCTTCAGAGCAGGGGCAGGAGAGGTCCTCTTCAGAGCAGGGGCAGGAGAGGTCCTCTTCAGAGCAGGGGCAGGAGAGGTCCTCTTCAGAGCCTGGAGGCGTCGACCCTTGGACTGGAGCCCCTTGGACTGGCTGGGCCGGAGGCCCTTGGACAGGCTGGGCCGGGACCGGGGCTTCTTGGACCTCATCCGTCGAAGCAGGATGCGATGCGTCCTCCGAGACCACCGCCAGAGCAGGGTGCTATACGTCCTCAGAGACCACCGCCAGAGCAGGGTGCGATACGTCCTCAGAGACCACCGCCAGAGCAGGGTGCGATGCGTCCTCAGAGACCACCGCCAGAGCAGGGTGCGATGCATCCTCCCGGACCACCGCCAGAGCAGGGTGCGATGCGTCCCCGGGACCACCGCCAGAGCAGGGTGCGATGCGTCCCCGGGACCACCGCCAGAGCAGGGTGCGATGCGTCCCCGGGACCACCGCCAGAGCAGGGTGCGATGCGTCCTCCCGGACCACCGCCAGAGCAGGGTGCGATGCGTCCCCGGGACCACCGCCAGAGCAGGGTGCGATGCGTCCCCCGGGACCACCGCCGGAGCAGGATGCGATGCATCCACCGGGACCACCGCCGGAGCAGGATGCGATGCATCCACCGGGACCACCGCCGGAGCAGGATGCGATGCGTCCACCGGGACCACCGCCGGAGCAGGATGCGATGCGTCCACCGGGACCACCGCCGGAGCAGGATGCGATGCGTCCACCGGGACCACCGCCGGAGCAGGATGCGATGCGTTGGAGGGTTCTGGGGAAGGTGACCACCTCTCACAGCAGGTCAGACCCTCCGTGGCGACATCCTTCAGTGCAGACCCATATACCCTCTGGACATAAAGGTAGTAATTACCAAGTGCTGGGACCGCTATCAACTCTGGATGGGTGGAGAAGATGACATTTAACCTATCAGCCGCCCGCAGACGTAAGTGGGGGCAGGTAGGCTTGGAAAAGACCTCCCACACAGCCTCCTCGGCCATCTGCATCATCCCCTGAACAATCTCCTCCGTCGGGACTGGTCCAGAAGCAGAACATGAGGTGCCGTCCGTGGAACCCGCCGACACCAGCACGGGAGAAGGATTAACCCTCTTATCAGCTCCAGAAAACCTCCGGGACCGCAGCCGTCGTGACCTGACAGGAGGGGTTTGAGGCTGGAGCGGCGTGGTCATGAACCCGCTGCACAAGAAGTTTGCAGCAGGCCTGGACAGAGGAGTGGAGCCTCTGTGTGGCTCTGGCCTCAAGGCCAGCCGCGTTCCCCAGAACGGTGACTCCTGCTCCTTCTCTAGCTCCATAAACTCCAGGAGCGTGAGATCCTCCATGACAGGTACGATGAAAAAAAAGAAGAAAAAAAAAATACTCCAAGTGCTGTGTCAGCGTTGGGTCAGATTTTTGGCCAGATTATTCTGTCAGGAACCGAGTTCAGAAGACCCGTGAAGATGCCAACACAGTAAAAATATATAAAAAGTCTTTATTGAAGGCAGAGGTACCTGGAGGGCAAGGCTGAGGCAGGGTCAGAGACAGGCAAGGTCCAAATGGCAGGCAGCGAGCAAGGCAGGGGTCAGGCAAAAAACAAGGTCCAGAGGCAGAGATCAGGCAGGGTGGATGGCTGGAGAACTACTGGCAGAGCTGTAATAATCTGGCCTCTGTTGACTGGATGGCTGGTTCTTTTATAGCAGGGGAAGCAGGTGAATGGGATGAGGCTGATTACAGGAGCAGTGTTACGTCCTCTATTGGTGGATATGGAGAAGGACGGGGAGTAACACAGAGGCATGTGCTTCAGTTGTGGAAATTGTAAACACAGATTTATTAAAAGGATTTTAAAATGACAAAAAGCTCCAAATCTAAAAGTACTTAAACACATTGTTAAAATGGCCAAGGGTTCACGTTTTAAAACAGACATCAAATGCTCCCAAACATTCACAAAACAAAGTCCACTGACTTAAACACAAGTTTGGGAGCCAAGAGGTAACCAGCACTCTGGTCCCTCGTCTGTTAAAAACCTCTAAAAGCTCTTAAGCTTCACTAAGCTTAAAGAACTAAAACCCAGTTAAAAGCCATTAAAACACAAACAAATGGAGCACATGAGAGAACTGGCACAGATCCAGTCTCTCCCTTCCTCCTGGCAGCTCTCCCTTTTATGCTGCTCAGGAGGTGATCAGCCCAAGTGAGTGCAGCTGTGCAGGTAGGAGGTGGAGGAAGCACTGATTGTCCTCTGCAGTGTCAGATTTCTGAGGCAAACGGCAACAGCTGTAACAAGCAGGTGGAATGAATGGAGCTGATGGAAGCTGACAGAGGTTGCTGGGGAAAGCAGGGCTTGGCTGGAGCTTGGTGAGAGGAACCAGGTGAGCTGAATGAAGGTATAATGAGGAAGTGGAGGAGGGTGAAGGATGGGAGTCATGACAGTTATGGCAGTTTACAGTTTAAACGGGATCTTACTGGCAGGGCACCTCCAGCGGCCCGCTGCCGCTCCGTTTTTCGTGGGGTAAATAATACGTAGCTCATTTCCCGAGTCCAAAAAGAAAGGCGAATGGCGCCGGCGCGAGACCTGCCGCCCGCCGTCAATGTATTTCAGCAAAATTCTCAAAGACTCATTTTAATTTGATAGCGTTTGGTTATCAGCCTTTCGGTTTTCCCACTCTTAGCTTTTCATAAAAGCTCATTTGACAAAGAAAAAGCTAGCGGTTTGAAGTAGTTCTAAATACATGCAACGTAAGAAGCTAGCATAAGACATTTGAAGGGATCATCATAGCACCATGCAAAACGTACAGATTAGAGAGGTTAGTTAATCAATAAGTTGGGGGACAGGCGGGAAAAATACCAACTAAATAATAAAGAGATGCATACCTGCATCTTTTCCTCGTTTCTCCTCCTCTTCTTTTCTTTTTTTCCGAAATTGGGCACCAGATGGCTTCGACCGCTTCTTCTCCATTATGTTTGTGAGTGGTGATATGTGAAACGGTACCTGTATCCCTCCATCATCACTCTCCGAGATCCCTCCGCCCCCCACCTGATGAAGGGCGCTATAGAGCGCACTACAGAGGCGCGGTGGACACAAGGGGGCGCAATAAAATCCCAATATAAACGCAAACAATGACTTTGTTGTGCTTTTATTACAGAAATATTATTATTATCATCACTCATCACTATTATTATTATGAAGAACATGTGATTTCTATGTTTTGTTGATATATCGGTTGATGGAATAAAAAAAAAAAAATTAAATGCCGCCCCCTCCAGACTGCCGCCCTGTTCGGCCGCACATGTTGCACATATCAAGCTCCGCCACTGCCTCTCATTCTTCCTAGACCCAGAGCCAATCATAATTGAGCCTGGCATGTTGCCTTGTCTCCCAACTCCACCGTTGAGTTGCATTTGTTATTCGCCTTAACTCTCCACCATCAGCTAATCTCCAGCCACAAGGAGGCTTTTTCTCTCCTGGTTAGTTGAAAAGGAAGTTGTGGAGAGAATGAGCCAGCACATGGAGCAGTACAGAGGGATTTTCTTGTAAACAAAAGAAGCCTCTAGCCTGGTCTGGCAGAAATGTTCTCGGTTTCTACACAGAGAACTAGTCTGGTCACTCACAGGCAGAGAAGCACATGAGGGGCGGGACTAGCCAGCTCAAAAACAACCAATCAGAAAAAGGCGGAAATGTACTGTAGTTTTTTATGGCGTCTGGTGATGGCGCGAACATCTATCTTTAGAAGAAACGCTTTTAGCGCTTCTACTTGTTGTGGTTTTAAAAACATGTTCAAGTCTTTTAGAAAAGAGGATCACATCTGCTTCAGACGCCATCTTCATTGTTTATGAGAAACTCAGTGTTGTGGTGTGTGTGTGTGACGTATGCTGCTTAGCCTTGATTGGGTTGGTTAGAATTCTCAGGGGGTTAGGGTTATTTGAATAGAAGAAACCACAGAACCAATGCTTCTCATAAGGAAACACACAGGAGGAGTGTCTGGCCTGAAGCAAGGGTCATGAAGCTGCCAGTGGAGAGTTATACCGGCCACTGGGTCAACGGAGGCATAGAGGCAGGCTGGGACTGTGCTGGAGCACACAACGGAGGAGCTTCCAGCCCTCCTGATTACTGTGGGTGTGGAAAATGTGACACTGGACTTTTAATCATTTTTTAGTGTATTTTTTTTTTGGTTTGCACTTTGTGTGTGTGTGTGTTTACAGTAGGTGACGTGGTGGTGAGTAGAGTCGCCACAGACCTGTGATGGGCCCCACCCCACTGGTTAGCCTCAGCTGTTATTGTTTTAACACTCCGAAGCATGATTATTAACTGAAGTGCCTAATGGAAATTGTAAACCAATTCCTTGAGTGGAATTCCCAAGGTGGTGTTGCTGGTTTATAATAAACATTATGGAATCTTTCTTTATAATGCCACACAAACATTATATATGAAAACAATGTATTAATGCAAAACAACAAACTTACCTCATCGGCAATGTGGAAACTAGAAAACGAGTATTTTATGTGCTCTCAAAAATCCAGAAGGACCCAGCAAAATAGAGTAAACCATACAAAATTCTTCCCGGCAGACCAAACGTATCTGAATGTGCTAGCAAAACTTACTATACGGCCAAATTTATTCATCACTTTTTACAACCCTTTTCAACTTGACATGCAACTACATAAAAGACAGGTACGACCGTGACAAAAATCAAGAACTTCAGAATCCAAAACCAGTCCATGCTTGATACAGTGTGAAGCAGCTGAGAATCAGCACCTCCAAATTTCAGACCAGGAAAAGGGTGGTTTGCTAACTTCGGGTCAGGAGAGAGGCCGTCCCCCAAGTGGAGGAGTTTAAGTCTCTCGGGGTCTTGTTCACGAGTGAGGGTAGGAGGGATCGGGAGATCGACAGACGGATTGGTTTGGCATCTGCAGTGAAGCGGACACTGAACTGATCTGTTGTGGTGAAGAGGGAGCTGAGTCAGAAAGCCAGGCTCTCAATTTACCGGTCGATCTACATAACCTATGGTCATGAGCTTTGGGTGATGATCGGAAGAACGAGATCACGGATACAAGCGGCGGAAATGAGTTTCCTTCGCAGGGTGGCCGGGCTCAGCCTTAGGGATAGAGTAAGGAACTTGGACATCTGGGAGGGACTCGGAGTGGAGCCGCTGCTCCTCCGCATCGAAAGGAGTCAGTTGAGGTGGTTCGGGCACCTGGTCAGGATGCCTCCTCGACTCCTCCCTCGGTAGGTGTTTTGGTCATGTCCGGCCGGCAGGAGACCCAGGAGGAATTACATCTGTAGGTTGGCCAGGGAATGCTAGGGTGTCCCAGCTGAGGAGCTGGCAGACCTGGCTGGGGAGAGGATTGCTTGGGAGGCCCCACTTTGGACACCAAAAATGTCTTTTTTTATTCACACAGTCTTAGCTGTTTTCAAACTGTGTTTGTGGTATGGGGCAGCCACGTTTTTGTGCGCACAATGCATTGTGGGATGATGATGCAAACTGGTTGTAGACATTAGAACATTTCTCTGTAGACAGAGAAAGGTTACAATGACACGTTGTGCTGCTTTTGGTTGAGACTTAAGCCTGATTTATGCTTCTCCGTCTGCGTCAGTGCGGAGACATGCAACTCCATTATCCGTCCTTGCGTAGGGCTCCGGCAGGCACGCAAGTACGTACAGAGTCTAGCCCATTTTTTTAAACATCCGTTGAACGAGACGGATTACGCAAGCTTGTGATTGGTCAGGACGCCGCTGTTGTTTACAGCGCCGCCATTGCAAAGAGAGCCGAGGATAACTAGCGGCAGACACGGAGAAGCTTGAAGAATACCTCGCCAAAAAACTCTAAAAATATGAATGTTTAATTCCCCGTGACTGGAGGAGTGAAAAGATGCGCAGCAAGCGTTTTATTTGTGGATGGAAATGACAGGAAACGTGGGTTTAGAGGTGGCGAGCACATGAAGAGGTGGGAGAATGAGAGACAAATATGTCCGTGTTAAAAAGTCTTTTATATACAAAAACACAATATAAACACACTATCTTGGACCGATGCATGACAGGATACCACAGAACAGCGCTGTGCCCTCTGTTGTCCTGCCGGGCAATTGCTTTGCAACACTCTCCAGGAGACGGAGAAGTATGAGAGCAAAACGCTTCCGTCAATCCGTGCATGTCTGTCCCTTGCGGAGCTGACGGAGAAGCATAAACCAGGCTTAACAGTCAAAAGACAACAAAGAACCGGATGTAAGTGTCCTCAGCTTTCCTCACAAGAAGATCATTATGCAAAATGTTTTAAAGAAACCTAAAGGAAGACCCAGGACACGCTGGAGGGGCTGTTTCTCATCTGGCCAGAGAAATGGATGGATAGATGTTATTTTATTACCATTATTAATTTACACTATACTAAAAGCCTTATTGCCCCAAATCAAAATATGTAAAAGGGGACATTTTTCATTGCATTTTTCTCAAGTTAAAATGATAATGTTTGTTGTTTATTGGTATTATTCTGATCAGTATTTGTTGGTGTGTGTGTGTGTGTGTTAACCTCCTTTTTTCAGTTGGGTCAGCCATTACCTAAGTTGCCCTCATGTTTTATTAAGCCTGACTCATGCTTCTGCGTCTGCATCAGTGCAGAGACACGCAACACCATTATCCCTCCTTGCGAGCCTGCTGGAGAGCCCCCACAAGGACGGATGGAGTCAAGCTCTCTTTTCTTAACATCCGAGAACGCAAGCTTGTGATTGGCCAGGGCACCGCTGTCGTCTACACAGCCGCCATTGCTCCCTCAAAAACATAAAGAGAGCTGAGAATAATAGTGGCAGACACTGAGAAGCTTGAAGAATACCTCGCAAAAAAACTCAAAATATGAACGTTAAATTCCCCGTGACTGGAGGAGTGAAAGATGCGCAGCAAGCGTTTTATTTGTGGACGGAAATGACAGGAAACGTGGGTTTAGAGGTGGCGAGCACATGAAGAGGTGGAGGAGGATGAGGGACAAATATGTCCATGTTAAAAAGTCTCTTATATACAAAAAAACACAATATGAACATACTATCTTGGACCGATACATGACAGGATACCACAGAACAGTGCTACGCCCTCTGCTGTCCTGCTGGGGAATTGCTTTGCAACACTCCCCAGGAGACGGAGAAGTATGAGAGCAAAACATCTCAGTCCGTGCGTGCGTGTCTCTCCCTGTTGGAGCTGATGGAGAAGCATGAATCAGGCTTCAGAGAGGTGAGTTTGTGCCGGAGCTTTGTGTGCTTGAGTTGGAGTTTATGATGTTGACCTCTGTTTTAGCCCAAGTCATACCTAACAGATGGAACAGAGTACACCTCTATTGTACCCTAAAGATCACGCTCACACTCTGTCACTTGTGGAGTCCCTCAGGGGTCTGTTCTTGGCCCTATCCTCTTTATTCTCTACTTCCTTCCACTCGGCCAAGTAATCAGTCAGCATGGCATTGTTTTTTTACTGTTATGCTGATGATACACAGTTATACATTATAGCAACTGCTGCAGCTCCCAATCTTTCTGGATCTCTGCCTGCGTCATCAATACCATCATCAACAGCTTCAGCTAAACTCAAGACATGTCTGGAGGAGATTAAAAGGTGGATGTAGCACCATTTTCTGCAATTAAACAGCTCCAAGACAGAAGCCATCATGGTAGGCACCCCCCACCAGATCCAGTCATCTCCTATTACTTTCTCTGGTCATAATATTCCCCTTTCCCTCTCAGTTACCAACCTTGGTGTTAAAATGGACTCCCACCTCACCTATGAATCCCTTGTAAACCACATATGCAAGGTCTCGTTCTACCTCCTCCGCAACATTGCCAAACTTTGTTTAACTCTTACCCTACCAGATGCCGAAAAACTGATCTACGCTTTTGTCTCCTCTAGACTGGACTATTGCAACTCACTGCTCACTGGGATATCTGGCAAGAACCTTCAGAAGCTCCAGTATGTCCAAAACTCTGCAGCTAGGATCCTGTTGAGAGTGCGGAAATATGAACACATCACACCCATCCTGTACTCACTACACTGGCTTCCTGTCGAATCAAGGATAAATTACAAAATCTCTCTCCTAACTCATCAATGCTTGTATGGAAATGCTCCTTCTTATCTAAAAAAACTTCTCAACCCACTAACCTCTCCCTCTGCTCCACTCACATCTGCTCCACAGACCCAGAACCAGATTGTGGTCACCCCAACCTGCAGACAGTTAAAAAAAAGGACTGAAAACATTTCTTTTTGGTAAAGCTTTTAATTCTTTATAATTATTATTTTTTTGTAAGTGCTTAGAGATTTTTAAATGTAAAGCCCAGTACAAATGAAATGTATTATTATTATCATTATTATTATTATTATTATTATTATTATTATTATTACTTGTATTACCAAATCATAATGACATTTTTTTATATTCTTGTAAACAAATGAAGGTTTATTTTAATATATAATCTCCAACACTCATAACGAACTCATTTATTTATCAAGACAAAGAAACTAGAAACAATCCACCCATCAGAGCCATCTGATAAGCGTATCAGTATA
Organism: Nothobranchius furzeri; assembly: GCF_043380555.1. Lineage (NCBI taxonomy): Eukaryota > Metazoa > Chordata > Actinopteri > Cyprinodontiformes > Nothobranchiidae > Nothobranchius > Nothobranchius furzeri. Next base: position 27,670,313 of record NC_091757.1, on the reverse strand, counting down.
GGACCAATGTACCAGAGCCTTTATGAGACCCTTTATGATCAAAGGTTTACAGATAATTTTCTACAAGAATAAAATAAATGCTTTGTGTTTAAATATGATTTCTTGCAAAGCTGAGCAGGTAAAAATGGAAAAAACTCAATAAAAACTTTTTTTGACTGTTGTTGACTGACACATATTAGTGATTTCAGCCCATCTTGGTTGAATAAATTTGTGTTTCACAGAGGCATCTGGCCCATCATAAGACCAATATTACATTAGTATACTGTTTTATTGTAGGGCTTCCATTAGAGGATGTGTAGAAGAGGGTGATAGCCACTCAAAAAATAAAATAAAATAAAAATATCTGAATTTTTTCTCAGATATAAAAAAGTCTGAAAAGTTTTTCTCTTGAGTGGTGCTAATCGTCTTCCGTAGATGTCAAATGCAGATTCAGACAATATTCAGAATAAAACTATTTCCACCAGTAAATGAAAACGCTTTAGGCTGTTGTGTTTCCACTAAATGGATTTCTATCAGGCTATATTTGTTTGTTACCGTACTGCGCTTCATGCTATCAGTGCACAGTTGATTTTTAGGTGAAATGAGGAAACAATGACACGGTTTTGCAACAGCTTTGTTCTTTCCATTAACCTTTGGTGACTTTCAATCAGGTATTTTGTTTTGTGGTTTAGTGGGAATGAAACTGAATTGGCTGAACTAAATTGAAAACATCTTTCTCCAACAGCTGCACAGACGGCTGGCGCTGTAGGAGAGGCTCCATGTGCCACAGCTTCAATCCACCCTCATCAGCTTCTTCAGACGCTGAAAATGAGCAGACGTGATTCTCAGTTACAAACTGGAGCCACAAATTCATGAAGCTAACACAATGAGTGTCTAAAAGAAGTAGAATAATTGTTATGATAACTACAAAATGTGCAAAGTATTTAAAAATATATCTCGATTTTCATTAAAATCTAAATATATTTGTTTAAAATAGGCAGATAAAAGCGCCTGTCACTAGATGGCAGTAAAGCACAAGGCCAGGAAAAGCTCTGCACTTCACTGGGTAAAGCTATCCGCTGTTTCCTCCATTTGCTTTGGTTTAAAAGTTCATTCCCCAGGACAAATTTTGCAATTTTCTTTCTGTCTCTTCAGCTCAATTTATTTATTACAAATATTGCTATTGCTGGTTTCTGTCCGGCTAAAAACGTGCAATACTGTGATCAGCCTGCAACACACCAACCCTTACATTTTCCATGATCAGGCTTTGAAGCAAATTTCCCATAAAACCACACCAGTTTCCAGATGTAGATTATTTCAAGTAAAGCAACTCTTGTATCATACTTGTCATCCAGCAGGCTGCTGTTACAGGCTGGAGATGAGAAACCTCCATGACTGCTGGACAAACGTATAGTTGGAAACATAAACAAGACACTCAGATGTTGCGTCTACATTGATCCTTTCTGTTAATCTTATGAGAGCTGCAAGGATTTAAGAGTAGATTGACCATTAGACAAAGTGTGTTTTGTTGGTCCCCTTTGCTGTTTCTGTGTAATGGAATAAAAGTCTTTGCTTTTAAAGTAAGTACTGCAGCCTGTGTGATCATGCGTCTTGTCTCCCATCAGAATGACTGTTCACACTGCCCAGCACGAGACCACAGAGCAGGGGTTTATGTCATGTCTCTGACTAAAAAGATACTTTTTTATAACAGGGATAAAAACAAAGTCACACAACAATAACCGTGTGATGCTTTTGATCAGAAACTACAGAAACAAATGTCCCACATGCACGTTTAAACATTAAGATCCAAACATTGGATCCAGATGAACGCCTGGTGAAAAACCGATGTTCACGTTTTAAATACAACAAAGGCAAAGCCGCCCAAGCTCGTTTCTGTGCTCTGGAATATCAGATGGTGGAGAGAGAGGCACTTCAGAGTGATGTATGGTTATGGCATTAAAACACAAATTAGCCTGCGGTTAATGTGCATGAACACACACACACACACACACACACACACACACACACACACACACACACACACACACACACACACACACACACACACACACACACACACACACACACACACACACACACACACACATGTCTGTCTTTCTATCATAGTGAGGACCCTCCATTGACTTCCATTCATTTTTGTGACTCCACTATGCCTAACCCATACCCCAACCCTAACCATAACCAGTGCTGATCGGTTCCCAACCCTGACCTTAACTAAAACTTAACTCACACCATACCTGTAACTGGTGTAGTAAACTTCTGGTAAACTTCTACAAGGGCTAGGACCAAAAAAATGTCCTCACTCTGTAGGGAAAATGGTCAAAATATCAGTATGTAGTATTTACAAGAACACACACACACACACACACACACACACACACACACACACACACACACACACACACACACACACACACACACACACACACACACACACACACACACACACACACACACACACACACACACACACACACTCATCAGCGTGCAGCAGTGCATATTAAATGAGGAGCATTTATCTTTCAGCAGACTTTTAAAATGTATTTCAGACCTTTAGATTCAGTCTGCTCATCACTGGGACAGGATGAGGACTTTGTCCCCCCCGGGTCTTTCATCTGCCAGAACGCACTAGCCACAAGCTCCTTTTGTTTACTTTAGTTTGGGAGCTGATGTTTTCGTTCATGAGATTTTCAGACAAAATCCCATGTGGTGAAGCCCTTTCGTTTAATTGTGTGCTGTTGAATATTTGCTCCAAAGAGGCGAAGAAGAGTTGATATCTAAGTCAATAAAGCTGATTCATGCTCGGCACAGGTCCAATGCTATTACTGAAATTGCAAAGCAGAGGAGAGATGTGCAGGGTTAGTTGTTAACACCACAGCACACTGAAGCCCCAGATCCACAGAAAGAGTCTGGATGGTTTGTTTTAAAATGCAGAGTTAGTAACACCGGCCAAGGTCAGGACGAAAGCTTGTCATAGAACATAAGCAAATAAAAGTCAAATGCTAATTTATTGCAGAATGAATTAAATGAGCTCAGCTTTGCACCGTTACATCTCCCATGTGCTGTTCATGTTTCTGACCGCTTAAACTGTCCTGTCTTGATCGGTTTAACAACACACACACCCAAGGTCTTCTTCCAGTCAATGACTTCAGCACGGTGTGATTTTCTAGTGATATTCATGTTGTTTGCAGAGTGTTTGGCAATTCAGGAGCAGTATGGAAGCACACTGATGGTGTGTGTGTGTGTGTGTGTGTGTGTGTGTGTGTGTGTGTGTGTGTGTGAAAAATCACATAAAGCGATTTAGCAAATATTCAATGCAGGAAGTCTATGGCTACTGATGTGTTTAGACAGGGGCGGATTCAGCAATTTGGGGGCTCAAGGCGAACACAGACACGGGGCCCCTTATATAAAATTTTCAACAATCTTACCTTTAACTGGATTTGTGGAACTCTCCCCTCTTCTGACATGAGTTTTTTTTTCACTTTTTAATAGTCCTCTTCTTTTTTCCTGTCTTTCCCTCTCTTTGAATGCTGATGGATAAAAACTGATATTAACTTTATTAATGTCACCTGGATTGTAAACAAAGCTTCATCCATTTACTCTGTGATAGAGAACAGGCCATTTCAGTTCTTACAGAGAGGAGGTTTTGGGAGGTTTGACCTTGCCCTGGTACCAGTCCTGGTCCCCTTATCAGAAGAACTGTGTTTTCACATACGTCACTCACCTATAGTGCCTATTACTTTATCATATTCCCTGATGCAAAATTGACTTTATAACAATTTTTTTCTTTTTAAAGGGGCATTATGGAAGTTTGTCAGCCAAAACATGTATAGAAATAATAAATTTCTTCTTCATACATTCTCCTGTAATGCCCTGGTCCTGTAGAATGAGCCCTGGCATTTTTACTGTGATTGCCTGTTTTTCTGTAAAAATCACAGAAAAAGAGAGCTGCTCGGGTCGAGCAGGCTGCTTCATGCGCGTTCACACTCAGGCCCAGCCTGTAGCATTTGCTATCTGTAGCTTTAGCAGCAGAGAGTGAGGTAGTGCCAACTCAGCGACTTTGTCGCTGTTCCTGACGCCTAGTGATGAACCTAGCTACATTTCTGAGGACGCTTAGCTACTTTCATCTAGATATTTCCTGCAAATTAGCAACAAAATAGCCATTTTCGCTCCGACCCGTTCTTTGAACATTGTTTCTGCTGTCCTCAAGGATATAAATGTTATAGATACTAAGAACATCACTGGCGCTTTAGCTCACCTAGTAAGATGTCGGACTGTCGTGCAGAAGATCCGGTTTCGATTCTGGATGTCAACATAGTTAATTTAGAGTTTCTTTTTTACATTAATGGTACATTTTTTTACCGTAAGATGCCCAAATTTTTATTTGAGACTCTCCGAACGGCATTGAATTCATAGATAAAAAAGATGTGGGTTCAACTTTCATTTTGGAACAATTTTTCAAGCAAGGGAAGGGAATGATCTGAGCATGCAGGAGGACTGACCCATCATAAACCTTTGTCGGCTGTGCTGAGGAGAAAGGTACAGAACCAAATTATTTAATTAATTAGCGGCGCGATCTCCTATCCTCTGTCCTCCGGGCCACACACACACACACACACAAGGGACTGTCTCAGCTGTTATTTTTGTTAAGGAGTGTGCACGTACAGCATGCACGCCTCGTGCACAAGCCTACTATTGAAGCTGCCGTTACGCTTTTGGCCTGAGGGGGCAATCGCGAGCATAAAAATTCAAAACTCTGTAAAGTCCCTTTAAGTATATTGCAGCTATGGTGATAAAACATTTACAAAGTGTCATGGCCTGAGGTAAATCGTTCCCCACACTAACCCTTCTCCTGCAGGTGGGCGGTGCCGGAGAGCAGCCCTGCTGCAGCCACTCAGCTGCAATCACCGGCTGGCTATATGAGGAGCAGTCTGAGACCTACACGATGTCGGATGATTAACTTGTTAGGGTATACGGCCTAGTCTCGAGCTCTGTCGCTATCTTTGTGTGTGTTTGTTTTTTGTGCCTCTAGTGATTGCTATTTCCTACAGCAGATATCACTCTAGATCATCCCTCCAGCCATAACCAACGGATCTCTTCTCCACATTGTCTCATCTGCTCAGCGACGGTATCCACTCTGGTCTCTGCTCCGTCACCACTTCCTGCTCCTACGCTGTTCCAGGTAGCTGAATCCCTGCCCACGATGACGTACGATGAAGATCCAAGTCAATGCTTGGGCTTTCTCCTGCAATGTAATCTGACTTTTGAACGTTCATCTGCCTTTTTTTTCTTCAGATCCGGTGAATTCCGGAGACCCGGAAGATTTCTTATATTATTGGATTACTTCGGGGCTGAGCCTTACAGTGGGCGGAGGCCAAAAGCCAGAACCCAAGTTTTCTACAAGGCCCTCTTGAAGGGTTTATTAAAGATTTTAAGTTAACCTTTGGGGGGTGTGAAGCAGTGTTCAGACGTTTCCAGGCAGCTCTGGTGCCTCTCTCAGGGACGTCAGCCTGTTCCTGAATTAGCCTTGCGGTTTAGAACCATTGCGGCGGCTTTTACCTGGAATGAAGACTCATTAATGGGAGCCTTACAGGAAGCTCTGAACGACAGGATCAAGGATCAGTTGGCCCTCTGTCCTGAATCACGGAACCTAGAGGAACTCATAGCTCGGGCCACTCGAATCAACCAACGCCTGAGAGACAGATTCAGGAGTTCTTACACTTATCCACATTCTGCATCACCTTCCTTATCTCGAGTGCCCCCTGCACGGTTCACTCCCATGGACTCTGACGAGCTAATGCAGATTGGCAGGACCCGACTCAGCCTGGAGGAAAGAAACAGGCGAATGTCCTCCAGACTCTGCATTTATTGTGGACAGCCTGGACATTTAGTCTCTCAATGTCCAGACCAGCCAAAAGGGAGAACCCACCAGTAAAACCGGGATTACGGCTGGGTGCAAGTGCATACAGTTTATCTCGGTGTTTACTTTCCTGTGTCGTCTCCTTCTCTCAGCACAGCCTTCCCTTTCGAGCTCTAGTGGATTCTGGAAGTGAGCAGAACCTTTTGGATCAAGCAGTTGTGGACCGACTCCAAATTCCCACTGTCATTCTACCTACACCCATACAGGCCTCCTCCTTGGATGGAAATCCTCTCTCTCCCATCACCCATAAGACAATAACCATTACCCTTTGAATCTCAGGTAACCATCACAAACAGTTAACATTTTTTGTGTTTCCATCCCCCCAGTGTCCTGTAGTCCTTGGTCACCCCTGGCTTGTCACCCATAACCCGCACATTAACTGGAGAACAAGTAGCGTGGAGTCCTGGAGTTCCCGCTGTTTCAACACCTGTCTGCGAGCAGCCACGGTGACCTCCTCGGACCAGCCTAGCCACCCAGTTACTCAACCAGACTCATCAGGAATTCCTCCCAACTACCACGATCTCCATCAGGTATTTAGTGAGGACAAGGCCTCATCTCTACCCCCACACCAAGCTTTTGACTGTGGTATTGATTTACTTCCTGGAGCCACTTTACCTTCTAGTTGCCTTTACAACTTGTCCAAACCCAAACATGAATGCATGGAGAAGTACATCTCATAATCATTAAGCTCAGGAATTATAGGACCTTCCACTGCCCCCCTAGGAGCTTGTCATGTTCTGTGTCCCTTTGTTCCCCAGCTCCTCCAGTTCCCACTCCAGGTTCTCCTTTTGTGTTTCATGGCGCCCTCATGTGTCCTTTGCCTGCATCTTTCCCCATGTGTCTCCTAATGTTTCTCCATCCCTCTCTGGATTCCCTTTTGTGTTCTCTTAGCGCCCTCATGTGTCCTTTGTCTGCATCTCTGTTGTGTGTCTTAAGTTATAGCCACAGCCTCTTGTTCCCCAGTTCATTGTATGTGTATGAATTTGTGTGTGTCAGTATGTGTATGTGTTTGTGTGAGTTCTTCCCTTCGTCTTTAGGTTTAGTTTTGTGTTTTATATAGTGTTAGGTTTATCTGCCCTCCACTGGTTCTCTTCCCCATCCAGATAATTGCTGTCACCTGCCTTCCCTCCAGCCTCACTCCACACACCTGCTTCCTGTTTCCCTAATTGCTCCTCCCTGTCTATATAAGCCCTCCTTGTCTCATTGTTCTTGTCGGTCCATTGTTGTTGTCAGCGTGATTTATTCTCAGTCTGCTCGTTCCTCTTGTGTTTTTGGATTTCCTGATTTTTGACTTTGCCTTCCTGCCCTTTTGGATTTTATGTTAGTTTTGGGGTTCTTCCTAAAATAAAAGGATTTGTCTTTATACATCTACTCCTGTCTCGTGTCATCCTGGGTAACTGCATTTTGGGTCCAAACCATCCTCTCATCGTGACAGAGCTGGGTTTTTCTTTGTCTCAAAGAAGGATGGTTCCCTTCGTCCCTGCATAGATTATCGGGGTCTTATCCAGATCACAATAAAGAACAAATATCCCTTACCATTGTTGTCATCCACCTTCGAGCCGGTTCAGAATGCAACTGTGTTTACCAAATTAGATCTTCACAACGCCTATCATTTGGTTCGAGTACACGAGGGAGATGAGTGTTAGACCGCTTTTAAGACTCCACTAGGTCATTTTGAGTATCTTGTGATGCCTTTCAGGTTAACTAATGCCCCCGCTGTATTTCAGGCACTGGTGAACTCTGTGCTGGCCAACTTCCTTGATAAGTTTAACAGTTTACCTTGATATACTCATCTTCTCAAGAACCATGTCGGAGCACCGTCAACATGTAGGAGCCGTCTTACAGAGACTCTTGGAGAACCGACTATATGTAAAAGGAGAGAAGTGCGAGTTCCACACTCCATCCATGAGATTCCTGGGGTTCATCATTGAGAGCGGGCGGCTGAGAGCAGACCCTGAGAAGTTCAGGCAGTGCTAGATTGGCCTGTACCAACTACCTGAAAACAGCTACAATGGTTCTTGGGTTTTGCCAATTTCTATCGCAGGTTTATAAGGAACTACAGCTGAACTACTGAACCCCTCACTGCATTGACCTCCATAAACAAGCCCTTCGTTTGGAACCCTTCTGCTGCTGCCGCTTTTTCTGAACTCAAGTTCCTCTTCACCAACGCCCCAGTACTCACCCGTCCTGATCCCTCGAGGCAATTTACCCTAGAGGTGGACGCTTCTGACACCGGGGTTGGAGCAGTCTTATCTCAGATCTGCCCCTCAGACAACAAGTTGCACCCTTGTGCTTTTTTCTCCCGTCACCTGACACCTGCAGCACACAATTATGATGTGGGAGATGGTGAACTGCTGTCCATCAAGATGGCTTTTGAAGAATGGAGACACTGGTTGGAGGGTTCCGAGCACCCGGTCATAGTCTTGACTGATCACAAGAACCTTTCATACCTATAAACAGCCAAGACGCTTAACCCTCTCCAGTCCAGGTGGTCTCTGTTCTTTTCCAGATTCAACTTTGTGATTTCTTTCAGACCCGGATCCAAAAACACTAGGCCCGATGCATTATCCAGGCAGTTCTCTTCAGACACCAGCACAGCGCCCACAACCATCCTTCCTCCCTCAGTAATTATTGGGACTGTAAGCTGGGAGATACAAGAAAATATTGAGGAGGCCCGCAAGAATGACCTCGGTCCAGGTACTGTGCCTCCCAATAGGACTTGTGTTCCGATTTCTTACAGGGGTTCTCTAATACACTGGATTCACACAGTAAGGTTCTCCATCCACCCAGGGGTTGGTAGAACACTGGCCCTCTTACGCCAAACCTATTGGTGGCCCCTCATGTACCGCAACTTCAGGGTGTACGTCTTGGCCTGCCACACCTGTGCTCGAAACAAAAGCAGCACACGAGCTCCGTTCAGGCTACTTCGACCCCTTCCCACTCCGTCTAGACTGCGAGATCAGGGTTCGATTCCTGGTCGAGTACAAAGACTTTGAAAAAGTGGGACCTGCTTGACACTCAGCATTAAGGGGTTGGATTGGGGGATTACACCACCAAATGGTTCCCGAGCATGGCTGTGTCTGCAGCTCACCCCTCCCCCAGGGGATGGGTCAAATGCGGAGAACAAATTTCCTTGTTGTCACACACACATCAGTGTGTGTGACAACTAGTGGGACTTTGACTTTGACATTTACAGATGTGGACAAAATCGTTGATATGCTTGATATGCTTTTGGTCAACAAAAGAACAACCCACGATGGTAACAGAAACAACTTGAATCTACCAAAAATAATAATAAATAAAAATTCTAGGAAATGTAACCAATGAAAGCCAGACATTGCTTTTAAACCACACACACTTCAACTGAATTATTAAAAAAAAATTCTAAAAACTCATGGAACAGGCCTGGACAAAAAGGATAGTACCAGAGGGACATGTTAATTCACTGACAGAAATTAACTTGTGCATGTTATTCTAATTTGTTGAGTTTCAACTGTATCTAGTTTTCTCTCTCTTTTACATGAGGGAGGATGGTCTCCCAGCACTTCTTATGGACAAGCCGCCACTGCTTAAAAGTGTTGCTTAGATGTGACTGCTAACAGATAGTGAAATTTGTTCTCTATGTTTGACCCGTCCCCTGGGGGAGCGGTGAGCTGCAGACATGGCAGGGCTCAAGAACTGTCTGGTGGTTTAATCTGCCATTCAAACCCCTTAATGCTGAATGTCAAGTAGGGAGGCATTGGGTTTTTTGGTGTGACCCGACTGTGGATTTGAACCCACCATCTCCCAGTCTCAGGGCAGACACTAATGCTATTTTTAGGATTTGATCAAAACAACCAAAAAAGATGATTTTAAGTTCAAAACCCTGGCAATAAGAATGGTGGGAGATGTTTGTTCTTTCAAGGATTTTTTTTATCCTTTAAATAGTTGGACCTTGTTGTGCTGATCTGGTGCTGAATGACTAGATCTTCAACTATTCTATGTAGCTTATGTATGGAGCTAGGATTGGGACAATATTCAATGTAACTTGTACCAAGTTTTGTAACTTGGAACATGTTTCATGACACGTAACTTTGGATTAGTAACTTGTAACTTTAGTTTAGTAACTTGTAATTCTCAATTTGTACTTGTATTTCTTGTTTTGTAACAGGAAATTTTCATTTTGTACATGTATTTTTTTATTTTGTAAAATCAAACTTTTATTTGTACATTTACTACTCATTTTGTAAAATCAAACATTCATTCAGAAACATGAAACTTTCGGTTTTTACCTAACAGACTTCCAAAATAAAAAAAATCAATGTACATGTTTGAAATCAAAACTCTCAAAACACACATTTCATTCTACAGGTACAAACCTCAAATCTACAGTGTTACGGATCTTTTTGTCTCAATTCTAGTGTCAGTGGGAGAATCTTGGGTGGAACCAATGAGAACACGAGTCTTAGCTACCAATCACGTTTCTCCAATTCCTGTCCAATCATTGGGAGAGGAGGGCAGGGTTCTGTCAGAGCTGCAGAAAGAGTTATGACACTCCTATGTAAAGAATGGAATGCGGGAGTCGCGTGGTTCATGTAGCTTCGAATAGTTCCAAACAGCCCCCACTGCTGCACTGACCGTAGTTCATTTTCAGTGTTTCGGAAGGATTTTCTCCAGTAAGTTGATGAAATGTCATCATTTTGTTGCATTGTGAAATGTTAGCTAACCGCTTCATACCAAAATAAGCCAACGATGATATTTTATGTTGCCAGTTTTAGCTAGATAACCTTTAATGAGCTAACTGTGTGCAGCTTGTTGATTGTGAGCAGGAGGACGAGCTGCAGACGGGTTTATTTCAGTTTGTTTGATTCTACGTTTTAAAAATATTCCCCACAGTTTGAAATAGGTTATAAACTTTTTACATCATTAGTTTTATTTGGGATTTTTTTGTATAATACGTTGCTGGTTGCTGTATCAACACGAACATGCATCAGATATGGAAGCACAAATGGAGAGACCAATAAAAAATAAAATGTGATTGGGTAGACAAGTAATTATTTAATATTTTTCAGTTAATAACACTGACTGCAACAAACTGCTGAAGCACGAGACAAACAGGATTACGAACGTAAGAAGATATGTTGTTTTGTGGACTCAAGTAATAATAGAATTAAGATATTTCAAGAACAGTAGTCGAACACAATAACTTTTAAAAATTAGACATTTTCCATAAAAACGCTCATTTCCACTTGCTTTATAATATCAGCATTTGCAATTTTGTTATTAAGGAATGACAAGAAATAATAATTAGCAATAACACAACTATCAATAAATAAATGTCAAAGAGTAACTAAAACAAAAATCTTATGTAACCATTAAAGGTTAAACTGTGTTGTGTGTCCATCTTCATGTTTTCATAGTGGCTGAGCGGAGAGCTGACCAGGAACAACGGTGGTGGCAAATCCCAGTTGGGTCTGTGATGGAGTGATGCACACCTGGAGTGATTGCCATCTCATCCACAGTAAGCACACACTCTCTTTCCATCTCTGTCAGATTTTTAACCTTCAAACTGAGCATGTCACACACCTCTCCTAACACACCTGGTTCCAGCTTAATGGGCTGCATTTGTCTTTGCAGGGTTCTAACATCAGGCAGAGGGATACTCATGTCCTAAAGAAACCTGCAGACTGTTGAACCCACTGAAAAACGGAGTTGTACGACCTTTTTGGTTGTCTGTTTACTCCATTTAATGCCTCTTGTGTTTTTCATGCCTTTTTGACTTTCTATTTCCTTCCTTAGGTTTTCCAGCTGGGTTCCCTGGTTGCAGAGCCTGTTCCTTTCTCCTCCTGGCCCTGACGCCGGCTCCTCATGGCTTCCTGGGATGTCCCTCTCTCCTGATACCATCTCATGTCCCCCCTCACTTTCCCTCATCTCATTCAAATTGACTTACGGCACTGGTATGTTTAGAACTGAGAGCTAGAGCCCTGCACGGGCCTAAAATCTGAGCCCGTGTCCGGCCCGGCCCGAGGGGGTGGAGCCCCAGCCCGACCCGGCTCGAAAAGGTTTTCAGGATTCTCTGGCCCGGCCCGAGCCCAAGCCCGACTTTTTTTTAAACCAACTAAATGAAAACAAAGTGCGTCAATCCTGACCAATGTGTTAAAAGACGTGCAGGATCCGAGCGCAGAACTAGAGCGCATGCAGGAAGGTTCCTACCACTGAAGCGAGTGTTTTCCAAACCCTGTCACTCAGAGAGACTTGTCACTTAGAAAATGTTCCCTGATGATGAAACTTTGGCTGAATAGCACTTGTTCCTGTCTCCAATGTGCGACGCATCCAGGAGCCGTCTGAGGAGAATCCCAGAATCTCACATCCTTTTCAGCTCATAAGCGCCTATGGTTACGCACAAGCGTGACCCAACCCGGTCTCACAGTAAGACCGGGTTGGACCTGTTCAGGTTTACGCAGACAATCTTCACATAGAATTGACTTACAGATATAAAATTAATTCAGTAAAATATAAAGCATTTTATTTAAATATCCATTCATTATTTTACAAGCACAGAGAGCCGCATCAGATGGATGGAAGAGCCGCGGGTTGCCGATCCCTGCTCTAGTTCAAGATACAGCCTGATTGAAATGGAGCGCAGCGCTGTGATTAAAGCGGATAACCTATAAAATGACATGTTGAGGACGCAAACTCAATACATCTCTTTTATTGTGAGGTAATAATTTCTCCGAGTTTTGCGGTTGCGGGCGGGAGTAGCTGCAGGTGCGGGCGGGAGTGTAACACACACGTTGCAGTTGCAGGCGGTAATGGTCAGAAATTCAGCGGGAGCGGGCAGGAGCGGGATGAAGAAAACAGTCCCGCGCAGGGCTCTACTGCTGCGTTTAAGTGTTTCAATTTTTTTAATGATTTCGATTAAAAATAAAGGCGCCCTGCCCGGCCCGTGTCCGAGGTAATTGCACAGTCATTGGCCCGAAGCCTGGCCCGAGGGCCCGAGGGCCGGGCTTCAGTGCAGGGCTCTACTGAGAGCTCCATGAACCACGTGACCGCGAGTCGGCGAGTTCAAAGAGTGTCATAACTCTCTCTTTCTACAGCTCTGACAGAACCCTGCCCTCCTCTCCCAATGACTGGACAGGAATTCGAGAAACGTGATTGGTAGCTAAGACTCGCGCTCTCATTGGTTCCACCCAAGTTCCTCCCACTGACGCAAGAATCGAGACAAAATGATCTGTAACTGTAGATTTGAGGTTTGTACCTGTAGAATGAAATGTGTGTTTTGAGAGTTTTGATTTCGAACTTGTACATTGATTTTTTTATTTAGGAAGTCTGCTAGGTAAAAACTGAAAGTTTCATGTTTCTGTTTTTGATGTTACAAAATGAGTAGTAAATGTACAAAATAAAAGTTTGATTTTACAAAATAAAAAATACATGTACAAAATGAAAATTTCCTGTTACAAAACAAGAAATACAAGTACAAATTGAGAATTACAAGTTACTAAACTAAAGTTACAAGTTACTAATCCAAAGTTACGTGTCATGAAACATGTTCCAAGTTACAAAACTTGGTACAAGTTACATTGAATATTGTCCCAATCCTAGCCTCATACTTATGTCTCTTTGTCTGTCACTCCACCGGGGCCAGAGTTTCCTCTGGAAGCCGATTTTAAAAACGAAAAGATGCAAACATAAAAAAATAAGTACCATCCAGATAGTTTACATTAGGGATTAGCCAAAACGACAAATAAGCAGCAGTCTGAAACAACCCTGTGGAGTTCCATCAGCTTCAGCTGCAGATGACTGAAATCTCAGTCCGATTGAGAGAGGTGGTTTATTCCGTTCATCATTCCGATTGACGTGCATATACACAGCCATTCGGATTGTTGGGGTAAAATAATCCCCACTGCGCATGTGTGCAACAGCGAGCGGGCCTCTCCGCTGTCATTTGGACTGCCTGACTTCAAAAATGACGGCGTAATATACGAGCGGCGGCTTTTAAATCCGACGACAAGCCGTCCCGTTTCGGTAATATTTAATTCAGAACTTGCATTTTGTGGAAGTAAAATAAAAATCTGATTATTGCACAAATCATTCGACAAACATGTTCAAATCTGAACTGGAAATACGCAGGTTTATTGCAGGGGTTGCAGCGCACGGATCCCTGTTTCTGTCAGCGTTGAACGCAGCAGCTTCTGCAGCAGGTGATGGAGACGCGCTTGTAAAGAACACAGGATAATGTGGGCTTTACAGACCTGATTGGAGGCTGATGTTGGGTAGGAAAACGTCCTCGGTTAAACACTCTGGACGACAGTAAAGTCGATCGGGCCGAATCGGATCAGAATATTCCGATTGACATGTTTTTCATGCAGAATTTTCGATCTGATTGGGCATTCAATCCGATTAAATATGCTCATGTATACTGATGGCTCCTATCAGGAAAGCAGATGTGGCAGTTCAAGAATTGATCCGATGTCTTGATTTAACAATTGGAGCATGAATAGTAAGACTCTTGTGAGCTTGTATAATGTCCAGCCCAAGGCCGTGGTCAACCACATGGAAAATCAAAGTGTAGCTGCTGTCAGTTATTCTGGCAGCTTTGCATCCAGAAGCATTAATGCACCACCTGCTCTATGAAACATATCTGCTGCAGTTTAGGCCAGTTTACTGATGAATTACTTTTTGATAAAAACTATCTACAACCTGTTGTTGTATTCCAATCCAATGCCTGAAGGATGTGCATCTATAATTTGCTGATATCTACAGAAGCAAACTGGCTCTATCATTGCAGTTATATAAGGTCATAATAAAAAAGAGATACAGAAAAACGCTCAGAGGGTTTAATAAAACTGACTCCAATGCAAACGCAGGACTCTATCTGCTCGGAGGCAAGTTTTTAGTTCCCCAGCAACAGAGTAAAATGAAAAGATGCTATCCCATTTTCAGGAGAGAGTAGGATAGATTGGTGATAAAGCATCCCAATTTCACAGAGATGAAGGCGAGAGCTTTAACCATCGACTTGGACATAACGATGTGGAGAAAACGTTTCTGCTCCGTGTATTCATCCCTGAAACATAAAATGGCCTTAAAAGATGCCCACATTAAAAATAAATGGAAATTGCACTTTTACCTTGCTCCAAGGACGTAATGAAATATCTGATACTACATTAGCTGCTGATATACCCTTCCTGACCAAAAAGATGTCACCGTCTGGACCTAAGAAGTAGGAGCCTCCTATTGGATAATGTCTGCATGGGTGATTATTGGCATACTGTAAGGGACACAGACATACTATGTAAATCTGGTACTGCACGTATTGAACACGTACTGAGTATTGCATTGATGTTATCGTGAACCAGAATAATGTCAGTACAACCTAAACTGAAGAGTTATACAATGATGACGTTCGATGTAGCCACAGCTGCCCTGGGGCGCACTGACAAGGCGAGGCCTGCCATACACAGGCACCACCAGTCCCTCCAACCACCACCAGCAGGCAAGGCAGGTTAAGTGTCTTGCCCAAGGATACAACAGCAACATTCTCTGGTGGGAGCCGGGATTGAACCTGCAACCTTCTGGTTACTGGAACCCGCTCTACCTCCTGAGCTACTGCTGTCAGTTTTAGCACCATAAGTCCAGAACTGAATTAAAAACTTTAACTTCTAAAGCTCTGAACAACCAGGATCTTTCTTCTGTCTTGTTCCAGATGTTCCAGCGGAGCACCTGGTTCTCACGCTGCAGGTTTGGTACCTAGAGTTTACGGCAGGCAGCCCTTTAAGTTCTCAGGCTCCTCTTTGGTGGAGTCAGCTTCCAGGCAGACATTCGGTCTACTTTCAGGAACACGCTTCAGACTTTCCTTTGTGATAAATCTTCTAGTCAGGGGTTGGATAACACTGGCTCATCCCTTTAGTTATGCTTCTATAGATTTAGACTGCTGGAGGAAATGCTGACCACATTTCCTCCCCCCGCTGTCTTAACTCCATTTTTTTCTTGCAGACAAAGTGACGGATCTGCATTGCAACAGTCATTTTTAAGAACGACGGGAGTCTGAACATAAATGTTATCAATCTGTATTTTGCATTGATGTGTGTGATTGACTCTCATGCAGTAATAATTAACATCTGTGGTTAGAAAAAGCTGCGTTTAGAAGGCAGAGATACATTTGTACATTGAGCCATTCTACTTAGTTTAATCGCTCCTTTTGATTCCTCATCATGCTAAATGTGTTATACTCCTGTGATTAAATGCTCTTTAATCTCCAGTTATTAGAAGCACAAACTGTGTAACATATTCAAATGTGCTCATTGGGATAGATGTGGATAATTAGCTATGCTGCATGCAGGGTTATTTGGTGGGGGGTTGGGCATGAACAGGGCTGTGGAGGGGTGCACATAACTTATTCTTAATATCTAAATCAGGTTGTAGTTTCATGTCAATCATTAATTCACCATTAAATCTAAGGCTCAGTAATTAGTGAAGACTGCATCAGAATCCATTCATCCTCTTTGTTGGCCCTGATGTGCGGGTGTGTTCACTTGCCTTTGCAGTGGTGGGTTAATAGAAAATTTGCCCCATCACACTTTATAATCAAACGTCAGACTAATGAGATGCAATGACACATTTCTCCTGGAGCACTGCCCTGGTTTGCAGCATATCTTGGGAATCAAGCAAGGGCTATAATCATGCAGCGGTCATGCTGGGCTTCACAATGCCAGACCAATCAGAGGTCCTAAAGAGTTCAGTGAGCCTGAGGAGAAAAAAACCAAGAGTGGTGCTGGTATTGAAACAGGTGACATGATTACAGGAGTGAACATGCAAGAGCTTGAGCTACTTTATGTTCCAGTGTTCTATAGCGCTTGTTCTCTGGATAACTAACAAACAACAATGGAGGAACACTTAGCTGGCATGCTAGAACAGCTGATGGATCTACTTAAAGCCCAAGCAACACTGGAGGACTATAAGATGAAAGCAGCATGAATAAGCTGAAACCAAACAGAAGGAAGTACTGTTTTGTCCAGAGAGCAAAAGTTTTCAGAGGAAAAAATACATCCAGGGCTACAGCTCCTGGTGTCCAACCAGGCCATTGATAATGTTACTAAAACATTCATAAGAATAATAAAGAGTGTATTCACCATATCTCATCAAGTGTATTGATGAAATATGAGGCAAAAGAAAATGTCGTGACATTTACCACATTAACATTAAAGGTGCATTATGTCGAAATGAAGTAAAAATGTCCTGTGGTAACATGTGGTTATTGCAACCACTTTAAACTCCAGAGCTTTTTGCTGGCCGTGGTAAAATTACAAATGTCGGCGCTGCAGCATTAGCTCACAGGTGATACGGCACCCCCACCCTCACTGATGCTAAACGGTAGTTTGCATCTCAGCTCCATTCACATCTCACCCGCAATAACCTTTATGAACAGTTTCAGTCTGGCTTCCGTCCCCACCACAGCACAGAAACAGCTCTCATCAAGATCACTAACGACCTACTCATTGCTGCTGATTCTGGTTTAATCTCTATTCTTATTCTCCTCGATCTGAGTGCGGCCTTTGACACCATTTCTCATCCCATCCTCCTCAATAGACTCTCTTCCTTAGGCATCACTCACACCCCCCTCCGCTGGTTTCAATCTTACCTTACTGGCCGCACTCAGTTCATCCAGTTAAAATCCTTTACCTCAGAACTCTCCCCAGTCAAGTCAGGTGTGCCCCAGGGCTCTGTCCTGGGGCCCCTCCTCTTCATAGTATATCTCCTCCCTATCAGCAAAATCTTCCTCAAATTCAATATCCAGTTTCACTGCTTTGCAGATGACACCCAGCTCTACATTTCCAGTAAGCCCAACTCAACTCTCCCACCATCCTCCCTTACACTCTGCCTCTCTGAAATCAAATCATGGTTCACCTCTAATTTCCTCAAACTCAACGGCAATAAAACTGAACTTCTTCTTGTTGGCACTAACTCCACCCTCTCAACATCTGACAGCTTTTCTTTAACTATTGACAGCGCCACAGTCTCCCCCTCACCTCATGTCAAGAGTCTGGGTGTCATTCTCGACAGCTCACTTTCTTTTCAGGCTCACATTAATAACTTAATTCGGTCAGCATACTTCCATCTACGTTCCATAAACCGTCTCCGTCCCTCACTGACCCCTCACACTGCCGCCATTCTCGTCCACAGCCTCGTCACCTCCCGTATCGACTATTGCAATTCACTTCTTTATGGTCTCCCCAGCAAACTCCTTCATAAACTGCAAATGGTCCAGAATTCAGCAGCCCGTATTATCACCAGAACCCCTTCCTTTCACCACATCACCCCGGTTCTCCAGCAGCTTCACTGGCTCCCAGTTAAATTCAGGTCCATCTTCAAAATTCTCCTCCATACCTTCAAAGCAATCCACAACCTCTCTCCTCCATATATCTCAGACCTTATAAGTATTCACACCCCATCCCATTCACTCAGATCTTCTTCTTCCATCCATCTTGCGGTTCCTTCTGCCCGTCTCGCTACCATGGGGAGCAGAGCTTTCAGCCGCTCTGCTCCTCGACTCTGGAACTCACTTCCCCCAGACATCAGGAACGTCGACAGTTTTACCCTTTTCAAAACAAAACTCAAAACACACATGTTTAAATCTGCCTACAACCTCTGATTTTATTGAACTGTTTCTCTCTGTTTTTTCTTCTTTGGGTTTTATTATTGTTTTATTGTATTTTATTACGTGTTTTGTGTAAAGTGACCTTGGGTGGCCTGAAAGGCGCTTTGAAATAAAATGTATTATTATTATTATTATTATTATGTCCCTCCTGCCTTTGTTTGGAAAGGAGAAAACCTGACAATCCCGCAGCAGCTGGATATGAAATATGTTTCAGTATAACCTTCCTACCAAAATGACTGAAACATTAGACTCTGTTGGGATTTACTCACTGTAAAATTCATACATACTGCACCTTTAAAAAGTGGTTAGAGAACGATCTGAGATTGCAGACATTTCTTTTGGGAAAACAGGGAAACATGCATTCTTTTTCTTAAAGATGGCTTTGTTCGGGTTCACACCTTCACTTTGTTTATACTCATGATTTTATTTTCTATTTTATCACTGCTATTGTTTTTCTGATGTTTTTATTGGTTAGAGGTATTTGCCCTGATCTTTATCATGTTGTACAGCGCTTTGTGATTTATATCTGTGAAAGGCGCTATGTAAATAAACTTTTACTTACTTACTTACTTATGCCATTTTAAGATTGTTGACCCATTTCTGTAAAGTAGTATACTCACTCACACATTTATTTTAATCACTAAGCAGCGCTTTTCATGTTTCTCTGGTGACCTGATTGACCAAAGAAACTTACTGCTGTGGCCACCTGCTCGCTCTGCCAGCACCGGACAAAACCAGTAATCTCCTCCTTGAATCTGATGAAGAGGACGCTTTCTCAGGAGAGGATGTTTTCATTTTACACGGATGACAGATTGATTTTGGTGACAGGTTATCAGACTGGATTAGATCGATTAGCCTATGACACATGTTTTGATGGTTGCTCAATGTTGACTGTGGGAATGGAAACACCCTGGGAATCTAATGGTTAGGTTGGCAGTAACCGTTACCACGATAACTGGCTCAGAGTTCAGGTTGTAAATGCTACAGGAAAGCTCTGTGGTGGTTCCTTCACCGAATCATCGGTTGTGTTCGTGCGGTAACTCAAGCTGCAGATAATGTGGTAGCTTCTGGAAACTAATATTCTTGTTTGAAAACAGGATGTTTGTGTCTTTTAAATAATTCAGAACATTTTTTTAACCTGTGCAGCCTACTTGACAAGCAGTTGCTAATTTAGCAGAGTTTTATTCTTCCTTACAGAACAATTGATTCTCTTTCTTTTTTGACATTTAATCGCTTTAACTATCTTTTTTGGTATGAGGCAGTTTTAACTTACATGCTTTGGTGTTGTTCTGTAAAAACCATTTAAGAGCAGAGTCCCTCTGGTCTGAGGGTTTCACGGTTTTCTGTTCAGCTCTTCTTAAAGGGAATTTATTGTTTTTCCTCAGAATCATCATTAATGGTCAAAGAGCTAGCCTACACATCGAGACCAACAGTAGCAAAAGACTGCGCTGCAGGTCATTTTAGCCACACTCCATTGTAGCCTCTGCAGGTCCACCGTTGGGCTTTCTAATCACAGCACTCTGTTTGTAGAGAGACACTGGCCAGGCTTAGCACCAGTGCTACGATGGAGAAAAACTACATCTACAATAATTTAATTAAAGCCTTGATTATTTATTCTGAGACTTCTGAGAAAAAAGTCAGAACATTAAGTTTAAATCTAACTTATTTCAGAGATCAAAGTCAGCGATTGTTGTTTTATCTCCCCTAAACATCTACTGTATCAGATAAAAACCACCATTTTGTTTTTTTAGTTTTTAAAATCAAGAAGAAGAAAAAAAAAGAAAATTTATCAAGAAAAAAAAGTTTGGATTTATTTTTCAATGGAATGTTGATATTAGTGGAAAATTAGCTGAAAATAAATTTCAATTGATTAATGGTAATATTTGTGTCATTCTGTAGTGGAAATTCAGAAAAAGCTAAAAAAAAAACAGGCTTCAAATTCAAGTTTCCAAATATCAACGGGCATTTCCAACCAGTTTTTCCACTCATGAGCATCTTTAATCTGCTCATATTTTAAAACTACAACATCTGGACTAGTGGTTCCCAACCTGGGGTCCAGGGTCCGCACAAAATATGTGGAGATCTCAGCACATCGGATCCAGCTCAAAACAACCTGGACTCAGTATAAGCAGCCCCGCCCCCCCCCCCCCCCACACACACACACACACAGACAACTTATATACAAAGTAGTGTTTCTATGGTTACATTGTGATTCCTTAGTAAATATTCCATTTGGTGGAAAATAAACTGTATTGTATTTATCCTAGTGGATCTATAATTAAACGGGTAAACTAGTAGTAGCACATTCAGTGTCAAAGAAAGTGAAATGTTATTATCAGGAGAGGGAGAATGTTTAAGTGGTTAGTGGTTATTTTGACAATACCGTGACACAGAAATGGAAGGTCAGCATCATGGTAGAGGGAAGAGGATGTGGGCAGAAAGAGGAAAAAGAGGCCAAGCACACAGGCAGATTCCTGATTAAATTAGGGCTACATTTATGGACCATGTTCAATCACAGCCTCACAATGGCTGAGTCTGGTCGATGGGTGCAGCCAATTGTTCAATTATTCAGACATTTCACCGGGACCACGGGCGTGTGTGTTGGACAGTAATAACTCAGCTCTAAACAGTCAGCACTCTACAACTAATGACTCTCATTGTGTCATACATGAACCCGTCTCAGTTTTATTTTCCCGGGTAGACTTGCAGCTCAACTGTTTTGTAGGGTTATTGTACGCTACAGCAATATGGCTGAAAGCAGTATATCTCACGCTGACTGGATATTACTGTAATTTAACATTGCACCGATCACAAGACAACCTTGCAGCGATGGAAGAGCGCTTCTTGTTCTGCAACAAGGGAAAGCCTTTTGTGTTGCAAACAAGGCCTTGAGGTTGAGAGAGACAACACAAATGGTAAATGGTAAATGGCCGGTATTTGAAATAGTGCCTTCCAGAGTCCTGATCCCCCCAAGGCGCTTTACAACACAATCAGTCATTCACCCATTCACACACACATTCACACACTGGTGGGGATGAGCTAAGATGTAGCCACAGCTGCCCTGGGGCGCACTGACAGAGGCGAGGCTGCCGAGCGCTGACACCGCCGGTCCCTCCGACCACCACCAGCAGGCAACGTGGGTTAAGTATCTTGCCCAAGGACACAACGACAGCGACAGACTGAGCGGGGCTCGAACCTGCAACCTTCTGATTATGAGGCGAGCACTTAACTCCTGTGCCACCGTCGCCCACAATCTTATAGAGCAGTGGTTCCCAACCTTTTTCCCAAGGGACCCCTTTTTTTTACCAGTAAAATTTTTGACGACCCTCTCCCATTCTCTCTTCCAGTACAAACATTATTAAGAAATGATAAAATTGTTCAAGCACATTTTAATATGCTTTGATTCAATAGATAACAGTAATAGTAGGCTCCAGTACAGAACAACGTCATTAACAAAACCAAACAGAGCATAATGTGCTTGACAGTCTGTGTTACTTTTCTGAACACATTGTTTCTCGTAAACACTGATAAATCAATCATTCCTTTCAATAAATGTTTGACACATAAAAAATACACTGAGCAAAATGTACTTCAATGTGTATATTACTGTTCATACTAGATTATTTACTGTAAAGGCTGTGATTAATCAACCAGTCCTATCTTTAATGAACTTTTGACACTTCAAAATAAAACAATGAGCTGACTAAAACGTTCTTAAAAGTGTGTTACATTTTCTGTACTAATTATTTCCTGTCTTAATATCAGTAAACTTTTCACTCATGAAAAAAAAAGTGAGCAAAATATAGGCTATAAACAAGTAATAAATGAAGTTTTAACCCCCTTAAAGTGGAGAGGTCCTGGCGAACCACCGGGAGGCTTTGGCGCCCCCTTGTGGGGGTCGGGACCCCCAGCTTAGGAACCACTGTTATAGAGGATGGCCATATCTTCAGGAAAAAATAATTTTTTTCAAATGCTACAAATGACAGAATGTTCCGGAGAAATGAAATACTTGAAACAAGAGAAAAAGTCAACTTTACTCATATTTAACACGTTTGCTGTGGTCTCTAGTAAGAATGAATGCCTCGTTAGTTGTTCTCTGGGAAAGAAAAGCTCAGACGCTCCTGTTTGAAGACGAAGAACTCAGCTGGAGTAGAAAGTGGCCTTTGTCATGACCTGAGGTGAGCCGCTCTACAGGCTAACATCTCTGAGCTGATTTTGCAGGTGGGCGGTGCCGGAGCGTGACACATCTGCAGCTGACCACACAGGCTGTGTATAAAGGGAGGAATGAGGCACCTTCAGCTCGCCGGATGATGACTCACTTTGGGTAGCTAGCGCCACTACTCGCTTCTAAGTAGAAGAGCTCTAGTTTCCAGGATCTTTTTGAATCTAGCTTTGATTTTTGATTCTTGTTTTTGCAACTTTTCAGGCATTCGACCAATCCAATCTCCCTAGGCCATAACCACCTGAATCACGCCTCAGGCCACGTCTCCTCCTCCCCTCTCGGACCGACCTGATCTCCCGCCGCTCACCTACCTGGATCACCTGGGCCTAGGCCCCACGTCAACTCCCGGATCCACCTCAGGCCCAGTTCTCCTCCCTCTCACTCCCTACTTACCCGTTCACCGTAAGACCTGTCTTTTTGTTCACCCTGCGAGTTACTCACGGCTGGGACCTGAGTATTAAGACTCTCTGTTTTGTCCCCAGACGCTGCCCAGAACCGCAGCCCCTTCACTGGCATTGTTTGTACAATCCTGAGTTCCACCTTATTTATACATTTGTTTTCTTTTTTACTCACCTAGTTGTCCAGTGTTTGATTCTGCGTGTCTCGGGTTAGATCCCTCCCTCAAAACATGACTGCTGTAGACGACAGGATTCGGAATATTATTTCATGATATTTGGACATCTCTTCTCTGATTGGCTAACAGCAACACAACTCAACCACTGACTTTGTTTGCTTTGCAACGTTTTATCTCCACAAAGACCACACGCTGGGAGGAGTTCTGCTGTGCGGTGGAGTTGCTTCTGCTGTTTCCTGGATGCTAAACCAACAGCAGCCTTCCCCGTAGTGAGTCAAGGTGAGTCCATGAATGCTAGGTGACAGTGTGACAGAGATCATGATTTACATGTGATGAATAGTTTCTTAGTGAAGCTGAGCAGACTGGATCAGTGGTTCTCGAGACAGTTTTACTCTGGTAGAAACGTACCTTTACTCAGATGTCTTCTAGCACAAAGAAAAAAGACAGTTTCCACTTTCTACACATTTCTGATTTCTGCTGACAGTCGTTTTTATCTACAAACCGATGGGAGCCTGAGTTACTGCTGCAACCCTCCTACTTTCACTTCTCCTGTTAAGCTTATTATGATATTTCTCACAGTCCAAGAAACCTATTTAACAGCAAACTGCAGACTCTGAAAGAGCTTTTGATTCCAGAGCCCTTCTTCTTAAGGATTACATGTGAGCAGAAAATCAGTTTAAACCAATCTGCCCCGAGACAGAACAATCAAATCTGTCTTAAAATTTCAATCCAAGCATTATGAAGACTCATCTGTTATTCTCTGTTATGCATGTGGGTGATATATTTCAGTTTCACTCATTTACCCCCCAGTGAGGCTCTTCTCGTGTTCATTTTTAGTTTTTAATCTCATTGAACTTTATATGGTATTAGACAATTTTTTAAATTTCTTGGTCACTGCAATATTCTGGCAACAAAACAGGAATCATGATTATTCAGAGAAATGCCCCTGGACGTAGAAACCGACGGAAACACTCTGCTTTACTTTTCTCCTAACTGCTGTCAGACACCCCCTCTCGCTATACACCCGCAGTATGAATCCCAGACATGTTCAGATGCATCTAAAGTAAATGAGACCCCACCTGTTCTCCCCTTTTGTTTTAAATGTGCCTCACCTCCACCTGATCAGCTGACCTGGCTCTCCACGTGAGCCTGCAGAGCCTCCTCTCATTAGGTGGAGGCATGCAGAGCTGTGGCAATTAGGTTCAGCGTGCACACTGATGATGACTCATAATGCTTTGGCGGCATCTCAAAATAGGGCATGCTGTGTGTGTGTGTGTGTGTGTGTGTGTGTGTGTGTGTATGTGTGTGTTCCCTGTGTCATGGTCCATAATACATGAACCGGCAGCCTCTTGTGGTGATGATCACCAGTGCAAAGTGTAAACAGCACCATGATAACATTACAGCTGGTGGTATGTGTGTGTGTGTGTGTGTGTGTGCACTGCAGCATGGGGCTTTCTATCCAGCACTGGTGACAAATAAAGAGGGAAGTAGCTGCTTTTTCCTCGGGATGGTTTTCAGACTGAGTTTAATTGAACATGATTGGTGCGCTCGAAGGGAGACTCTCTGGATTAATATTCAATTTTATCTTTTGACTCCAGGGCCTTTGCCGGGTCAGCTCCCTCCAGCTAACTGTGTGTCAGACCTGCTAGACCCGCAACTCTCCAACATCAGGAAACGCATATGGTTCTCTTTCGTTTATGTGGTAGTTCTGAAATGTTAGGACACAACAGTCAAGAATGGATTCTGTTGAATGTGACTGGGAAACAGGCCTCAGTAAGTAAACTCCTGGTTCCATGCTGTTGCTATTCTACAGGGAAAATGCTAATCATAGGAGCTGAGTGCAGGCATCTTAGTAAAGCAAACACTCTCACAGTACCTAATCAGAGTTCTGTTTTGGATGATAATCATGCATGAATATCTAGTTCCATGAGTTACAAATGTGACATTAAGCTTAACTCCAATCAGTGCATGAAATGCTATTAAAACAAGAAGACGGTGTGTCTAGAATATTCCTGCAACTTGCTCTGGCAAACCTCAGGTCTAAAACATTCAGCTAATTGTGATGATGCTGCAAAGCTAAACGCAGCTTGACGGCTCACCCACATACTGTTAGCCTGGTTGTGGACCAGCCTTTCCTGGAGGTGGAGCTGCAGGGCGTTTAGGGAAACGCCTTCTTCTGTTACACTGGCTGCTGCTAGCTACACATCACTTCCTCCAGGATTCTGCAGGTGTACCTGAACAGGTGAGTCAGGACACACTTTGGTGGACCTGTAGATGTTTCACCTGTCCTCTGTTCACGCCGCACTTGGTGCCCATACTGACAAAGAGCAGATGGACTATTTTTATTAACATGTAGAGAGAGGCAGCAGACAGCCACCGGGCAGAACTGAAGGGTGCAAAAGCCGAGTCTCGCATAATGTGTCTCCTTTAAAGAAATTATGAATACTTAAAAAAGAATGAAGATGCATTAGTAATGTGACGTTCAGGAACAAATCAAACCTTTTGAACAGTGTTTTTGTCAGAGTGAATGAGTCTTTAAAAAAGGCATATTTGGAGACATTTTTTGGATAAAACGAGGAAGATGCAAAATGTCATGTTTGCAAAACAATAAAAACTCAACACAAAAAACATTTCTCATATTCTAAACATTGTAAAATAAATAAGTGCTAGTCTTTTGAACAGATCTTTGACATGAACAGCTCTGTTCAAAGAGCTATAAGTCCCATGACCAATGCATCTGATCACATGCATGAGAAAATAAAATATTCTCCCCTTGTGGTCGACGAGAGCTCATCACACATCAAAGCTTTACAGAGCTGATGAAAGTAGTCCTAATCGCTATGAACAGTGAAAGAAAGAAAGAAAGAAAACAATCTTTTATACAGCGCCTCTCAAGATAAAAATCATGAGACGTTTCACAAAAACATTATAAATATTTCTAAAAAATTATTAAAAATATGTTTAAAATGAAAAAAAAGTTTGATAAAATAATGTGAGGAAAGGGAGAGAGAAAATTAATAGAAAAGAGGGAAATCAGTGGATCCTGGGAAAGGCGGAAAAAGAGCAGAATAAGGAGAGGGTGGTGATGAAGGTCACGCCAAAGCCTGAACATGTGAGTCTTCAGCTGCTTTTTAAAGGAGACCACCGAGTACACTGATCGCAGGCTCAGGGGGAGAGCGATCCAGAGTCTGCGGGCCACAGCAGCAGATGACCTGTCTGTTGTAAAAGTGGACAGCAGTCTGAGCTTCTCTGTTGGGGCTCCAGCTCGGACGTTAGGATAAAAACCACAAAGTGGTTCTTAATAAAAATACACAAGAGGACAACAGAATAAAATATAAACATCACTTTCGAAAAGCCCAAATCTAAATAAACAAGTCTACTGCTGCTTCTTAGCCCTGAGACAACACGCTCCACTCTAACAGACCTGTTGTCTCAACCTGTCCTGTCTCCCCACCCTGTTCAGTCCTGTGTCTCTCCTAATTGCTTCCATGCCTCTCGTCTCCCAATCACTGTAGATCCCAGCTCCTCGAGTATTGAAACCCTCCATGTCTGTCCATTGTTTTCTTATCCCGTGTGTTCCTTATTAAAAAACCTCTATACGTTCCTGTCTGCCTGCCTTCTTCCCCGCATTTGGATCCTCACCTCCGCCTCACTCACCTGCACACCTGTGACACTTGTCTCCTCCTCTGTGAGCCAGTGTAATGAATAACAGCCTTTGATTAGAGGATCTCAGAGCAAGAGAAGGTGTCCAGAGGTTTAGGAGTTCAGAGATGGAGGCTGGAGCATCACGGCAACCAGGATCTGAAAGTGAGGCCTAGAATTTGAACCCTTTAAGTAGCAGATGAATATGAGACTCAGATGTTTCTGAGGCTAGACAGGGCTGAAGGGTTCAGTCCAACAAGGTCTTTCCCCCATCAGGAGCTATAATTAGTGGAAGAAGACAGTAACAATGGGCACCAAGTGTAGCGTTTATCTCACATTTTCACACATTCCAGGTCTTCCAAAGACCTTTAAAATAGCATCGTCCAGTGCTTTATACAAAAGAGGTTTTTTTTCTAAAGTCTTCCCCTAAACGCCTCTCTGAAAGGCAAGCTGATCTGATGACTATTGATTTGTGTTGCCGAGTTTGTGAGCAGTTCCTCTGTACAGCATTCACAAGAATCTATCTTGAATTTTAACTTTTAAGAATTGCATTTATACTGTCTCCTGTTAGCAATCCACCCCATGGGATCAGCTCCACCATCAGTACTGCATGTGGCGTTAAGGAATCATTTCTGTTTTGTAGGTATCTTTCTTCTGGGAACACTCAAGTGAATGTCTTAAAGGTAGGGTTGATGTTCCTGTTAAAGCTAGGTACGTTAAAAAACATTATGCAAAAATCCAACCCCCTTTATCAGACCCCACCCCTAAGCTCACCTCCAGAATACGGGCGAATACCTGGACCAACTGATCCTGTCAAACAACCTTTAAATCATAATCCTAATCCAGGTCCAGACCAACAGCACGTGTCAGGACAAATATCAGCTAGCTTCTGTCTTCAGAGGGGGACCAGGCAGGGATGCCCACTCTCCCCCTTACTGTTTGCTATCTTTATCAAACCACTAGCAGCAGCAATTAGGCAAACAACAGGTATTAAAGGCATAAAGTGTAAGAAAATAGAACAGAAGATCAGTCTTTATGCAGATGATGTTTTACTCTTTCTACAGAATTCTCAATTGTCTCTCTCCCATTCAATAGAACTGATAAACTCTTTCTAAAGAGTTTCGGATTACTCAACAAACTGGTTAAAATCCACAGCTCTACCAATTAATTTCTCTTTTGTCAATTTGCTTAATACACAATTGGAGTCAGGGAATATCACATAGCTGGGAATTAATGTATCTCCCAAGTTGGCAGATCTAACCAAACGAAACTACCTCCCACTTTTAAAGAAAGTGGAAGATGATCTTGCAAGATGGAAATCCTTACCAATATCACTAATGAGGAGAGTTGCTACAATTAAAATGATGGTCTTACCCAGACTAAATTACTTATTTTCAATGATTCCAAATAAGCCACCAGCTGACTGGTTTAGGCCTCTGGACTCCTCAATCACTAAATTCCTTTTGCTAGACAAACCTCCACAAATTAGCTTAAAAACACTTCAGAAGACCAAAGACAAAGGAGGACTGGATCTACCCAACTTTTATCACAATTTCTTAGCCAACTGGCTGCAATATATACCAAGATGGTTGCAAAATAACCCACTAGATGAGTCCTGGTTGGATACTATAGAACAGACACTTTGCAATACGATAGAGCTTTCAGACTTACCATTTATTAGTTCAACCACAAGAAAACATGAAGGCTTCAAAAGTATTAACATCAGCACCTCTCTGGCAGCATGGTGGGAGTATCTAAAAGTGACAGAGT
This sequence comes from Nothobranchius furzeri, assembly GCF_043380555.1. Lineage (NCBI taxonomy): Eukaryota > Metazoa > Chordata > Actinopteri > Cyprinodontiformes > Nothobranchiidae > Nothobranchius > Nothobranchius furzeri. Next base: position 27,641,551 of record NC_091757.1, on the reverse strand, counting down.
CTTCACTAATACCATGCAGACGCACACATATCTGGAATATTCCTGATATTTTGCAAAATAACAAAATGATGAACCTTCCGGACTGGAAAATTAAAGGTTTCCTATACCTGGAACACATATATGAAGGACTAGACTTCATCCCATTTAATAGAATGGTCTCCCAATTTGGAATAGATAAGAATAGCTTTTTAGAATATCACCAAATTAAATCTGTAGTTAAACAAAAATTTAAGCTCAATGAAGTAGAATTACAAACACCACCAAGGGTATTAGACTTCTATAATCTCAACCTCCCCAAACTACTGTATAAAGTTTATAAGACACTGTCCAGAATAGATGATAGAATAGCAATCCCTATTGAAAAATGGGAGGTGGATCTATCAGTCAGCTATGACCAGACCTTCTGGTCCCAAACTTGTTTAAAAACTTTTCAAATGATCAGACACCCCAATTTACAATTTATTCAGAACAAAATCCTCCACAGAGTACACTATACAGGTCATTGGATGTTCAGGATGGGGTTTGTGTCGTCTGACACTGTACACAGTGCACAAACAACATCCATCCATTTTCATCCGCTTATCCGGAGTCGGGTCGCGGGAGCAGTAGCCTAAGGCGAGAGGCCCAGAATTCCCTCTCCCCAGCCATTTGGGCCAGCACCTCCGGGGGAATCCCAAGGCGTTCCCTGGACAGATGAGAGGCATAGTCCCTCCACCATGTCCTAAGTCTACCTTTAGGTCTCCTCCCGGTTGGATGTGTCCGGAAAACCTCACCAAGGAGGCGTCCAGGAGTAGGGATGGGTATCGAATTCTGTACTTTTTAAGGTACCGACCGAATTCCATAGTACCGACCGAGCACCGATTCACTTCATTTGAAACGGTGCCTCGTTTCGGTACCCGTCCTTCACAATGAGAACTTGCCAAGACAGCTGCGCATGCGCAAGAGCGTTATGTCGTCGGTCGCTGCGAGCGAGTTGTAAACAGAGCAGCATGGGTAGAAAGAACACAGGCTAAAGCTTGGGTCCACTTCACTAAATGCGATGGGTAACTGGGTGATGATGACAACGATCTAAGTGAGACATCCTCATCTTAATCTGCTCCGGTAGGTGAATAAAATGTAAGATAACGTTAGCTTGATTTGTTAGCTTCCGTTTCACTAATGGTGCGTTCGCTTTCTCCTCGGAACTCTGAAATTCCGACTAGAAGAAAACGAATGTGCACTAAAGTTTGGCTTCACTTTACTAAATGCGACGGGTGATTGGGTGAAGATGAAACCAGTGACAACGATTTAAGTGTGAGGAATCATCGTTTTAATCTGCTCCAGCAGTTAAATAAACTGTTTAAGATAACGTAGCTTGATATGTTAGCTTCCTATGCCACCATTGTTATCATCTAATGGTGCGTTCGCTTTCTCCTCGGAAATTCTAACTTCCCAGTAGGAAAAATCAATTGAAAAAGGACGGCAAAAGGAATGAAGATACACAGTAAATTTAGTTCACAGTAAAGATGTTTGCTTCAGTTTAATTGCCAGCTTATAAAACTACAAGGACGATGTTAAAATACAAACAGTTGTATGTTATTTATCGTGATATTTATCAAATATGGTTATAAATTGTGAAAAATATATATCTAATTATAAAAGAGAATAAAAATATTAAACACTCAAAAGTATCGAAAATTTGTACCGTTAAGTATCGGTATCGATTCGTAGGTACCGGGAATTAGTACCGGATCGATTCAAATGTCAAAGGTTCCCTATCCCTATCCAGGAGGCATCCTGACCAGATGCCCGAGCCACCTCAACTGGCTCCTCTCAATGTGGAGGAGCAACGGCTCTACTCTGAGCCCCTCCCGAATGACCGAGCTTCTCATCCTATCTCTAAGGGTGAGCCCAGCCACTCTTAAAAGAAAACTCATTTCGGCCGCTTGTATCCGCGATCTCGTTCTTTCGGTCACTACCCAAAGCTCATGACCATAGGTGAGGGTAGGAACGTAGATCGACCGGTAAATCGAGAGCTTCGCCTTCTGACTCAGCTCTCCCTTTACCGCAACAGACCGGTACAATGCCCGCATCACTGCAGATGCAGCACCAATCCACCTATCGATCTCACGCTCCAGTTTTCCCTCACTCATGAACATAAGATACGTAAACTCCTCCACTTGGGGCAGGACCTCATCCCTGACCCGGAGAAGGCATTCTACCCTTTTCCGAATCAAGACCCTGGCCTCAGATTTAGAGGAACTGATTCTCATCCCAGCTGCTTCACACTCGGCTGCGAACTGCTCCAGCAAAAGCAGAAGATCACGTTCTGATGAAGCCAACAGGACCACATCATCTGCAAAAAGCAGAGACATGATCCTCAGGCCACCAAAGCGGATGCCCTCCACACCTTGGCTGCACCTAGAAATCCTGTCCATAAAGGTTATGAACAGAATCGGTGACAAAGGGCAGCCTTGGCGGCGCTGACGTCGTTAGGTCCGTTTTAGGGGGGCTTCAGCCCCCCTAAAATAATCACAAGCCCCCCTATCATTTTGGTTTATTTTATTTTTTCAGTTAACTTTTTTTTATTTGTTCACATCTACATGCTCAACACAATCACGACACGTGTAGTTGGTACATGAGTTTTTTTTAGTCTGAAACAGAAATAATAATTAATGAATATAGAACTACACCGTCGCACACAGGAAGTATCAAGAAAGGACTTCCTCCCCTTAAGCCCGGCAGCTTTGTTGACAAGTCAGGGGCAGGGGTTATACAGCAAAACCTTTATATCGATGAGCAAACCCTGCTCAGCGCTCTTGTAAGTCACTCAACATCACATTAGGGTAAGACAGCAACAGCAGCACACCGTTAATATTTCAAGGTTATAGTTCAGACGAGAGAGGAAAATGTTACCGCACCGACATGCTAATGCTAACTCCGCTAGCATGTTTACATGCCGCAAACCATAATGAAAAGCCGCGCCATAGTTAAATGGTCGGAAAACTCCCCTGAAGTGACGTGATTAACGAGCCAGCCAGTTCATTGAGTGACTTAGTGCCACCAACTTGAGCGTACAGTAATGAGTCTGCACAAACAGAACCTGCTCTGCGCTTGTGTGCAGGAGCTGCAGCCCTCTGTGGGCTCAACTCTGTCTCTGCGATGCAAATCTCTCCCTGCTCTCCTCAACAAGTAGCCTCTCCAACAGTCAATCACAGACAGCTCTCTTTTATCCAATCAAAGCATGTCCAGGAAATACTGCTTTACAGAAAAACACCCATTTAACAGCTTACTGAACTGCTTTCTGCTGCTGGTTAGCTACCAGTCACCATCCACTGCCTGCAAGATACTTTGTTGTAATTCATGTGTCATGATTAGGGTGACCATATTTGACTTCCAGAAAAGACACATTGCCCATTCCTAAAACTGTTAAATTGCACTATTTTCAGTTAAAGAGGACTTTTAATTTCAACATATAAAGTGTTTCTTCTCTGTTTGGTTAGACATAAATGAGCCCTTGATGTGTAAAAGGAAGTGAACAGTGGAAATGTCCCAGGAAAAGAGGGGGGTTAATCAACCTAATTAAATATAATTATATAAAGTCCTCTTTATCTGAAAAAAGTGCAATTTTCTTGGCAGTATTTCCTGGACATGCTTTGATTGCATAATGGAGAGCTGTCTGATTGGCTGACGGAGAGGCTACATTGCTTTGTAAATTGCAAATTGAGCAACAACAGGGAGATTTGTGCAGGCAGAGACGGAGTTGAGCATGCAGAGAGAGGGCTGCATATGACTGCAGAGCAGGTTGTGCTCTTGCAGATTGATCACTGCACGCTCCAGTTGGTGGCACAAAAATCACTCCACACTAAAAACCTGAATCAGAATATGGCCGAATGTGTATATTATTGACCATTTTTCTATATTATATATTTTTTCTATAATATATATATTATACTATAGGTACATATATGTATCTATAATATAGTAAACAGCCAGTTTTATAATGTCACATATATTCAAAAGCTACATCAAAACATATATTAAAACCTATATGTTTATATGAATTCTTTCCATGTGGGTTGTCAATTGCTTAATATTTCCTATGTTTACCTATGGTAGAGAAAGGAGATATTGTACTCGTCTAACTTTAACATACATTTTGGCAGCTCAATGTGACGTTATGGACAATGCCATCATCATGAGCAACCAAACATAGGCTATATTAGGCTAACAGTTGTCCATATTCTGTACCATCTATCCACCAATGGCTGTTTCAATTATAGTGAGTGAAAACTAAATGGCTTAGTAGCATTTTTTTTGGCATTAGAAATTTAAAATGTTTTTCAATGTGTTGGCTAGATGGATATACGAAAAATTTTTTAAGAGAGTGAGTGAGGAACAGGAGAGAGACCAGGTGGTTGATGCTGAGGAGATCTGCATGGTCAAGGTCAGTGATCTACAGAGAAAACCGGGGCGAGCGCATCGTTATGAGCATTTACCTGAGCACAAAGTTCCCAAGCAAAATTGAACAGTTTTCTATTTAGGAGTGAACAGGTAAGAGAACTTGAGAAAAAAAAAAACTATAATTATCATCTGACCTGCAACCCTTATGTCAAGTTGTATCTGTATAGTTGACTTTCTGTATTATAAGTTCTACTACTTGCTGGATATTTTCATATATACTGTTATTTTGTCTTGTAATAGTTAATTATATGCTCCTTTATTCCATATCATAGCAGTGTTATTCATATATTAAAACTGTCAACTGCACACTCATTGGGCAGAATAAAAGTTTGACAATTATTCATTTGTTCTTTATTGTCACATTTCAGTAACATTTATAATTAAACAAGTTGTAATTAAACAAATTAAATAAATGACTACAACATTTCCCCCTGTTAAGTGCAGTAGACTGAAATGAATAGCTTTATTTGGAAATATAACATATCAAATTTTCATGGACTTACATAAAATCTTTCTTCAACATAGACCCCACTAATTAACTGATTAAGTGTTATTTTTTATAAAAAGAAGAGAGAAAATGCACAAAAGTAGGAAAGGAAAGGAAAAGAAAGTGATAAAATAATAGGTTTTGTTAGATTTTCTTCAGATAATGAATTAATTGACAAAGTTTTTGCAGGGTGTGACAAAAACGTTCGAGGTCAAGCTCCTGGGGCTAAGCCCCCCCTATATCTCAATCCTAGTGACGTCCATGCTTGGCGGAGTCCAACTCCCACTGGGAACAAGCCCGACTTACTGCCAGCAATGCGGACCAAGCTCTGACACCGGTCACACAGGGACCTAACAGCCCGCATCAGAGGGCCTGGTACCCCATAGTCCTGGAGTACCCCCCACAGGGTCCCCAGAGGGACGCGGTCAAATGCCTTTTCCAAATCCACAAAACACATGTAGACTGGTTGGGCAAATTCCCACGCACCCTCCAGGATCCCCCTAAGGGTATAAAGCTGGTCCAGTGTTCCACGGCCAGGACGAAAACCGCATTGCTCCTCCTGAATCTGAGGTTCAACAATCCGACCAACCCCCCTCTCCAGAACCCCCTGAATAGACTTTACCAAGAAGGCTCAGGAGTGTGATCCCCCTGTAGTTGGAACACACCCTGCGGTCCCCCTTTTTAATAAGGGGACCACCACCCCGGTCTGCCAGTCCAGTGGGACTGCCCCCGATGTCCACACGATATTGCAGAGCCGTGTCAGCCAACAAAGCCCCCACAACATCCAGAGCCTTAAGGAACTCTGCGTGGATCTCATCCACCTCCTGGAGCCTTGCCACAGACTGACCTCAGCACCAGCGATTTGAGAGGTCAACCCAAAGTCCCCAGACTCTGCTTCCTCACTGGAAGACGTGGCACCGGATGGTGGACCAGAATCTCCTCAAAGCCGTATGGAAGTCTTGCTCCGTGGTCTCACCGAACTCCTCCCATGCCCGGGTTTTTGCCTTGGCGACCACCTGAGCCACGTTCCGCTTGGACTGCCGGTACCCGTCAGCTGCCTCTGGAGTCCCACAGGCCAAAAAGACCTGATAGGACTATTTCTTCAGCTTGACAGCATCCCTAACCGCCAGTGTCCACCCACGGGTTCGGGGATGCCACCACGACAGGGATCGACGATCCTGTGACCACAGCTCCGGTCGGCCGCCTCAACAATGGAGGCACGGAACAGGGTCCATTCAGACTCAATGCCCCCCGCCTCCCCCGGAACCTTTTGGAAGTTCTGTCGGAGGTGGGAATTGAAGCTCCTTCTGACAGGAGACTCTGCCAGACATTCCCAGCAGACCGTCGCGATAGGTTTAGGCCTGCCTGGTCTGACCGACATCTAGGGCTGCAGCTATCGAATATTTTTGTAATCGAGTACTCTATCGAATCTTTTTTTCGATTAATCGAGTACTCTAATAAATTACCCTTTTGTGTTTGTAAACCATTATATCAAATAGCATGTTATAATTATGAAAGACCTCTTAAAATGAGCAAGCAATTGCCAGTTATTCTTCAAGTTTTATTCAAAATTAGTTTTCAAAACTTCAGCACTTCAACTTTACTTCACAGTAAACAAATGCCTGTGCATAAAATAAGTACACAACCTGAGCCGATTTTACCCTCGTGCGAGAATCTGCTAGCCTGCAAGCCAGACAAAAACTAGGAGGATAACTGTTGAAGTAGCGCTGCGAGCGGCTGCGGCCCAAACAGAACCAGAACCGCTCATGGCTCATGCGCAAACAGCTCGCCGGCTGTTTCCCTATTAACACACGTCCGTTTTAATTTCTACACTTTTTTCTCACACAATAACAAGGATTGTCGAAAGCATGTTTGCCGTGGTTATGTTAAATTATACTGATCACAAAACATTTATTTACTTTCTTTCGTTTTCCTCCGCCACTCATAAAGACCCGTGTCCTCCTGCAGAAACCCCGAGGGACAACGGACATCAATAACACAATAAAAAGTCTGACGTGTTGTGTAAAACTGCTATTTTTTTTAGCACATTTTAAGTTCGACGTGTTGCTACCAGATGTATGGTGTGAGCTGAAACTGAGTGCTACAAACGAAAAAGTCGCACAGTGTCTGCAGAATATATAGAAATACAGGCTAAAAAGCATTATCTTGTAGAGGCTCCGAGTCCAGTTGCTGAAGTGACATTTACAGGTGCTGCAGCACGGAGGATGTGGTGTTTTGGTAGGCTAAATCCATTTTACAGTATTTACACTGGACTACGTTTTCCGCCTTACGACGTGAAAAATGGTCCCACACCTTTGACATTTTGTCTTTTTAGAACTCCACCGGGGTCCACGTTGTCCGCCATGGATTAAGAGAAAGTTAAGTTATATTCGCTACTCGCTTGTGCATTCAGCCCTGTGGGCATGCGCGTCACTTATTTCGGTCCGGGTGAAACATGACCCCGGGCGATTGCAAAGCCATGAATTAATTAAATATGAATTAAACAAATCCTCGAGGCAGATAATTTGACTCAAGGATTTTTTGTACTCGAATTATTCGAGGTACTCGAGGAATCGTTTCAGCCCTTCCGACATCCTCCCCCACCATCTGAGCCAACTCACCATCAGGTAGTGGTCAGTTGATAGCTCCGCCCCTCTCTTCACCCGAGTGTCCAAGACATGCGGTCGCAGGTCAGACAAAACAACAACAAAGTCGATCATTGAGCTGCGGACTATGGTATCCTGGTGCCAAGAGCACATATAGACACCTTTATGTCTGAACATGTTGTTCATTATGCACAATCCATGACTGGAACAGAAGTCCAATGACAAAACACCACTCAAATTCAGATCGGGGGCTGTTCCTCCCAACCACACCTCTCTAGGTCTCACTGTTGTTGCCCACGTGAGCGTTAAAGACCCCCAGCAGAGCGAGGGAGTCACCGGAAGGAGCGCTTTCTATCACCCCCTCCAAGGTCTCCAAAGAGGGTGGGTAGTCTGAACTGTAGTTTGGTGCATAAGCACAAACAACAGTCAGAACCCATCCCCCCACACGTAGGCAGAGGGAGGCTACTTTCTCATTCACTGGGGTAAACCCCAACGTACAGGCACCAAGATGGGGCAACTAGAATGCCCATCCCTGCTCGGCGCCTCTCAGTGGGAGCAAATCCAGAGTGATAGAAAGTCCAACCCCTCTCAAGGAAACTGGTTCCAGAGCCAGAGCCATGTGTTGAGGTGACAACGCATGGTGCACAAACAACATTCCTGACAATTACATTCATGCATTGTGGTCCTGTCCACTTGTCCAGGAATTCTGGGGTAGAGTATGTGAAGACCTGTCAAAGTGTCTGAAATGTCATATCCCAACTTCCCCCTCTCTTTGTTTGCTGGGAAACCTGGACGATGTCCCAATTGAAACATCTTTGGTTCACATGGCTCTGACTGCCCGGGGTGGGGGTGGGGGGGTGGGGGGTGTCATTGATATTGTCCTGCGGGGTGATTTGGGTGATGGGGTAGAGGGTCTGAGTCTGGAGTATCCGGACATTCTCTGAGGGTGGGTTCACTGGGGGTGTCTGGGCTGGGGGGCTGCTGCCCCCCTCTGGAGGTAATTGGGTTGCCTCAGGGGGTGGACTGCTGGCGGTTGTCAGTGGGACCCATTGGGGGTCTTGGCGGTGGCCATGGTTCGCCCCTGAGTAGGTCTGGGTGGGGGCCTGGGGGCTCGGGGTGTGGGGTTGGCCTGCCCCGTGTGGGGATCTGGGCGGGGCCTTTGGGGTCAGGTCCTGACATGTATGCTGCTGGGAAGAAGGCGGGAACATATGGCAGTGCCTGGCCCGGGCTCAGGGGCCTCGGGTAGACCTTGGCTCCTCTGCTGTCCATCACGGGGGAGGGGGATGTCCAGGAGGGGGAGGACCCAACCTTACCTGTATGTCCTATGTCTTATATATTCTGGAAGCTGTGCAAATGCTGGGATGGGAGTAGATATTCTGCTGGGGTGGGGCTGCGTTGGTTCCCTTGAACTCTGTGGAGCTTTGCAATACTGCTACTTTGGGCCTTGGCCAGATGGGCTGGGGTCTCCATGCCCTGGGTGGCATTTTGGCAATGGAGGTGCCTGTTGGGGCCAGTGGGGGAGCTGGCTCCCTGGAGGGCTTAGGCCAACCAGCCATTCCTCCCCATCCCCACACATTTTTCTCCTCCTGCTTCCTCACATCATCACACAAACATACACATAGGACTTTGGGTGGTGGACAAGTCAGGGGGTGCGGGTATAGACCCCATTTCCGCATTGCTGGTGCAGCCTGCCCCCCAATTTCATTTGCACATTAAACACTTCCACCAACAACATTCCACACAATCACACACTTAGGACCTTGGGAGTAAGCACATACAACGGCATTTGGCAAGGGGATCTTTCAGCCTCTTTCCAAGTGCCTGTGCCCACTTCCAATTTTAAACTACACTTATACAGAGAGGGCTGTGGGGGGAAGAGGGGTTGTGTGGTGGCATCAGCTGGTGTAGGCCAGACGATGCCTGCACTGCCCGCTCACCACAGCCACGACTACACCTCATCAACACTCACTAACACCATATTGGACCAGGCGGAGGGTGACTAGGGGTCTTAGCACACCTCTGTTGTCGCTTGGCTTCCCGGGGCTGGAGGCTAGGAGGGGGATCTGGCCATCTGGCTGGGGTCTGGGTGGTGGGTCGCTTTGCTCGGCGTTGGGCTGGGGAGCCTGCACATCAGCACCCCAGCAGAAAGGGTTGAACTCTGGGAACCGGTGATGGTTGTACCCCATGTGCAACAGTACCGGGACCAGAGCGAATAGGGTGTGTATGGGGATTATGAGTGGGTGTCTGGCGTGCATTTATGTGAGTCTTAGGTTGTATGTGTATATGTGAGCATGAGGGAGGGAGTGTGTGACTGTGTTTATGTATGACTATATAAGTCAAGTGGGCCCTTTGACTCCTCCCCTCTTCTCGGACTTCTTTTGCTGCTATACATCTTCGCCTCCCCTCCCCCTGTCACACTTTGTGTGGAATGTGGTTCCATGGTCTGCCTGAGTGCTCGCGGCTCCTGGGTCAAGGGGTTTAAGATTTTTAGCGTCTGCCTGATTAATCCCGATGGCTGCCTGGTGGGATCTGGGTCCCTGGGCTTTGTTGGGTCCCCGGCAGGGCTGGTCGCCCCTGGGTCCCGGATCGCTGGGTTCTGGGCTTTGCCGGCTTTGGGGTGGGAGGCTGCGGGCGGGCCTGTGGGCTTGCCGTGATATCCTCGGGACTCTGCCGGCTGCTGGTTGTGGCCCCCCTGGGGCAATCCTCTGTGCCTCTCAAGGGGGGCAGGGGCTTTTCTGGTTGCAGTCTCCCTGGGGTCTCTGCGCTCTGGGGCAGCTCCTGAATCCCTGAGACTTGGAGCTCCTTCCGTCTCCTACGCATCTTTGGGGGGCAGATCTGTGTCCCCTCACACTCTCTATTGGATGCTCCTATAGAGAAACCTTACATATACAAGCACGGGTACGCACACAGGTGCTCACATGGTGCTCTCATAAGTATGGACTTGGGCACGTTCAACACATGTCGGCTGTGGTTGGCACTTAATGCACTGTGATTTATTATTGTGATTGTTCAGTAAAACAATGTTGATTTTACATTTCCTCATCCGGTTGACGCAGTGATATCTTGCTCCTGTTGTATTGCTGTTTTCCTTTTTTTTTTCCTCTCCTTCTGCAGTTCTAGACGCAGACTCGTTCATCTTTGATTGTTTGTTTTTGTGGATCCCCCCCATTTCCTGCTATTTGGACCTCTAAGTGTTTTTCGTGCACATAGAGGGGTATGAACAGAAGGGCGCCACAGCCAGTCAGAGGGCAGTTTGGTAGAAGGATCAGAATCCAGTTATTAAGAACTCTCAGGAGTGGTGTTGTGTTGGACCCAAAAACAGCAAGGTATCCACAAGAGGCAGAAATGATTTAATGTAAGGTTACTTAAAGTGCTAGAATACATGGAACACCAGAAATGACTCCGGAAACACGGGGAAGGCATATTTACAGCAAAGACGTGAGGACTGAAAGCATGAAGAAGAAAGGAACTGATGAGAAAAAGAAACAGGTGTGTCTAATTAACAGGGAAGGTGAGTGAAAAGATTCAAGATGTTCAATTTCAGAAGATTTGTCTGCCTTGTAATTGTAGGGTTGCAGGTTCAAGCGCTATCTTACGCAGTCGTTGTGTCCTTGGCAGGGGAGGATTAAGGTGTACAGGGGCCCATAGGCTACACTTGTTCTGGACCAAAAATGCTTGGTCCAAGCGAAATATTCTTATCGATCTTGTTAGGTCTTATCTACAGATACTTTTTTTAATTAGGGCTGTCAAACAACTAAAAATGTTAATCTAATTAATCATAGGGTGTTTGTGAATTAACCATGATTCAATCATGATTATGACTGAAAAAGTACAAGTTCCGTATGACCTCTGAATGCTAAACCTGGCTCTGACGGGTATCTCACCTCAGCAATCACTCTCCGCAGCACCTCTCTCCAAAAAAGCATGCTCGCTGTCAAACTGTTGTTTGAGTGCCTGATCGATACACCCAGCATCAGCAGCACACCGCTTGAGACAAATCATTGTTGCATTCATGTAGCATTTTGACCCTTCATGTTCTGATAAACGTACACCAGCATTTTTCCAGTCGCTGTATCCAGAGACTATTGCGTTTACTTGAACATAACTCCCAGTTCCAAAGGACTTGTACACAAAACAAAAGACGGTTCCTTTGGGTGGAGAGTAGAGCAGCCATTCAAGTTTCACACTTTCTGCATTGGCTAATTTTCTAAAAAACATCGACTTAGAAAAGTACCATTTTGATGTTTGTGTTGTCTCGCCGATGCAGCAGCATCAGCATCTTTATTGCGGCAAACAGCGTCACCTGGCTAAGACCTTCTGCTGGGCTCCCATCAGATGCTACTTGAAGAAGGTCTGCCTCTGCCCCCAAGTGGACAATATCAGCTTCTCTGTGACTGCTTGTTCCCTCCTTTGAGCTAGCATCATGAACTGCTGCTGCTCCAGCTAGCATAGCTCTGTTGCCTTCATCGTGAACATCTTGCTATTCTAACCTGCTGCTTGGGTCCAGCAGCAGGTTTAAATTATCCTGTCAATTTTGGGATTTTCTGCAGAAGATTTTGGTGCTTTTGTTCTTTGATTCTCTCCGTTAATCTTTTCTGAGCGCCGCTCTCATATTTTCTTTCTGACATTTTTTTCATTTTCCCTCGTTAAGTGCAGCAGCCTATGATACATGAATACGACGTGTCACGTGACATGTTACTTAACTCAAGACCGCCACAATGTTTACCCAATCAGTGTTGCTTATGATTTTGTCGGCCAATACAGTTGAAGAATATTCTTGCATGTAAATTTAAATACCGTAAATCCTCTAATACAGGCCCGGGCCTGTATTTGACTCAAGCTCATCAAGCTCCAGGCCTTTATTGGAAGGAGGGCCAGTATTAGAGACAGGCCTCTATTTCTATTTGAGCAAAATGAACTAATGGTTTGCTGGAGTTTTTGACAATTAAAATTGTGCCCACATTTTCAAAGTTAAACACATTTCTTTTAACAACGGTAGTTCCTGCTTCAGCCCTCTCCCCCCTCCCCCTGCGCAGCAGCCGCAAACTCACTGATGTGCCTGCAGCCTCTCGGAGTTCCTGCTGCTCTAAACATTAAAATAATTATTTCATTTTCTGTTCCTCACTTCTGATGACCTTCAATGGTGTCTGTTTGTTGCAACAGCAGGTACAAAAACTAACTTGTTTTTATTTGACTATTTTTCTGTCCTGTCTGTTTATTATCTTCCTGCATCTCCTCTCAATCCTAAAGAAAAACTGCTGCCTGGGTTCATATATATTCACCTCATGAGTTACCTTTGAACTGCAGTTCTAAAATATCTACCGACCGCAAAAACAGCGGAGCGCTTGCTGTTTGGCGGCCGTATCAGTGATCAGTGCGTTGGAGGACAAGTTGATGCGCGCACCGCCCCGCTCCACAGCATGCAGCGAAACGCATCAGGCGCAAATAAAAGACAGAAAACATTAAAGGAATTGAACCGACATGAACGATCGCGTGTCAGTACCGACGGTCTGGCACAGCGCATTGCTGATGACAGAGAATGTGATCATACGATAATTCAATAGGGAGCGTGGTTTCACAGACGCGGAAGTGAGAGCGTCGGTGAAACGCCGGCTGCTCTAGGAAACCCCCGAGTGTTCGAGCGTCAACGAAGTGACACAGAAATGCCGGGCTTTCCAGAAGTAAGTAAGATAACTTACTATGAGCTGATAGTTCGTTGGATTGATCGGTAGGTTGGAAACTCTGATCATGAATCTGAAGAAACGATGACTGAGCTGTAAAGGCGACTTCCGTTTATAGCCGCGGTTTGTGACGTAGATGCGACGTGGAGGGAATCCCCGCGAGGGGCATGCTGGGAGTCCCTACTTCGCGGATTTTCACCTATCGCGGCCAGGTCTGGAACGCATCTACCGCGATAAACGAGGGATTACTGTAGTACATACACCCCCTACTGCTGCTCCCCATAGTGTTCTGCAGCATAATCAGCACGTTCTCTTTGAACTTGATAGTGTAATGACCTGGCTGGGGTTGTAAGCCAGGTGCATTCTGGGTTTTGTGTTATATGTGTTTCCTATCGTTCTGCTAGTTCCTATGTGCTGATTTGCGTGTTGTGTGAGTGTTATGTAAGCCACAGGGAAGGTGATGTGTGTTCTGTGGAGCGGGTTGAATTAGCATGGTTAACTGACACCGTGACTCTGTGTGGTAGGAGCGTGATAGAGGATCGTGTCTGTAGCGTTATAAAGCTTGAAGAAAAAGCCTAATAAATGTCTGCGTGAACCCCTACTGCCCCCTGCTGGTTGATTTAGGGACTATAACCCTGCCGCTGGGACGCTTGTACATGCTTGTTACCACATTCCATCCGGCCACAATAAGAGACCGGCCATTATTTACCTCCGCTGACTCTGACAACGGCCAAAATTGGAGACCCGGCCTTTAATTGAATACCGGCCTGTATTAGAGGATTTACGGTAAAATCATATATTTTGAGCTTGCCAATGGGGCCCCAGAACACATGAGGGCCCCTAGGCTTAAGCCATATCAAGCCTGTGCATTAATTTGGGCCTGGTCCTTGGGCAAGACACTTAACCAGCACTGCCTGCTGATGGTGGTCAGAGGGACCAGTGGTACCTGTGAACAGCAGCCTAGCTTCCATTCAATTCAAGTTAATTTATAAAGTGCCAAATCATGACAATAGTCGTCTCAAGGCACTTCACATAGTAAACATTCCAATACAGGTCAGTTCATTAAGCCAATCAGTAACAAGTTTCCTATAAAAGGAACCCAGAAAATTGAATTGAGTCACTGACTAGTGTCAGTGACTTTACAGCAATCCTCATACTAAGCAAGCAAGTAGTGACAGTGGAAAGGAAAATTCCTTTTTAACAGGAAGAAACCTCCATAGGATACTGTCTCAGTATAAGCAGCCATCCACCACGACTCACTGGGGATGGAGAAGACAGAGCAGACACACACACACACACACACACACACACACACACACACACACACACACACACACACACACACTCTCTGTAATGCATGCGGGCAAGTTGAGGTTGAGGATCCAAGTTGCAGGAGATACAAGGCAGGCAGACAAGAATGATCACAAAAGGGGTTTACACATGGGACACTGAAACAATGAACGGACAAGGAACACAGAACTGGGAGGGTGTCAGTAAAAGAGGAGCTGGGATCTTAAGTGATTGGGAGACGAGAGGCAGGTGGGAGTAATTAGGGAAGACACAGGACAGATTGTGACAGAGTTTGACACATCCACACACACATGTATACCAAGTAATGTGTTTATGGCTACATTGTGATTTCTTAGTAATTATTCTATTTAGTGAGAGATAAACTTTATTGTATTTATCCTAGTGAATCTATAATTAAATGGGTAAACTAGTAGTAGCACATTCAATGTTAAAGAAAGTAAAATGTTATTATCAGGAGAGGGACAATGTTTAAGTGGTTAGCAGCAGTGTGCTAGCCGATGGCCCCCTCCATGAGGGCACCACAGCTCAGCAGAACATGATTGTTGCTTTTTCTGGGAAGAAAAACACTTAGAGAAAAAATAAAGTTAACAGCTGAAATTCCATGAAATAATACAGTTAAAGAGCAAATTGTTGAAGAAGGTAGTAGAGTGTGGAAAGTGGTCAGTATGTCCTCCAGCAGTCTAAGCCTATAGCAGCATAACTACGGAGATAACTCTGGATTACCTAGCCTTTTAGATGGAGACATGTTGGAGGCAGGACAAGGGAGAGCCATCTTTACCGACTGCATTCTCCACCTCCCTCTACACCCCCACTTGTCCAGATTTGGGCTAACATCAGATTATAACCATAGGCCCTATGTAATAAAAATGCTTTAAGCCTAGTCTTAAAAGTGGACAAGGTGTCTGCCTCACGGGCTAAAGCTGGGAGTTGATTCCACAAGAGAGGAGCCTGATAGCTAAAAAATCTGCCTACTATCCTATTTTGAGATATTCTGGGAACCACCAGTAAACCTGCAGTCTGAAAGTGAAGTGCTCGGTCAGGAACATATGGAACAATGATGTCACTGATGTATGATGGAGCTTGGTTATTAAGATCTTTATATGTGAGAAGGAGGATCTTACAATCTATTCTGAATTTAACTGGCAGCCAATGTAGGGAAGCTAAGACAGGAGAGATGTGATCTCTCTTTTTAATTCTCGTCAGAACTCTAGCTGCAGCAATTTGGACAAGCTGAAGACTTTTAACTACATTCTGTGGACTTCATGAGAGTAATGAATTACAGTAATCCAGTCTTGGTGTAATAAATGCATGAACTAGTTTTTCAGCATCACTCCTGGCCAGAATGCATCTAATATTAGCAATATTCCGAAGGTGGAAAAAGGAAATCCTACAAACCTGTTCAACGTGGGATTTGAATGACATGTCCTGGTCAAAGATAACACCACAGTTCCTTATTTTGTTCTTGGAGATTAATTTATTGCCATTCAGGTCAGGTTATTGACCAAGCAATTTCTTTTTCTGAATTTCGGGTCCAAAGATGAGAAATTCAGTCTTGATTTAAAAGCAGAAAGTTTAGAGTCATCGATTTTTTTTCTGTCTTCAAGACAAACCTGTAACTAACCAATCAGGTTCAACAGGGTTAATGGAAGGGTTAATGGATAGATATAACTGAGTATCGTCAGCATAACAGTGGAAGTTTATCCCATGCTGTCTAATGATTTTACCAATTGGAAGCATATATATAGTAAAAATAATTGGCCCAAGCTCTGAACCCTGCGGTACTCCACAAGTAACCCTGTAGTATGAGAAAGATTTGTCATGTACATTTACTCGCAGAGTACAGACGCTTCTGCTTTTGCTCCCTTATCTTTTTTTCCCAAGGCTCTTTGTCCTGTCTGCCTACAGAGTGCTTCTCTGCATTTCTTCTGAAAATCCCTATTTTTTGGAAATGGACTTAATTAACTGGTCATTCAACGCGATTGATAAGATTTTTTGTGAACGGAGGAGGGGGCTCCCACTTGCCCTCAAGGGGCACACGCAGCGGGATATGCGCTCGATTCCTGGAAAGAATGGAGGATCGTATGCCTCTCTCAGTTGTCCATTGAGGATGTCGAAGATATGTGGATATTTGGCCTGATGATCACTGGATTTCTTCTGATTGGAGTGGGAGGATATCTGGTTGTGTGGAAATTTGGGAAGACAGGAGCGATTGGAGGGTGACCCGCACCCAAAAAAAGCAGCGCCCAGGCGGACGCCTCACAGACTCGGACGTCACTCGAGGTGAACCGTAAGCTGGACAATGTCCTGGCTGCGTTACCGGTATTATTGCGCAAAATGGATGTCATCTCGGAGAGGGTCACCGGACGGTGCGGAGATGTTTAAAACCTAAATTGGCTTCACTGGAGGACATGAATGATCGGTTACAGACTGAAGGCAGAGAGGAAAATTATCTCTGCCTGACCCAAACAAAGTCTTGTTATCCGAATCTGACGCCAAGGCAGCCTTCAAGCTGCTAACAACAACAACCCCCACGAAGGAAGGAATGCAGACAGATGCTGTGAAAACCCGCTGTGGAACCCCCCCCCCCCCCCCCCCCACCTTCTGCCTAGCAAGGTCATCAGCCTGCAGGAATGCGCTCCTCCCAAGATCTCCCTCCCACCTGTGGCTACAGTTGGCTGAGCGCCATACAGGGCTGCTCCCGCTGGGGAAACAGGATCCCAGCACCCCACCCCCCCGCCTCCCTGTCGGAGTCTCATGTTGTGAACTGTGATGTCCATGCTTATATATTTGAGGCGTTTTTTTGCATAGTAAAGCTACGCCCTGCTGGGAGTAACTGGTATGCCTTTTTTCCCTCCCCCAATTTATCCTCATGTAATTCCCTTTTCATCTATTAAGGTAGCGCGACTCGTGTTGCGAAGGACCACAGTCACCAATTCTTGTCATGTGTCTGCCCATGTATGTCTGATCTCTGAATTGTGTGTACTGAAACTCTAATTTCCCTCTGGGATTAATACAGTTTTGATTGATTGATTGATTGATTGATTGATGAATCTATCAGACAGGTAGGATGTAAACCAGCCTAGCGCTGTTCCTTTGATCCCTACAACATGTTCAAGCCTTTCTAAAAGAACATTGTGATCAACTGTGTCAAAGGCAGCACTGAGATCTAACAAGACTAGAACAGATACAAGATTCTTATCTGAGGCCATGAGAATATAATTTGTAACTCTCACTAATACAGTTTCAGTGCTGTGATACTCTCTAAAACCAGACTGAAATTCCTCAAACAGAGCATTAGTGTTTAAATGCTCACATACTTGGATGGCCACTGTTTTCTCCAGGACTTTGGATAAAAATGGAAGGTTAGATATTGGTCTATAATTCATTGGGTCATCTGGATCCAGAGAAGGCTTCTTACATAAAGGTTTGATTACAGCAACCTTAAAATCCTGTGGTACGTGTCCATTTACTAAGGATAGATTGATTATATCTAGAATGGGGGCAGTAACCAAAGGAAATGCATCTTTAAATAATTTGGTTGGGATTGGATCTAAAATGCAAGTGGAAGGTTTAGATGAAGCTAATATTTTTGATAACTGAAAGCTCAACTGGAACAAAATGATTCAAACAGATGAGGTTCTACAGTTACCGCTGATGCTGCCTCACTTATTGAGGAAGAAGATATCGCATTAGGGAGGATGCTAATGATTTTGTTTCTAATAGAATTTATTTTACTTGTGAAAAATCCCATAAAGTCGTTGCAGCTGAGGGCTAAGAGAATAGATGGTTCAGCGCTATGGTTCTGTGTAAGTTTCACAACTGTGCTGAGAAGAAATTTAGGATTATTCTTATTCACCTCAGTTAGCGATGAAAAATAAGGAGTTCTAGCTTGTTGAAGCTTATTTTTATAAAGCACAAGACTATTTTTCCAGGATAGGTAGGACTCCTCCTGGTGTGTAAAGCGCCATGTTCTCTTCAGTTTTCTAGAATTTTGTTTTAAAGTTCGTAAATGAGAATTAAACCAGGGAGCCAACTCCCTAAAAGTAATTACCTTCTTTTTAAAACAACAACAACATCATCTAATGTCACACGTAAAGAAGAAGTAACATGAACTAAATCATCAATTTGTGAAGGGCTAGAAAAGAAAATATTGTCCTCTGAGACGTTCCTCTGAGATGCTGAAGACAGTACAGATGGAACCGTTGATTTAAAAGATGCAACAGCGTTGCCAGATAAAGACAGACTATAGTGAAATTTACTTTCAAGTCTCGAGAACTCAGTTATAAAAAACTCAAAGGTTATCAAAAAGATTGATTATGAGGTCTGAATGAAAGACGGTTGCCACTCCTCCTCCTCGCCGTGTACTTCGAGCAATATGATGATTTAAATAATTAAAAGGAGTCGACTCGTTTAAAGTAACATAGTCCTCTTGCTGCAGCCAGGATTCTGTGAGAGAGAGCAAAGAAATCTGATGATCACAAATCAAGTCATTAACTAACAAAGTTTTAAAAGAAATAGACCTATTGTTCAATAACCCACATTTAATTTTTCGAGTTTTCTGCTAGTTGAATTTATTCATCAGTGCGCCCCAGGGCAGCTGTGGCTACATTGTAGTTCATCACCACCATGGTGTGAATGTGTGTGAATGGGTGAATGACTGTTGTAAAGTGTCTTGGGAGGTTGTAGAACTCAGGAAAGCTTTATATCAAATACAGGCCATTTACCAGTAACCAGAGGAGAATATATATTATAAATGGTAAATGGTCTGTATTTGTATAGCACCTTCCTAGGGTTCTACAACCCCCCAAGGCACTTCACAACACAATCAATCATTCACCCATTCCCACACACACACTGGTGGCGATGAGTTACATTGTAGCCACAGCTGCCCTGGGGCGCACTAACAGAGGCGAAGCTGATGAACACTGGCACCACTGGTCCCTCCGACCACCACCTGCGGGCAAGGAAGGTTAAGTGTACTGCCCAAGGACACAACAGCAGCATTCTCTGATGGGAGTCAGGATCAAACCTGCTGAACATCCCGCTGTACCTCCCGAGCCACTGCTGTCCTAATACCGTAATTATCCCTATTTTGGACAATACAAAACATTTAAATGTTCCAAGAAAAGAAAGACGTTGGTGAACTGGTGAATTGCTAGATAAGGACTTAGTAGTTCTGCACTTGGGTTTCTTGTGATGTATGAATCGTCCTGTCCTTGTACTTGTCACTCCAAGTCTGTTTTCTGGAATATGATGCAGCCTTTGGGCAGGTCTCAGAAACTGTGTCCAACCAGCCAGTTCTCTATGCAGTTCCTGTGAGAACATGTGAATGTATAAAAACTTCTGCATTGCACTTTTGAACTTTGATCAGAAATTCATGTATGGAAATCATGTGCTCTAACTTGCACTGGTATGGAAAATTTGCATTGAAACAAAATATGAGAAAAGACATCTGTATTCATCAGACCATTGATAGATTCCTAGTTTTCTCCTGCTTTCCGGTCTTAAGTTTTGTTTCCTTTCTTCCTGACTGACCTCAGATGTGTGCCTACTCAAATTACTGCTCACCAATCACAGCAAACAGGTGGACAATGTGTGGGTTTGTTAGAAAACTTTCTTTAACTACAGGATGAACTTTTATGACATTTCTCAGAAGGTAATCATTAATTGTGCATCTCCAGCTGAGCTCATTCATCTTAGAACCCTCTGAAATAACCAGACTGCTCTACGCTTTAATCTCAAACCTGGAGCCTCTGTATTTAATTTAGACTTCCTTGTTTCTCAAAAGTAAATCTTCAAAAGGTGGTTGTACTTGTACACATGGCCTCTATGTTATAGTACCATATTACACCCAATCAAATAGACACTTTTATTGTGGGGAGTGCTACTCTGGAAATCTTTGTCTGTTTTTTACTTTAAAGTTTGTAACTTTGACCTATTTGATTGACCAACAAAGCTCACTGCCATTGAAGTGTCTGTGTGCACAAGCATCACTAGAACACTAAACAATAGTGGCCCACTGAAGAAGGGACCAAGACAGCAAGCATCAAAACACAGTTAGGCAAAGATGAGTCAGGGACAGGTTTTGGTAAATTACGCCGGGGACACACCGGCCGCCGAAGCGCCGGGAGGCGAAGTGCTCACAAAATTCGGCCGCTGCTCCTCAGTTCAGACGAGACGCTTGTTTCTCCACTCTGGTCAAGGTGCGCCTCGTAGTTTTTCTTTTAACCACTTGGTGTCCTCCATTTCCTTTCTGCCTTTTCTCTGCTCTTTTCCTCTACACCCCTCTCCCCCTTGCTGTTTGTGTGTGTGTTTGTACATGTGTGTGAACCTACGATGTGAATCAGTTGTTAATAGCTGTCCTACGACTTTCTGCCCCTCTATCCTGTATGCTCCGGTTGAAAAACACCCCAAACCACACCCCCTTCATGTGGTCACACACACACACACACACACACACACACACACACACACACACACACACACACACACACACACACACACACACACACACACACACACACACACACACACAAGTTCGCTGTGTGTGTGTGTCTGTTGTGTGTGTGTTCATGTGGTTTTTATGCAGTGCCTGTTTACGAACACATTTGACTATCGCGGAATTATATTTTGAAATGCTTTATTTTGTTAAATGTACCGGCCTGCCTATGTATAGGTTTGACTTCCTGCCAGAATTGACGCGGTTCACCCACGGCTTGCGAAGAAAAGAAGAGCAGATGTCAAAACGATCGCTGCATGGCGCGGGCTGGAGCGCCGGCGCACAGTGCTTCGCAACGCACAGTGCTTTGCGGCGCTTTGGCGGCCCATGTGGTCTATAGAATAGGATAACAAGGGCATCGAATGAAGGCCCCCTTTTCGCAGCGCTTCGTCGGCCGGTGTGTCCCCAGCGTCAGTCTGAAATTCTTAGGCAAAGCAAGGGAGCTTTATTTATAAAGCACATTAGAAGCTTTTCAATGAGCCGTTACGCTGGGGACACACCGGCCGCCAAAGCGCCGGGAGGTGAAGCGCTCACGAAAGTTGGCCGCTGCTCGCTGCTCCTCAGTTCAGACCAGACACTTGTTTCTCCGCTCTGGTCGAGGCGCGCCTCGTAGTTTTTCTTGTAACCACTTGGTGTCCTCCATTTCCTCTCTGCCTTTTCTCTGCTCTTTTCCTCTACACCCCCTACCCCTTGCTGTTTGTGTGTGTGTCTGTGTGTGTGTGTGTTTGTGTGTGTGTGAGAACCTATGGTGTCAACCAGTTGTTAATTGCTGGCCTATGACTTTCTGCTTCTCTGTCCTGTTTGCTCCGGTTGAAAGACACCCAAAACCACACCACCTTCACGTGGTCACACACACACACACACACACACACACACACACACACACACACACACACACACACACACACACACACACACACACACACACACATGTTCGCTGTGTGTGTGTGTGTGGTTTTTATGCAGTGTCTGTTTACGAACACATTTGACTATCGTGGAATTGTATTTTGAAATGCTTTTTTTTGTTAAATTTACCAGCCTGCCTCCTATGTCTAGGTTTGACTTCCTGCCAGAATTGACGCAGTTCACCCATGGCTCGCGAAAAAAATAGAGCAGATGCCGAAACGATCGCTGCACGGCACGGGCTGGGGCGCCGGCGCGCGACGCTTTGCGGTGCTTCGGCGGCCCATGTGGTCTATAGAATAGGATAACAAGGGCACCGAATGACGGTGGTCCCCGTTTCGCTGCGCTTTGGCGGCCGGTGTTTCCCCGGCATTACGCTATTACTCAAATTGGTAGGAATAGTAAACTTGCTGGGTTAGAAACAGAACTTAGACAGAAAAGATTCTTGCAATAGCTATTACAGATATCACCACTACCAGTATGTGCACGCTTTATTTTTCACCTTCTATTGTCAGAGTACTTGTCTAGAGTCAAGATCATTTTATTGCCTAATATTGACTTTGTACTTATTAAAGTCAGCTCACATAAGGAGGAAGTGAAATAAAAACAACAATGTTAAAACAGATGTCCACACACACACACACACACACACACACACACACACACACACACACACACACACACACACACACACACACACACACACACACACACACACACACACAGAGCCAGTTTGAGGTGCAAAAAATGTGAAAATTATATATAATATATAGTAATTAATAATAGTATTAATAGTATTAATAATAATTTAAAAGTGTAATATAGGCTTTACTACATTAACCCTTAATTTGACAAGTCCCCCAGTTTTGGGATGTCAGGGCCCAAACGGTTGGGGCGGGGGGGGGGGGGGGGGGGGGGGGGGGGGTCTGACCACCAGTTGAAGTTCTCTGTTTTAAACCATCCCCAAAGTGCTAAATTTATTAATGTTATCTAGTTTATCTTCAGCTGCCTTGATGCTGTTCACTGATTGTCACCAGTAACCCCCAAATAAATACTCTTAGCATAAGAGATCCAATAATGTTGTGGTTATTAAAAACAGACAGAGCAGCAGTTTGGTGGACACCAATTAAATATGTGTTGATGATCTGGGAACATGATTGTGATGCAGAAGACTTCTGGATGCACCTCCAAGTGAAAGTGATATATTAAAGATGAAGAGCAGAACATGGTTTGATGTGATGCTCTGTCCAGACCTGATTGTTTTAACCCTCCCACTGTCTTTATGGGTGACCCCATGAGGAAAGTTGACCATTGAGCAGGGCTGATGGTTTATCCCTTGGGTCCATGTGGCAGGGGTGAGGAGTGAGCAACACCTCACCCCTGCCACATGGACCTCAAGGGATAAACCAACAATCCTGCTCCATGGTCAACTTCCCTCATGGGGTCACCCATAAAGACAGTGGGAGGGTTAATTTCATCGTGACTGCTGCTTCACATCTAGTTCTCCCAATTCTTACCTTATTTGTGTCAAACTGACCTTTACTATCATAGTGGGTCCCAGGGGCCATGATGGCTCAGGCTTAGGAGATCATTTCCTGTTCAAACCCAGACTACCCGTGTCAGCCGTGGCATCCTTGGGCAGGACACGTCACCCTCCTTGGCTGATGGTGGTGGTCGGAGGGACCAGTGGTGCCAGCATTCAGCAGCCCACTTCTGTTAGTGTGCTCAAGGGCAGCTGTGGCTACAACGTAGCTCATCACCATCGTTGTCTTTGATTATAATGTAAAGCACTGTGGAGTCCCTGACTTAGACAACGCGCTTTACAAATGTACGTCATTATTATTATTATTTATATTATTATTATTGTTATAGGACCTAAAACCTGGTGGTTTTTTGTTTCATTAGGGTTGTTTCCACTCTTGCTGGATTTCTCAGTTATATTTAGTTCAAAGAGCCCATTTACTTGGTTAAGGACAGAGTGATGCTGCAGACTGTGCAGCAGCAGTGAGCCACAGGGAGACTGATTACTGGGTAATGACAGCAGGATTGACTTGGAAGGATTCAGTCATTAGTCAGCAGACGGCCAAAAAAGATCAAGGAGTAAAGTGACTTCTGACAGTATGAGCTGGTCAGTATAATGTTGGCTTAAAAAAAAAAAAAAAAAAAAAAACGACCCCAGTGATTTATAACTCTAATGTCACCCAGAGACACGTTTCTGCTCTAAAAATGTGCAACAAACGGATTACAGCACATTTCTGTCGTTTATCTGGAGGTTTGACAAACATGACTTCTGCCATAGGTTTACTTTATTTTGTTTCCCAGAACAACACAGGTGCAAAACGGTACTCTGTCTGAAACTACACTTTCCTAGTCATGAATCACATTAAAAGAAAACCACAGCAGTTCATATTAATGCATAATATTCTCCAGCTGGTCCTCTTTAAGGCAGAAATGTCCATAAATGTAGATAAATTAGTGCTATTCCTGTCTGGCCCTTAAGCAACATTTATCTTTGGTTTTATAAACTAAAGTGTTGCATATATTATTAAGCCAAGTCATTTACCAGATTTTTACACAACAGTTCAATCCTTTTTTTTTTAAAGAAAAGGGAAACAGACAAATTCAACAGTTGACATCCAGCCCTCTAGCTGTGCCAACAGTTTAACAGGAAACAAATGCCTGTCGTCAGTCAAAGTCTAGGAGTGTGATGTTTAGCCTGATTGAAAAGTGCAATTTGTAGGCAAATAAAATATGGAAAAAGAAGCAAAGCAGACACAAATGTATCATTCAAAGACTTGGGAAAAAGGACTTAGATCTAAAGGTACGAGAAGCAACAAGCAACTTGTATCAAAAAATGCATTCATGTTAAATTTTACGAAACACACAAAACCATGAATAAAACAACTAATATATTCCAATTTTGGTTTATTGTTATTTTTAACAAGAAATTTTAATTTAGTCTTAGGGTGTTTCTCAATGCCAAGGAACCTTGCCTTGATGGCTTGGCCCCAACCTGGTTGCCTAGGAGATATGTATGGCAAGCCAAATGAGCATTTATTCTGATATCAGGATATCAGCCAGAATTGTCATGAACATGTAAGCCATTTCTGTCCACTAGTTAACTAGTTAGGCATGTTTGTGTCAACTAGTTAAATATCGAGGGTGAAAATGTGCCCACTAGTTAACTAGTGACAGCAGAAATGCGCACTAGTTAACTAGTGAACACATTTAGGCTTCAGTAGTTAACTAGTTGACACAAAAACTGCTCACTAGTTAACTAGTAAAAGCAGAAATGCATACCAGTCAGCTAGTTGAAGGTATTTGTCTCACTAGTTAACTAGTGAGGGTCAAAATGTGCACACTAGTTAACTTGTGGTAGACATAAATGCGCACTAGTTAACTAGTGAACATATTTTGGCTTCACTAGTTAACTAGTTGACACATAAATGGCTCACTAGTTAACTAGTAAAGACCAAAATGCACACCAGTCAGCTAGTTGAAGGTTTTTGTGTCTCACTAGTTAACTAGTGATGGCCAAAATGTGCACACTAGTTAACTTGTGGTAGACATAAATGTGCACTAGTTGGCTTCACTAGTTAACTAGTTGACACATAAATGGCTCACTAGTTAACTAGTAAAGGCCAAAGTGCATACCAGTCAGCTAGTTGAAGGTTTTTTGTGTCTCACTAGTTAACTATTGATGGCCAAAATGTGCACACTAGTTAACTAGTGAAGGCTTAACTCCTAACTAGTTAACTAGTTGGAGCAGGTCAGTGCCACTAGTTAACTAGTGAACCATTAATGACTCACTAGCTAGCTAGTTGATGGCAGCAGGCTCACTAGTTACCTAGTTGATGCATCCATTGTCCAAACTAGTTAACTAGTGAGGACATAAATGTATACTAGTAAACTAGTTCAAGTCTACATTCACACTAGCTAGCTAGTTGCGCAGAATTCTAATTAGGAGGCGGAGAATTTCTCAAATTAAGACTCTCTATTGGCTCCCTGTGTCAAAATAAAATATGACAACCAATCACAGTGCGGAATTTCATAAAATCCCACCCCAAACATTTGCATGCGGCACACAAGTTAACATGCTGGCCAGAGGAACCTCAGCTAGTGAACTAGTAGTGGCTTCAGTGTGACACTTACATGTAAACTTGTGAAGGCGGAACTGCTCACTAGTTAACTAGAGAGGGTACAAATGTCCACTAGTTAACTAGTGAGGTGCAAAATAAGTGTCACTAGTTCACTAGTGGGCCCCAAATCACCCACAAGTTAAGTAGTAAGGTGCGGATATGCTCACTAGTTAACTAGTGAGGTGCAGATTTGCTCACTAGTTAACTAGTGCACCCTAAAACGCCCACTAGTTAACTAGTAAGGTGCAAAAAAGCATCACTAGTGAACTTGTAAAGTGCAGATATGCTCACTAGTTAACTAGTGGGCCCCAAAATGTCAACAAGTTAACTAGTAGGGTGCGGATTTGCTCACTAGTTAACTAGTGAGGCACAGATATGCTCACTAGTTAACTAGTGATGTGCGGATTTGCTCACTAGTTAACTAGTGAGGTGCAGATTTGCTCACTAGTTAACTAGTGCGCCCTAAAGCGCCCACTAGTTAACTAGTAAGGTGCAAAAAAGCATCACTAGTTAACTTGTAAAGTGCAGATATGCTCACTAGTTAACTAGTGGGCCCCAAAACGCCAACTAGTTAACTAGTAGGGTGCGGATTTGCTCACTAGTTAACTAGTGAGGTGCGTATATGCTCACTAGTTAACTAGTAAAGTGCGGATTTGCTTACTAGTTAACTAGTGAGGCGCGGATTTGCTCACTAGTTAACTAGTGAGGTGCGGATTTGCTCACTAGTTAACTAGTGAGGTGCGGATTTGCTCACTATTTAACTAGTGAGGTGCAGATTTGCTCACTAGTTAACTAGTGAGGTGCGGATTTGCTCACTAGTTAACTAGTGAGGTGCGGATATGCTCACTAGTTAACTAGTGAGGTGCAGATATGCTCACTAGTTAACTAGTGCACACAAGACGCACACTAGTTGCTGTTTTTGGAGCAATCTAGTTTACTTGTTATGTAAAAATGTGTTCTTACTAGTTAACTAGTGACAAATTTACCTTCACTAGTTAACTAGTTGACATATTTGGCCTTTCTAGTTCACTTGTAATGGGACAGGAAGCACTCACTAGTTAACTAGTGAGCATATCTGCATTATAATTTTTTCTCAGTAGCTTATAGAGGGCAAACTGAGCCTTACATGTTAAGTAGTGAACACAAAACACTGTCACTAGTTAACTAGCTGCAGAAAAATGCCCCTAAAACTAGTAAATTTGTGGAATTTGAATAAATACACACTTGGCTGGCATTCTATGTAACATGTTAACTAGTTCGACCGCTGTACTGCTCACTAGTTAGCTAGTGAGCAAATCCGGCCTTTACATGCAAATGAAGAAATGCAGAACAGCAATGTGATTGGTCCATTTAGGACTGAGAAACAGAGAAAGTATGGCGGACTCTGTTCAGGCTGTTCTAAGAGAAAATTTGATAAACTAAGATTGTTTGAGCATATAAATATGTTTTGACGACATTTGTAGCGAGAAAATTGTGGTGTATTGCTGTAATCTTTGTTCAGTTAACGTGTGCAGTCTTTAGTTTTCAGTTATTAGTCTGAAAAAGCCTGGAGGCGGAAGGCAGCGGCAGACAGCATGTCTGTTTCTGTTGACAGGAAAGTGCAGAAACTCCGCAGAAATCTCCGTCAGATATATTGTTTCACATTTGTACGGAAGCGACAAGTTTATAATAATAAAAAAGGCTCTATTTTACATACGTTGCTGTAAAGCCTGCCAGCACTCATGGTGTTTTGAAGGGATAAATTTGCGAAGAGATTTAGCATCTAGTGCTGGTGGTCTAGTGACTAACACGTTCGCCTGCATTGGTGAAGGTCGTGGGTTCGATCCTGGTTAATATACTTCAGTTTTGTACATTATTTCACTTATTTTCTTTTGCATAATTTTTGTATTTATGTCAACAAGAAACAAAATACGTAACGGATTACTGGGCAGAGTTACACACACACACACGCACACGCACACGCACACGCACACGCACACACACACACACACACACACACACAAAACATGTAAACAAGTATTTTATGAGTATGAATCTGATTATTGCCGACAGTCGATATTTAAGCATGTGTGTCCCCCTTCCTCAATCCATCCTCGCAAAATAAAATCATCGGCACAGCACAGCAGGCTTTCTCTTGATCCAGAACTAGCACTTCGAAATTGATCATGTCCGCGGCCATCTGCTGCACAATCAGCTGCTCGCATCGCGGGAAACATTGAAAACAGCTTCATGAACTGAGACACAACAGGGTTAACATCGACAAAAAATCCACAAATAAATCTAAATAATTAATGCCATTTCCGTCTTATTCGTTGAAATATACAAATAGCAGATCATAAATCTAGAGCAGAAAAAGCTGCTGCAGGAAGCAGAGTTTGTAGTTATTCATGCACCAATTCATCAATGTGACTATTGATCAAGATCAGGTAAACTGATATTAATGTTGCAACATTTCATTTGATCATCTGAATGATACCATACAACTGAATTACCTGTTCAGTCTCTGCATATTCAGGTATTTACTACGGAAAACAAACAACAGCAGGCAGCAGCAGCACTCCCCATGTTATTTCTCGGGTCGCTGGCCCGCGGTCGTCGGGGCCGCTGCGGTCAGCTCTTAGCCGGGAAGCCCTCGTTCGGCTGCGTGGGCTGCTTCACCGTGGACCAGCTCCCAGCAGCCGCTGGTCGGGAGAAACGCTCTGGCTGCAGCTCCGATCAGACCCTACCAACACCTCGCCACAGACAGCACCGCATTAAAAGCCCACAATTACGACCCGCTCCCCAAAGTTACAATTCTCAAGCACTGATGAACACATACATAACCCACAACAGCTATGAAATGTGTGTTATTTATGGCAAAAAGGAGATATTTTTCAAGCCGACGTGCCACTGTTAACCGCAGTTGGCTTGGAAATGTGCTGATTTTATTATTTTTGTCAATTAAAATCCCCCTTGTTTGCTCTTACTTTTTACGAAAACGCAATATTAATTAAAGCACGCTTTAGTGATCAGCATGTAAAGCAAAGAAGAAATGTGAACATTTCAACCCATTTCGAACCAACCAGTAATATGATTTCTTAACACGGTGCAGCGGCAGCATTTAAAAACCAAAATATAGTTTTTACTCTCCAAAAAAAGGAGAAGACAGTCACGGTGCAGCAACCCATTTTAGTCCATTAATCTCCACAATAAATATCCAGACAGAGAATTTCTACGGCCTCGCTGTAAACTCCAATGTCACCCAGGACCAGTCTTAAAGAGACAACGTGCTTAAAGGGAAAGTGTGTAGATTTCTGGCAATAGGGGGTAGTAAATACCAAAGTCACTGCAAACAAGCTGTATTTTTGTTCAAGTGAGGACCTTACTAACTAATGCTTATAAAGCCAACAAAACCCTCTGGACTCTAGCTGTAACTCTCAAATTAGGATATGAGATTAATGACTCTGGTTCACGCTCCATTACATTAATTGTTTGAGAAATGCATCTTTTTATGTTGAGTGCCATCCGCCAAATAACACACAAGAAAAGGAAGAAGAAGAGTGTTGTTGCACAGTTTTCAAAGGAGTCAAAAACCACCAGCAAAACCATAAATACAGCTAAATAAACATAGAATCCAACATGGCGTCCTCCAGAGAGTCGGACCCTCGCCTGTGTATTTTATTACTATGAAGGGTACATGAACTGATTAGGAACACAAGGTCATAGGGTCAAAGGTCAAGGTCGTGTCAGGTCATATATATATATATATATATATATATATATATATATATATATATATATATATATATATATATATATATATATCAAAAATTGCCTGAACGGGTTGAATGATTTTGACCAAATCAGAGGTGATAGCTCCCTATCAAAGGTAGATAAACTGATCAGGTCACAACCTCATAGGGTCAAAGGTAAAGGTCGTGTGAGGCCGTATATATGAAAAATTGTTTTTTGTGTGCAATATCTTCTGAACAGGTTGAAATACTTTGACCAAATCGCAGGTGAGAACTCCCTATCTAAGGTAAATAAACTCATGAGGTACAAAACCTCATAGGGTCAAAGGTCAAGGTTGTGTGAGGCCGTATATATGAAAATTTGGCTTTTGTGTGCAATATCTCCTGAACGGGTTGAAGGATTTTGACAAAATCAGAGGTCATAACTCCCTATCAAAGGTAAATAAACTCATCACATACACAAGCTCATAGGGTCAGAGGTCAGTGTCATGAGAGGTAATATATATGACCAGTCAGGCATATCCCGCGACGCTCTGCATCGATTTGCAGGGCTTTCTTGTTTCTACAGAGTTTATGTAGGGTGCTGCTGGTTTGGGGTGTTATGTCAGCAGGCAGAGTTTAGGAGTCTGACAGCTGTGGGGAAGAAACTGTTTCGGGACCTGGTAGTCTTAGTCCATAGGCTCCTGTAGCGCTTCCCAGAGGGCAGGAGGATGAAGAGTCCATTCGATGGGTGACTGGAGTCTGATGGTTTTCCCTGCCCTTTTCAGACACCAAGAAAAGAGGAGAGTAACTTTATTTTGTTTGTGTGATTTTATTTTGTTGTGTGACTACTGGTTGCAATTCCCTGTTCAATTGATTGCTGTTCCCTGTTAAATTAAAAAAAGAAAAAAGTCTAAAGTTTTGTTTTGACTGGAGAGAACTAAAAAAGGTTACACTGTCTTCTGGTACTAGCTCAAAATAACAAGTGGTGCTCGCTGCAGAACCACAAAGGCGGAGCTGCACCAGAAGGTGGAGCTGCACCAGAGTCAGCCCCGCCCATTCCAGAATCAGCCCCGCCCATTCCATCAGAGTCAGCCTAATTCCTTCCAGTTGTCAGACTTGATAGCATTCTGGAACCAAAGAGGGTGTTGTAGCTAAAAAATGCGAGATTGAGGACGAAGTTGAGAAGTTAATTGAACAGTTTTTGTAAAGGTTCCATATAATTAAAAATCTAACTTTTGGGACTTTTAATCATGTTATATTGTCATTTCCTCATAAGAAACACGCCAAAGCCATTTTTAGCCTCATTCATGCATTTTCCTCCCATCTCAGCTTCAATTTGGTCTCCTCCCCCGAAGCGGGTCTGGTCTTGGTTCTCAAATCTGGATATTCTGTGAATTTTCTGACAAATTATTTCTGAAATGACTTCTACTGAGACACCGCCAATAAACCATACATCCCATCTCAGAGACACACTGGGAAGCACAATTACATGTAACGCCACTTGATTTATAACAGATGCGGTGGTGTAGTGGTTATGGAGTCAGGTTGACATGCTGTTTTGCCTCCCAGTAGTGTAAGTTTTAGGTAGTTTACAACCTCTTTTCTTCATTTCTAGCTACACTTGCCAGTACTATGTTTACAACAATTTACTGCTATACCGTTTAACATATAATGTGTTTTTTTATTTATTTATTCGTTTATTTAGCCATTGTGAGTCCATTTGTGAGCAGAGTTTCAACTAAAATGCTGTTTAGGAACGACCAAATTCAAAGAACTTTTAGCGACATAAATATTTTGCTGAAAATAAACATTACAACTAAAATATAAACAAATTGAATGTATCAGCTGGCTAAATAGACTGTTGACGACCCCACCGAGAATCGAACCAGCATCAGCTGAGGGGAAAGCAAAAACCAACTCAGACGATTTTACCACTAGACTACCAGAGGCCATTCAATACACTGAAGTGCTGTTGTACACCACTTTTATTAGACCAGCTGTAGGCAGATATTCGCTAAAAGAAACCTTTTCATTTCGAGATATATTCAGTCTTTGTCATGTAGCAAGTTATATTTATCTTGTTTAATTGGAGCATAGAACATAGCATTAACGACTGTAAACTAGTAACAGCCGTAATTCATGTGGGTCAGGTCAGTTTGCGATAAAGTTGAAAACAAAAACGGAAGTCAGTGGGCTAGGCTGAGTTTGCGTGAATGGCCGGGGTGCAGCTCCGCCTTTGTGGTTTTGCAGCGAGCACCCTCTCCAAAATAACCACAGTTTTTTCCCTCAGTGTCATTTGATCTATTTCTTGGGAAGATGGGTGGATGGATGGATGGAGATATATATATATATATATATATATATATATATATATATATATATATATTATATATATATATAATTATTTTTAATATAGCCTTTTTCAATACCAAACTTTCAATACCAAACAAAAATGAACTACAATAAAATTGCTGGCACACTAAATTCCAATTCTCCTCAATGGGACTTGAACTCGCCAACTGATCTCCCTTACACTACACCAAACGAGGTGCTTTACTTGATTTGGGAGGGGGGAATAAAAGCAGTAAAACAATAAAACTTTGAACATTACAACACAAAGAGAAAATAAATAATGTTACAGCAATTGCGGAATGCCATCTGCTGGATTCGAACCCGCCGCAACGACCAACCAGTAGGTGTCAAACCATGACTAATGAGTGCAAGCCTTGGCGCTCAGGGACACCCATCAGATTGTGAGGCCACAGCACATACGTTTTAGACTGGGTGGGATTCTTATACCCAACAGGAGTCTTCTGCCCGCCTTCTCATTAGAATATGCATAATTTGTGTTTCAGGCACTAGTTAACTAGTGAGCTGCTGCACTGCCACACATGTAAACTGGTGAAATTTCAATTGTTCCACTAGTTAACTAGTGGACAAAAATGGTCAGCTTGTATGTGTTTTTAGATGCAACTAGTTAACTAGTGAGCAAATCCGCACCTCACTAGTTAACTAGTGAGGTGCAGATATGCTCACTAGTTAACTAGTGAGCAAATCCGCACCTCACTAGTTAACTAGTGAGCAAATCTGCACCTCACTAGTTAACTAGTGAGCAAATCCGCGCCTCACTAGTTAACTAGTGAGCAAATCCGCACCTCACTAGTTAACTAGTGAGCATATCTGCGCCTCACTAGTTAACTAGTAAGCAAATCCGCACGTCACTAGTTAACTAGTGAGCATATCTGCGCCTCACTAGTTAACTAGTGAGCAAATCCACACCCTACTAGTTAACTAGTTGGCGTTTTGGGGCCCACTAGTTAACTAGTGAGCAAATCTGCACCTTACTAGTTAACTAGTGATGCTTTTTTGCACCTTACTAGTTAACTAGTGGGCGCTTAAGGGTGCACTAGTTAACTAGTGAGCAAATCTGCACCTCACTAGTTAACTAGTGAGCATATCCACACCTTACTAGTTAACTTGTGGGCGTTTTGGGGCCCACTAGTGAACTAGTGACACTTATTTTGCACCTCACTAGTTAACTAGTGGACATTTGTACCCTCTCTAGTTAACTAGTGAGCAGTTCCGCCTTCACAAGTTTACATGTAAGTGTCACACTGAAGCCACTACTAGTTTACTAGCTGAGGTTCCTCTGGCCAGCATGTTAACTTGTGTGCCGCATGCAAATGTTTGGGGTGGGATTTTGCAAAATTCCGCACTGTGATTGGTTGTCATATTTTATTTTAACATAGTGAGCCAATAGAAAGCCTCAATTTGAGAAATTCTCTGCCTCCTAATTAGAATTCTGTGCAACTAGCTAGCTAGTGTGAATGTAGGCTTGAACTAGTTTACTAGTATACATTTATGTCCTCACTAGTTAACTAGTTTGGACAATGGATGCATCAACTAGGTAACTAGTGAGCCTGCTACAATCAACTAGCTAGCTAGTGAGTCATTAATGGTTCACTAGTTAACTAGTGGCACTTCCCTACTCCAACTACTTAACTAGTTAGGAGTTTTGCCTTCACTAGTGAACATGTGGACACTTTGAACTGTCACTAGTTAACTAGTGAGACACAAAAACCTTCAACTAGCTGACTGGTATGCATTTTAGCCCTTACTAGTTAACTAGTGAGCCATTTTTGTGTCACCTAGTTAACTAGGAAGCCAAAATGTGTTCACTAGTCAACTAGTGGGCATTTCTTCTGTCACTAGTTAACTGGTGTGCACATTTTGGCCATCACTAGTTAACTAGTGAGACACAAAAACCTTCAACTAGCTGACTGGTATGCATTTTGGCCTTTACTAGTTAACTAGTGAGCCATTTTGTGTCACCTAGTTAACTAGTGAAGCCAAAATGTGTTCACTAGTAAACTAGTGAACATTTCCGTCTCCCACTAGTTAACTGGTGGGCTCATTTTGACCCTGACTAGTTAACTAGTGAGACACAAATACCTTCAACTAGCTGACTGGTATGCATTTTGGCCTTTACTAGTTAACTAATGAGCCATTTTTGTGTCAACTAGTTAACTAGTGAAGGTCAAAATGTGTTCACTAGTTAACTAGCGTGTACAGTTTGACCCTCACTAGTTAACTAGTTGACCTGTTGACAAGATATCAGAATTAATGCTCAAGCGGCTGGCCAAATTGGGCAAAGTTAACAAGCGGGATTTTTACATTCAGTAGTCAGCTAGTACGAGTTTTTGTACCTTACTAGTTGACTAGTAAAAACTAAATGTGTTTTAACTAGTTAACTAGTGGACATTGATCTGTCCACTAGTTAACTAGTGAACACACTGAGCAATACTAGTTAACTAGTAAGATATGAAACATTTTAACTAGTTAACTAGAGAGAATTTAGGCCTTACTAGTTAACTAGTTGACATTTAGGCTGTCACTATTTAACTAGTTGACACAAACATGGCTAACTAGTTAACTAGTGGACAGAAATGACTTACATGTTCATGACAATTCTGGCTGATATCCTGATATCAGAATAAATGCTCATTTGGCTTGCCATACTGCCACACATGTAAAGTGGTGAAATTTCAATTGTTCCACTAGTTAACTAGTGGACAAAAATGGTCAACTTGTATGTGTTTTTAGATGTAACTAGTTAACTAGTGAGCAAATCCGCACCTCACTAGTTAACTAGTGAGGTGCAGATATGCTCACTAGTTAACTAGTGAGGTACTAGTGAGCAAATCCGCACCTCACTAGTTAACTAGTGAGCAAATCCGCACCTCACTAGTTAACTAGTGAGCAAATCTGCACCTCACTAGTTAACTAGTGAGCAAATCCGCACCTCACTAGTTAACTAGTGAGCAAATCTGCACCTCACTAGTTAACCAGTGAGCATATCTGCGCCTCACTAGTTAACTAGTAAGCAAATCCGCACGTCACTAGTTAACTAGTGAGCATATCTGCGCCTCACTAGTTAACTAGTGAGCAAATCTGCACCCTACTAGTTAACTAGTTGGTGTTTTGGGGCCCACTAGTTAACTAGTGAGCATATCTGCACTTTACAAGTTAACTAGTGATGCTTTTTTGCACCTTACTAGTTAACTAGTGGGCGCTTAAGGGTGCACTAGTTAACTAGTGAGCAAATCTGCACCTCACTAGTTAACTAGTGAGCATATCCGCACCTTACTAGTTAACTTGTGGGCGTTTTGGGGCCCACTAGTGAACTAGTGACACTTATTTTGCACCTCACTAGTTAACTAGTGGACATTTGTACCCTCTCTAGTTAACTAGTGAGCAGTTCCGCCTTCACAAGTTTACATGTAAGTGTCACACTGAAGCCACTACTAGTTCACTAGCTGAGGTTCCTCTGGCCAGCATGTTTACTTGTGTGCCGCATGCAAATGTTTGGGGTGGGATTTTGCAAAATTCCACACTGTGATTGGTTGTCATATTTTATTTTAACATAGTGAGCCAATAGAAAGCCTCAATTTGAGAAATTCTCTGCCTCCTAATTAGAATTCTGTGCAACTAGCTAGCTAGTGTGAATGTAGGCTTGAACTAGTTTACTAGTATACATTTATGTCCTCACTAGTTAACTAGTTTGGACAATGGATGCATCAACTAGTGAGCCTGCTACAATCAACTAGCTAGCTAGTGAGTCATTAATGGTTCACTAGTTAACTAGTGGCACTGACCTACTCCAACTACTTAACTAGTTAGGAGTTTTGCCTTCACTAGTGAACATTTGGACACTTTGAACTGTCACTAGTTAACTAGTGAGACACAAAAACCTTCAACTAGCTGACTGGTATGCATTTTAGCCCTTACTAGTTAACTAGTGAGCCATTTTTGTGTCACCTAGTTAACTAGGAAGCCAAAATGTGTTCACTTGTCAACTAGTGGGCATTTCTTCTGTCACTAGTTAACTGGTGTGCACATTTTGGCCATCACTAGTTAACTAGTGAGACACAAAAACTTTCAACTAGCTGACTGGTATGCATTTTGGCCTTTACTAGTTAACTAGTGAGCCATTTTTGTGTCACCTAGTTAACTAGTGAAGCCAAAATGTGTTCACTAGTTAACTAGTGAACATTTCCGTCTCCCACTAGTTAACTGGTGGGCTCATTTTGACCCTGACTAGTTAACTAGTGAGACACAAATACCTTCAACTAGCTGACTGGTATGCATTTTGGCCTTTACTAGTTAACTAATGAGCCATTTTTGTGTCAACTAGTTAACTAGTGAAGGTCAAAATGTGTTCACTAGTTAACTAGCGTGTACAGTTTGACCCTCACTAGTTAACTAGTTGACCTGTTGGCAAGATATCAGAATTAATGCTCAAGCGGCTGGCCAAATTGGGCAAAGTTAACAAGTGGGATTTTTACATTCAGTAGTCAGCTAGTACAAGTTTTTGTACCTTACTAGTTGACTAGTAAAAACTAAATGTGTTTTAACTAGTTAACTAGTGGACATTGATCTGTCCACTAGTTAACTAGTGAACACACTGAGCAATACTAGTTAACTAGTAAGATATGCAACATTTTAACTAGTTAACTAGAGAGAATTTAGGCCTTACTAGTTAACTAGTTGACATTTAGGCTGTCACTATTTAACTAGTTGACACAAACATATCTAACTAGTTAACTAGTGGACAGAAATGGCTTACATGTTCATGACAATGCTGGCTGATATCCTGATATCAGAATAAATGCTCATTTGGCTTGCCATAATTGCAGCTTCGGTGGCTAGTGGGTAGTAACTCACTTATATATTTAATTTAACAAATATATACGCAATTTAAAAAGTCTTATTTTCTTAGTGTTGTTATTGTTTATGATACATATATACATATTCCTATGTAGACATATATAACTATGTATGTATATATATATATATATATATATATATATATATATATAATATTTATTACTTCATTGGTATTTTGTTATGTTTACTGCATATCAATCAAGAACGCTGTTTTTGGTGCTTCAGCATCATGAACACATTTCACTCATCCCTTCTTTGGTTTATTTTGTTTATAATATATATATAATCATCAGTCTTAGGCTTTTCCACAAGCCCCATGCAGAACAGAAAGGCAATGAACGCTTTCATTTCTGGGACAGTTACATCGTACCAGTCATTATATCTGGAGCTAGATTTCAGTTTCTCCCTCTCTAAATACTGATGAGCATATCAGTTAGTTTCAGTTGTGATGAGGGTCCAGAATTCCTCATCCAAATAAACTGACAGAAAATCAATGTGTTCTGAATTTGACAGATCCCGGTCTTCACAGTATCCAACTGGCTCATCAAAATGCCTGATCCACTTGGAATACTGTTCCTCTTCTCCCAAACTAACCCACCCAGCCATCATCATTATTATTGTCACTGAGGCTGTGTTGGGCCACCCCCCTGCTAGCAGTGATTTTTTTCCCGCCGTTCCTCCCCCTCCTGCTGCATTTCCCGCAGTTTACACCCCCGGGGCTGAATCGATCACCAGCGCAGTTTTCACCGGCCCATCACCCCCCCCCCCCCGGACCCAGTACGAGCTGCTCCAGGCCCCCACCGCCATCTGTCTTTCCCCGACCATGGACACGGTGACGCGGAACATAAGGGCTGGATGGCTGCTGCTTCTGTAACCGCGTCGTCAGACTCCCTGTTGCTGCGTGCTGAAGCCACACTTTCCGTCTCACTGGAAGACCGCAGATCATCATCGGAAAGGAAATATTCTTCCTCCGAATCAGAATCTGCCAGTACTACACGAAGAACTTCGTCAGCACTGAACATTCCTCTCGGCATTGTATTTTTCCCCTCTACCACACGCTTGCTCTCACTCGCTCTGACAACCCCCGCGGCTCTGCGACTGGTGGACGGGGTTCAAGCTCTAAATACTCCATAAATTTGAATAGTAACACACCCACAAGTTACAGGTGTCTGCCAACCAGCAGTTTAACGTATTAACTGCATGAGGGCTCATTTCTGCTGCTGTGGCTTATTAAATCCAACATTGCTGCTTGTCGCAATTCTGCGACTTTGGTGCTTAAAGGGTTCAAATTATTCTTTATTTTGAGAAAGAAAAATTTTTTTTAGATGCCATCAGTATGTGAGGTATCTCAACGTTCTCATGACAAAACTCTAACATGAGACTGTGCTCTAACCTGTCACATAACAAGCTAAATGAAAGTCAAACATTTCAGATGGACCGTATGACAGCTGCTAACGTTGGCCCTGCCCTACTTTACCTCTACATTACAGTTCCTTTATCCATGTCCATCCTAGAGTTCCTCTCTGACCTTCATGCTGATTTAGAGCAGCTGATTTTTAAAGTTAGCAGAGTTCATCCTTGGTAGTGGGTTCACTCACTCATTTAAAGATATCGGCCAGAGGCAAAATGCGTTTGAACAGCATGTGTAAATGTGTATTAAAACCTCAGATGAAAAAGGTTTTCTGGATTTTGACGTCTGGAATTGTAAGAAAATATGATGTTTTTTTACTGGCGAGGGAAAAACAGAAACTAACTTCTGGTCTAAGCCCTGGGCAGCTGGTGACATTTCACAAGGAGCTCTGCTGAAACAGCTGTAGTAAACAACGCCTGACTCCGGTGTTTCTGCATTAGCGTTGTAGCAGAGAACAATGTGTCATCAATCAGATGTAGCTTCTGAAGCCTCTGCTAGTCGGTCAGATTTGTTTTTTTCTCTGGGATACGGCGACGAGAATGGATATTGGATTTCCGGAGAAGTTCAACCGAACTCCGACCCCGCCAGCTGGATATCACTACCAGAGGTGCAGACATGTTTTAGACCGTTTGACTCAGAAGACCTGCGATCCGATTTGGACATAGAGGAGGATTCTGTTCATCTTCAGAACCAAAATCGGTACAGTTTGTTTACTTTTCTTAAATATTTCATTTCTGTGCTCCACTGGCAGCTCTAAGCTGACAAGTTCTCAGCTGGTCTTAGCTCCATCATGTGTCCCAATATAGTTCAGTAATCTACAGTTTTACTGCTGTGTGTATTTATTGACATAACTCTGGAAAATATTTAACCGACAATTTACCAGAATAAATCTTCCTGATGCTGGGGTAACTCCTCAGTTCAGTTCGTTGTTTGTACTAATCCAGGATGTCATGGAGGTTCTAATGTTGAAATATAGAGATCATCTTTTAGATTATATCTGTGTGTGTGTGTGTGTGTGTGTGTGTGTGTGTGTGTGTGTGTGTGTGTGTGTGTGTGTGTGTGTGTGTGTGTGTGTGTGCGTGCGTGCGTGTGTGTGTGTGTGTGTGTGGGGTAGCTTTCGCAAAGGAATCCAGCGCTGAGAATCCGCTTGTTATGAGCGCTAAACGTTATTTTGCCGCTTCCATAAGGAGCGTTAAGGGAAACACATTTCAAACATGGAACCGAGTCCGGTTACCGAAGCAAACAGAATTCTGATGGCGTCTCACCGGTGCTCGAAGGTGTGGGTTCCAACCCACAGGAGAGATGGGAGAGAGGAGGTAAACAGCGAGTGGATCACAGGGACTGAACTGATATTTTTGAGCAAAACTATGGTAAAAATGGCTGTTTGTCCTCATTATCTAAAATGTACCCCCCCCCCCCCAGGTTTAGATGTGGCGCACATGCAGGTGTCTCTTTCTGTTCCAACGCTGCGAAATGC
This sequence comes from Nothobranchius furzeri, assembly GCF_043380555.1. NCBI lineage: Eukaryota > Metazoa > Chordata > Actinopteri > Cyprinodontiformes > Nothobranchiidae > Nothobranchius > Nothobranchius furzeri. The sequence continues at coordinate 27,601,654 of NC_091757.1, read as the reverse complement.
AATATTTTTAAGTTATTAAGCCTACAATTTATTTTTACTCGGTAACGGATATGATTTAAATTGTAGCGAATTACAATTCTTTTTTTTAAATTTTCTCAAGTAATAGTAAAAGTACAGATCTTAAAAACGACTTAAAAAGTATAAATATAAAAAAAAGCTACTCAATTACAGTAACGTGAGTAAATGTAATTCATTACTTTCCACCTCTGGTTTTCTTTGACCAATGAAGGATCGTGTCCTCATAATTAAGGCGCCTGGCCTAGCAAGACATCGCCTCGCAAGGCAAGGCACCTTGACATTGATAAACTCCCTTAGTCATTTGATTAAAATCACTTTTAATTTTAGTCACGATGTAGTTGTCAATTTAGTTTTAATTTCAGTCGACTAAATGATGTGTATATTTCTTCTGATAATTTTAAACTTTTGTAAAGGAAATGTTAACCACACTTAAAACTGTGAAAAGTTGACATTTGTAGTGTAATGAATGTCCTGTTTTTGACCTAAAGGTCATGATCTGCTGCGTCTGCTCGAGCAGAGACATAAAGTCTCTGACAGACTAATCTACATGAGATAGTGGCCAAGGTCTTTCATGCACTCTGCTCATCTGAACTGCTTCACCTTTGTTACAGCTCAAGACAATAAACACGTAATCAACAACTTTGTTATTACCAATAATAATGTGAGCCCAATATTCAATCAATCTGTGAAATGACAATGTTATTACTTGATATTATAATCCTGTGATCAGTAATATTTTACAAGTTATTATAATCTTAGACATTTGCACTAGACACTAATGACACGTAATGCTAAAGTCACACGTGTCACGGTCCGTGGTGAGCCTCCTGCATTTCACCTGTATTTTCTGAGCATTGTTTTCAGGTGGGCGTGTCTGAGAGTCTGAGAGTCTCCAGCTGCAGCCAATCCAGTCATTATGGCCCAGGGGATTTAAGGAGCAGTGTGGCACTTCACTTCGCCGGATGATTACTCCATCTTGGGTAGCTCTAGCCTTAACCTGTCTTGATCCTGTGAAATTTCTAGTTCCTAGTCACTAACCTGTATTTGAAGCTCTGCTTGATTTCTGTCGTCAGAAGAAACCCTGATAATCCTCCCCTGCTCTGCTCCAGGTTTCTCTTTCACACTCCACCACCTCCATAACCAGCTTGGACTCCTGCACACCAGATCACGCCGTCTCCTCCCCTGGCCGCTCGCTCTCAGCCGCTCACCTGCCTCCACCAAACCGCTGCTCCTACCTACTCTCTGGACCAACAGTCCCATCACCTTCTGGAGCTTTCCTGCTCACCCGGACCTGACCAGTCCCTCCGGAGGTTCTCACCACTACTGCAATCAGTAAGCTCCACTCCCAATATCATTCTCCGTCATTCCTCCATATACTCATTTTGTCTCCCTCCTCAGAGTTCCATCCTGAAATCTTGCTGCCAGCCTGCCCGTCGTCTGTTCCCCTCGTTGCCCTTCAGTACATAATAAAGTCGTTTTACTTACTTACCGGTTCCTGTGTGGTGATTCTGCATGTCGTGGGTCAAAAGATTGCCGCCCGCCATGACAGAATCATCCGGCCATAACAATGATCCCATTGCAGAATCCAACCCGTCCACTAGTGCTCCGCTCGCTGTTTCTGAGGTTCTCACACGCCATGAACCATGGTTTACTGGAGCAAGTCTCCGACTCTCACCGACGAATACTCAAGATGGACACAATGTTACGTAATCTCACTACACGCTTAACTCCCTCGGAACCTTCTGCTCAGCCTCCCGTTTCTCCTCCATCCGTACTTCCGGTTCCGCCCCCTACTGTAAACTTCCGGATACCCAACTCGCCTCCTTCAGACATCTATTCCGGTGAGTTCGGCAAATGCCGTGGTTTTCTATTTAATTGCCAGTTGGCTTTTGAAAGATCTCCTGAAGCTTTCATGTTAGATTCAGTTAAGATTTCCTATATTATCGGTTTACTCCGGGGTAAGGCTTTAGATTGGGCTGAAGCCAGGAGCCATGACGTTAGTTTTCTGCGTGGTCCACTTTCACATTTCCTAGCTGAATTCAAGCAAACGTTCGATCACTCAGAGACCCCAGCTGAGGTAGCCAAAAAAGTGTGGAATCTCCGCCAGGGAAATCAAACAGTAGCCAATTTCGCCATAGCATTTCGCACGCTGGCAGCAACTTCCTCCCTCGATAGTGGTTCGTTACTGGGAGCATTTACCCAGGGGTTAAATGATCGCCTCCAGGATCAGTTGGCGTTATGCCAGGAACCTCCTGACCTCGAAACCCTTATTACCTTGGCCATAAAGATTGAAAAGCATCTCAAGGAGCGTTCTAAGGGCTCTAGAATGTCATTTCCACCGCTAACTCAAACCAGAACCCCTCAGCCACCAGTCGCATCTTCCTCAGGAGACGAGCCTATGCAGATCGGCAGAACCCAGCTGAGTCAGGAGGAGCGGCAACGTCGTTTCTCCGCTAATCTTTGTTTTTACTGTGGTCAATCAGGGCACAGAATCTCAAATTGTGGCTTGCGGGTAAAAGGGCAAGCCCACCAGTAGTTCCGGTATTACTGGTGGGTGGTAATGGTGGCTCAAACTCCCGATGTTTGCTTCCTTGTACTGTGGTGTGTAATCAAAGAAGTCGTGTGTTGAAGGCTTTAGTAGACTCTGGATGCGAACGTAACATGCTGGACCAATCAGTCGTTCAAGATCTGGACATTCCCACTATTCTCCTTCCGACTCCTCTGCGAGCATCATCCCTGGATGGCAACTCTCTCACTACCATAACCCACCAGACCGTGCCAGTCAGCTTGCTGGTGTCAGGCAACCACCAGGAAAGTATCTCGTTTTTTGTTTTTCCATCTCCTCACTCCCCCGTAGTCTTAGGATATGATTGGCTGGTTAAGCACAACCCACAAATAAATTGGAAAACATCCCGAGTTACTGTTTGGAGCTCACACTGCCTAACTGACTGCCTTCGTTCTGCTCCACCTATCTGTTCAGCACCAACAGCCGATTCCCCAGTTCCTCCCGACCTGTCTGAAGTACCAAAGGAGTATCATGACCTCGCCCTTGTGTTCAGTAAGGACCGAGCCTCATCTCTACCTCCTCACCGTCCTTACGACTGTGCCATCGATCTCCTGCCGGGCGCAACACTTCCATCCAGCAGGTTGTATAACCTATCCAAACCCGAACAGCTCAGCATGTCCACCTACATTAACGAATCCCTAGCATCTGGTATCATCAGACCATCCACTTCACCACTAGGAGCAGGATTCTTTTTTGTAACTAAGAAGGATGGTTCACTTCGACCTTGCATTGATTACAGAGGGCTCAACCAGATTACAGTAAAAAACAAATATCCTCTTCCGTTACTGTCATCCACATTCGAACCTGTTCAAGATGCTACCATTTTCACAAAACTCGACCTACGCAATGCTTACCATCTCCTCCGAATCAGAGAGGGCGATGAATGGAAAACGGCGTTCAAGACTCCCCTTGGTCATTTTGAGTATTTAGTCATGCCTTTTGGTCTCACAAATGCCCCCGCAGTGTTTCAATCCCTGGTCAATTCTGTTCTTGGCGACTACCTCAACCAGTTTGTCACAGTCTATTTGGATGACATTCTTATTTTCTCCAGATCCCCTGCTGAACACCGACAACATGTCAGATGTGTACTTCAATGCCTACTGGAGAACCGGCTCTATGTAAAGGCAGAGAAATGCGAGTTCCACGTACCCTCAGTTAAGTTCCTCGGCTTCATCCTTGAGAGCGGGCGGTTGAAGACGGATCCAGAAAAGATCAAGTCAGTTCTCTCCTGGCCTACTCCCACCACATGCAAGCAGCTTCAACGCTTCTTAGGTTTTGCAAATTTTTACCGTCGTTTCATTAAAAACTACAGCCAGACTGCCGCCCCACTCACTCAGCTCACATCCATTAATAAACCCTTTATTTGGTCCCCCTCTGCTGAAGAATCCTTCCAAGCCCTAAAAGTCAAATTCACGCAAGCACCTATTCTGACCCGTCCTGACACTTCTGCCCAGTTCACCCTGGAGGTTGACGCTTCTGACTCTGGTGTTGGTGCTGTGCTGTCACAGGTTTCCCCCTCAGATCACTGTCTCCACCCATGCGCTTTCTTCTCTCGCCGCCTCTCCCCAGCTGAGAAGAACTACGATGTCGGGGATCGGGAACTGTTGGCCATTAAACTGGCCCTGCAGGAGTGGCGACACTGGCTGGAGGGAGCGGAACACCCTATCATCATCTGGACCGACCATAAAAACTTGGCATATTTAAAGGAGGCTAAAAGATTGAATCCTCGACAGTCCCGCTGGTCCCTGTTTTTCCCCGTTTCCACTTTCTCATCTCTTTCAGACCCGGTTCCAAGAACACTAAACCTGACGCCCTGTCCAGACTGTATTCACCCGACAAAGACCCCGAATCAGCCCCTATTCTGCCACCATCCTGCATAGTGGGCACTGTAGATTGGGACATCACAAAGAAAGTTCAGGATGCCCAGCAGACTGAACCCGATCCAGGTACCGGTCCACCACACAAGGTATATGTCCCTACCCGGGTTCGTGGTGATCTGATACATTGGGCCCACACAGCTAAATTCTCTATCCATCCTGGGGTTGGCCGTACACTGGCTTTAATCCGTAGAACCTTCTGGTGGCCCTCAATGTACAAAGACGTCCGTGAATACATCAGTGCCTGTTCCATCTGTGCCAGAAACAAATGCAGTAATCAACCCCCAGCTGGTCTTCTCAACCCACTTCCGGTACCCACTCGCCCCTGGTCTCATATAGCTTTGGATTTTGTTACTGGTCTACCCCCCTCTAATGGTTTTTCAGTCATTCTCACTATCGTCGATCGATTCTCTAAGTCCTGTCACCTGGTTCCTCTCAAGTCTCTCCCAACATCTGCCGAAACTGCCAGTCTACTAATCAAACATGTCCTCCGTCTCCATGGTATTCCTGCAGAGATCTTATCTGACCGTGGTCCTCAGTTCCTGTCCCGTGTATGGAAAGACTTTGCAAACCACCTGGGGGCCCGTGTCGCCCTGAGCTCCGGGTTCCATCCTCAGACGAACGGACAATGTGAGAGGATGAATCAGGAGCTCGAAGCTATGTTAAGATGCGTGTGTTCATCCAACCCCTCGGGATGGAGTTCCCAACTGCCCTGGGTGGAATACGCACACAACGCTCACACCTCTGCATCTACAGGTTTGTCCCCATTCGAAACCGTTCTAGGTTACCAGCCCCCTCTGTTCCCATCCAGTCAGGACCCTCCTACCACAGCCCCCCAGTTCATTCGCCGTGCCAGGCGCACCTGGGCTCAGACCACGGCGGCCCTTCAACGGACAGCTGACCGCAACCGCCGTCTGGCAGATCGCCACAGGCGACCTGCTCCTGTGTATGTCCCTGGGCAGAAGGTCTGGCTCTCCACCAGGGGCATCCGGCTGAGGGACACCAGCAAGAAGTTGGCTCCGCGGTTCATTGGTCCGTATCCGATCACTGACGTCATTAGTCCCTCCGCTGTCTGCCTGGCCCTGCCTCCGTCCATGCGTGTCCACCCTGTGTTCCATGTCTCCCTGCTGAAACCTGTTCTGTCCAGTCCTTTGTGTCCTGCCCCTGCTCCTCCTCCACCTGCCCGGCTCGTCGGCGGTGGCCTGGTTTACCCGGTCCGCCGTCTCCTCGACGTCCGTCCCCGAGGCAGGGGCCTCCAGTACCTGGTGGACTGGGAGGGGTATGGTCTGGAGGATCGTTCCTGGGTTCCTCGATCCTTCATAACAGATCCGGATCTCATCAGGGACTTCGAGGCCTCTCGGGCTGCCTCCTCCTCCGCCTCCTCCTCCTCTGCTCGGCCGCCGGGTGGCGCCCGTTGAGGGGGGGGGGGGGGGGTACTGTCACGGTCCGTGGTGAGCCTCCTGCATTTCACCTGTATTTTCTGAGCATTGTTTTCAGGTGGGCGTGTCTGAGAGTCTGAGAGTCTCCAGCTGCAGCCAATCCAGTCATTACGGCCCAGGGGATTTAAGGAGCAGTGTGGCACTTCACTTCGCCGGAAGATTACTCTATCTTGGGTAGCTCTAGCCTTAACCTGTCTTGATCCTGTGAAATTTCTAGTTCCTAGTCACTAACCTGTATTTGAAGCTCTGCTTGATTTCTGTCGTCAGAAGAAACCCTGATAATCCTCCCCTGCTCTGCTCCAGGTTTCTCTTTCACACTCCACCACCTCCATAACCAGCTTGGACTCCTGCACACCAGATCACGCCGTCTCCTCCCCTGGCCGCTCGCTCTCAGCCGCTCACCTGCCTCCACCAAACCGCTGCTCCTACCTACTCTCTGGACCAACAGTCCCATCACCTTCTGGAGCTTTCCTGCTCACCCGGACCTGACCAGTCCCTCCGGAGGTTCTCACCACTACTGCAATCAGTAAGCTCCACTCCCAATATCATTCTCCGTCACTCCTCTATATACTCATTTTGTCTCCCTCCTCAGAGTTCCATCCTGAAATCTTGCTGCCAGCCTGCCCGCCGTCTGTTCCCCTCGTTGCCCTTCAGTACATAATGAAGTCGTTTTACTTACTTACCGGTTCCTGTGTGGTGATTCTGCATGTCGTGGGTCAAAAGATTGCCGCCCGCCATGACAACACGACACATTTCCTTTTGTCTGATCCAATCAGAACCTTCGTTTCTGGCGTGAGGCGTGGTTTTCTGTGGTGTTTGTATAAACCCTCTTTTGCATGTCAAATTCTGATTTGCCAGTAAACCAAAATATGACAATTATAAAAACTATTCCACGCCACCTTTTCTTTAGTTCAAGCGTTCTAGAGAAGTCTCGGACAGGCCATCCGGACTTCCTCTTCAGCCATAAAGAACCTCGACAAGCTGGATAAAATTTGTTGCAAGTTACACCTGACCACAACGGTTCCTTCAGAATAAAAGGTGACCCTCACGACCCCTTCAGGGTCTCGGAGACGCCAGTGATAACCTGTCGTGACCTGGAAGTATTCCCAGACTAGTTTGGTCGGCTCCGCTGCTTTTCTACCGGCTTCGGTACCAAGGAGGGTCCAAGAGGACCTCGACATTCTGGATCTAACGGAGGCCTCCCCTGGGTACATAGACCGACAGATGGTGTTTCATGTGTGTTATAAATCTCCTACTAAAGTTTAGAGCAAAACATTCAAAACTAAAGGCTTCTCCGGATCCGCTGGTTCTGATAATAACATTCCACACATACATCATTCATCTCACGTCTCACTCCACCTTAGTCCATCAGTACACAGAGTGTTAGAGTTAGTCTAGTTTAAATTGTGTAGACTCTCTCTCTTTCCTTGGAGTTAATACGAAGTGTCACTTAATCCCTGCAATAAAAAGTTCTGATCTTCTGGTTAAAATATTCAAAGAACCATCAGATTGATATTTCATATTTCTATGGAATCTCACATTTTATGGTTCATAAGTAAGATGTAAACTACCCATCCTTTACATATTTTATACTTTGGGTCAATATCACTATATTTAAAATTGTTTTAATAACAATAAAAGGCTAAGATGTGCCTAATGTCATTTTTTGATTGACGACTTTGACCTTTGACCTCTGAGCCTTGAGCCTTCAGTGACCTCATGACCCCCGTGACATATGACTTATTGATTTTTAGTGGGCATCCTTAAGAAGCCTCCGTGGGGAATGGTTTAATGACCTCTAACCCTTTATAATAGGGGTTACCATCTGTTCGCTATCAATCATCCTAACCCCACCCCTACCTCTAGCCCCATCCAGAAGTCAACTCCACCTCTTTAATACCCCGGCCTTCTTCAACACTCTCCATGCTGACATCTTCAGACAGAAAATCTGAGTTTCAGGATGGGAAAACCAAAAAGAAACAATCTTTAAAAGAATGGAGAAGGAGGGTAACCTGGATGAATCCATTACGTTTCAGTACAGAAAACAAGAGGAGGTCCACACGCCTCCCGCTGACTCGTCAACATCGACTCGAGATAGGATAAAAGTGGAAGAGGAGGATGCAGGGGCTACACACACTCCAGTGTGTGAAAAGTCTATTGCAATTCAGCAGATGCCTGCAGGGGGTGGAGCACCTCGAAAATCTACGTTCTACTTCTGTAGAGCTCAACTTCCTCCTCTGGAAGGTGGAGGTACATTGGAGCAGAAGTGGTCGCTGGAACCTTGCGGGTATAACGGTAGTTATGGCTACCGGTTCAACTATGATGTTAATGAGCTATGGTTGCAGCAAGATGCTGCTACTGATGATTTGATCAAGAAATATTTATCATCGGTGGGCGTTCTTACCTACAATGACTGGGCAGCCCTCAAGCTCGCAGTTCCACTCAAGATTTACAACAATGATGATGACAAGAGACCTCCCCCACCTGCAAAACGTAACCGACCACAGGCTCTCCCAACGATGGATGAAATTCAGAATGTGGAGACTGCTTTCAGCGCTTCCTGGCAGGGGAAAGAGGATGTAGATGAGCAGTGGGTATTTGAAGCCTCTGTGCGTGAGAGAGGTCCTGAACTCTTTCTGGTCCTAGAGAGTGTACATGGCGAATGTGGTATTCACCACCTATTGCTGCTCATCCCCTTTGCAGCCTGGTGTGACAAAATGAATCAAGTTGATGAACGTATCACTTCACTATTCCGCAGCAGTCGTTGCTGGAAAGACATCCCAACGGTCCAAAAAAGCTGGAATTCTAAGCTCCACTTCCATGGAGGTGGTCTTCCACAAAGCAATGAAATACCTCCCCCTCAACATGCCTCTTTTTTCTTTCTCTGTGATGAAGGGAGCTTCAGAGGCGAAACTCTCCACCACTACCAAGATGGGTTTCTACACTCAATCCACCCTGGATGAACTGTGGAGCCCCCCCCCCCCCCCCCCCCCCCGTCCCCACACACACACATTTTTTGCCTACGAATTGACCATTGCATCCATTGTAAAAAAGAAACACTGCCCGTCACACACAATAGACTCTGATCTCCTCACTTGCTTAGGCTATTAGAGATGCTGCACCTGTTTTAAAAACATATTGTACATCAGTTTTCATTAATGATACATTAGTACATTAGTTTTCATTCAAACTTTAAGATGTTCTCATCTCAGACTTCCAATATTGTCTTGAGTGATTCAGCAACAGAGAATAAAGATGACAAACAATGACTTGGCTTAATGCATCTATGAGAAAGCTTAAAAATGTAGATAATCTTTGGTTAAAATAAATGGAAATGTCCAATGATAAATGCTTGATCTCTGTTTTTGGCAACTATTATAACTAAACCTGTCATTAGGGTGAACTGTACCTTTAATAATCCAGCCATTTAGCTGGCCAAGTCTAACCCAGTAGGAGTCGTGCTAGTATGAGTAAGAAGAAACATTTAGCCTCCGTTAATGATTGACGTGCGGCTGTCTTGTGTTTTTATGTTTCTTGTTTTATCTTGTCATAAGTGGATGATTGTGCCTTTGTTGCATATCAAATTGCCCCAAGGAAGAAGAAGAAGAAGAAGAAGAAGAAGAAGAAGAAGAAGAAGAAGAAGAAGAAGAAGAAGAAGAAGAAGAAGAAGAAGAAGAAAGTGTCATTTCTATAGCGCCTTTCAAGATAAAAATCACGAGGTGCTTCACAAAAACAAAAAATGTAAAAACTATGAAAAAGAATTTAGAAAATGGTTAAAATATATTTAAAATGAGCAAAAAATAGACAATTGTGATAAAAAAATGTTAAGAAAGAGAGAGTGAATAGGAAAGAGGGATATCAGTGGATCCTGAGGAAGGTGAAACATTTAGTCTTTAGCCTGGTGCGCTGCACAAATAGTATGCTTTGATCACTGGACCTCAGGGACCTGCTGGGGGTGTAGGGACTGAGAAGATCACCAATGTAAGATGGTGCTTGTCCATGTAAGGCCCTATAGCCCAGAACCAGGATCTTGAAATGAACCCTGAAGTTGACTGGCAGCCAGTGAAGCTGGAGGAGAAGCGGGGTGATGTGGGTGTGTTTGGAGGACTTGGTCAGAAGCCGAGCACAGGCATTCTGAACCACCTGTAGACGGTTCAGGGAGGTTCTGCTCAAACACGTGAAAAGAGAATTACAGTAGTCTAAGCGTGAGGAGATGAAGGTGTGGAGAACTGTCTCAAGTTCAGAGCAGGACAGAATGGGACTCAGCTTAGCAATGTTCCTGAGATGAAAGAAGGAAGAGCGAACAAGAGAACTGACATGAGAATCCAGGGTGAGAGCTGGGTCAAAGGTCACGCCAATATTCCTGAGGGAAGGTTTGGTGTGAGAAGCAAGCTGACCAAGAGAGTCTCTGACTTTGGGAACCAGCTTGTCTGGGACACAGATGAGGATCTCAGTCTTATCTTCATTCAGCTGTAGAAAGCTCCCAGCCATCCAGGTTTTGATAAAGTCTGAGCAGGTATGTAACAGCTGCAGCTTAGACATCCCATGGGGCTTAAAGGAGATGTACAGTTGCATGTCATCTGCATAAATATGGTAGGAGATTCCTTTGAAGGAGCTCAGGATGTGCTGAAGAGGGCGCAGATATAGAGGAGGAAGAGCAGAGACCCCAGCACAGAACCTTGTGGGACACCATGGGTAAGGGAGGTGGTGGAGGACCTAAACTTGGAGACGGCCACAGAAAAGGAATGCTCAGAAAGATAAGAGGAGAACCACTCCAGAGCAGTTCCTGATAGGCCTACCCAGTCTCTCAGCCTCTCCAGTAGCAGGTGATGGTCAACAGTGTCAAAGGCTGCAGTCAGGTCCAGCAGGACCAGAACAGAACAGTCCCCTGCATCACTGTGAGCCAGAAGGTCATTAGAGACCCTAAGAAGAGCTGTTTCAGTAGAATGAGCTCTACGAAAACCTGACTGGAAGCTATCATAGATGTTAAGTTCATCAAGAGCAGCTGTGAGTTGTTTAGCTACAACCTTTTCCAAGATCTTGGAGATGAACGGAAGTTTAGAGATGGGTCTGAAGCTGCTACGGAGAGAGGGGTCAAGACTCTGTTTTTTTAAGAAGCGGGTGGATTACAGCGTTCTTAAAGTAAGCAGGGACCTGACCAGAAACCAGAGAAGCATTAATTACAGAGAGCACGCTGGGACCGATGGACTGAAAAGCACTTTCAAACAAAGATGAGGGTAAGATGTCGAAGGGGCATGCAGAGGTCTTCATAGAGTTAACTAGTTTGGTTAACTCAGGCAAAGAAACAGGAGCAAAGCTATCTAGGATGATGGGCCTGGTTGGAGTTGGGAGAGGCGGCGATAAGGCTGAAGGAGAGATGCTAGATCTGTTCGCTCTCTGCTGAACAAAACGTTTTTAATAAATGACCTGATTTTAGATCGTAATCTGCACTGTCTGCTTTTAACAGAAACATGGCTGAGTTCAGATGCACCTGTTGTTCTCACAGAGGCCTCTCCGTCAGATTTTAATTTTAATTTTTCAACGAGGAGTAGCAAAAGGGGAGGCGGTACTGCTTTTATTAGTTCATCAATACTTTCTGCCAAACCAGTTTTATTTGATAATTTTACCACTTTTGAATATACAGCAGCAGTTTTTAGCTCTCCCCAGATTTTATGTGTCACAGTTTATCGGCCTCCTAAGCAGAGTGCCATTTCTATTCAAGAATTTTCAGAGTTTTTATCAATCCTTCACAACTGCTTTGAAAGGATCTTTTTAGCCGGTGATTTTAATTTACATATAGATAATCCTTCTGATCCTTTTTCAAAGGAGTTTTTAAATATTCTGAGTTATATGGATTTTAGTCAACATGTCACACAGCCAACTCACAACAGAGGACACACCCTGGACTTGGTCATCACGTATGGCCTGTCCACCAGTGTGTCCTCTGTTATTGATTTGGCTGTATCTGATCACTATTGTGTATTTTTTAGCATCACCAGTTTTATCCAGCTGGAACCCTCTGTGAGAACTGTAAGGAAGCATCATCTTACCCCTGAAGTGGCTGCAGGTTTTCTTGAAGTTTTTAGAAAGATCCCTCCCACTCCGGTAACTGCTTCTTGTGATTTTACTGTCAATGATTTTAACAGTAGACTGAAATCCGCTCTCGACCTGCTCGCTCCACTTAAAATCAAAGGTTTTTATTCAAAACGTGCTTCACCGTGGAGAAATGAAAATCTAAAGAAACTAAAGAGAAATTGCAGGGTTGCAGAGCGGAGATGGAGAAAGAACAAAACAACTATAAATCATCAAATATATACAGAGCTACTTAAATCATATAATAACGCAGTGAGAAATTCAAGACACGCATACCTTTCCAAACTAATTCTAGACAATAAACACAATCCCAGAATACTTTTTTCCACCATAAACAACATTTTAAACCGTACATCCACTTCACCTCAGAAAACACCCTCAAATGCACTCTGTGAGGAGTTTGCAGCCCACTTCAGAGGGAAGGTAGACACCATCAGACGGAATATTTTACCCTCCATTAGTAATAAGGTTTTAGATAAATTTGAATGTGTGTCTATACCAGAGGAAACACTGGACAGCTTTGTCCTGGTAGAAGCTGAGACTCTTGATAAAGTTTTCTCCTCAGTGAGACCCACCACATGTGTTCTAGACCCAATTCCAACTTCGTTCTTTAAACAATTTTATGGATCTTTTAGTGATGAGATTTTAACCCTGATGAATTGCTCCCTTCAGACAGGAGTCTTTCCTGCTGCCTTTAAAAGGGCGGTGGTGGGGCCCCTGTTGAAGAAGAGCAATTTAGATTTTAATGAATTAAACAATTATCGACCGGTATCCAACTTACCATTTTTAAGCAAGATTTTAGAAAAGTTGGTTTTAAATCAACTAAATGATTTTATAAACACTAATAATGTCCTAGAGAAATTTCAGTCTGGTTTTGAGGTGAACCACAGCACAGAGACAGCCCTTCTGAAGATTTTAAATGATTTTAGAGTAAATTATGATAAACAGAAGTTGACAGTGTTGGTTCTACTGGATCTAAGTGCTGCCTTCGATACGGTAGACCACACTATTCTTTTAACTCGTTTACAACAGATTGGCCTCTCTGGTGCTGTACATAGATGGTTCACATCCTACCTCACAGACAGGACTTTCATGGTGAGTTTGGATACCTGTTCCTCTAGGGTCCATGGGATTACATGTGGTGTGCCCCAGGGTTCAATTTTAGGCCCAGTGCTTTTTAATCTTTATATGCTCCCTCTTGGCAGTGTCATCAGGAGACACGGGGTCAACTTTCACAGTTATGCTGATGATACACAGTTGTACATCTCCGTGTCTCCGGATGACTCTCGGTCAATGGATGCACTTTTTAACTGTATTTTAGACATCGAATCCTGGATGGCAGAGAACTTTCTCCAGCTCAACCAGGACAAAACTGAAGTTTTAGTCATTGGTCCTGAGGCCCAGAGAGAGAAGCTTTTACCGAAATTACAATCTCTGTCTTTTAATCCATCTGAACAAGTGAAGAACCTGGGTGTGATTTTTGACTCTGAGCTGACTTTTATCCCACACATTAAAAATATCACAAAAATAGGTTTTTATCATCTAAAGAACGTCGCCAGAGTCCGCCCCATTCTCTCTTGGGCCAATACGGAGACGTTGATGCATGCTTTTATCACCAGTAGGATAGATTACTGCAATGACCTGCTTTCTGGTCTTCCCAAAAAGAGCATCTCAGGCTTACAACTTCTACAAAATTCGGCAGCACGTGTCCTGATGAAGACCAGGAGGCGGGAGCACATGACACCAGTTTTAGAATCATTGCATTGGCTCCCCGTAGGTTTCAGGATCAATTTTAAGGTTCTTCTAATGGTTTTTAAGTGTCTTAATGGTCTTGGGCCTTCTTATCTATCAGAACTGCTTTTACAATATGAACCCTCACAACCTCTGCGCTCCTCTGGCAGGCGTCTCCTGGTCATCCCTAAAGTCAGGACACAAACTCACGGCGAGGCGTCCTTCCAGTGTTATGGCCCTCGCCTCTGGAACGAGCTGCCAGAGGACCTCAGGGCCGCAGAGAACGTTCATGTTTTTAAGTCAAGACTCAAGACCCATCTTTTTAGGTTAGCTTTTATCTAAATATTTACTACAGTTTTATTTCTCGTTTCACATGATTATATTTTATTACTTGCTTTGCATGTTCTATATGATTATATTTTAGCACAGTTTTATTATTTAAATTATTATTTTACTGTCTATGATTTTATTTATTACTTATTTTCTAATTGTTGTCATTTATATTAGCTCTTTTATTACATTTTTTACTCATTTTAATCCAGTGTTTCCTCTGTGGGGGCCCTCTGCCCCGGGAGCGGTGGTCGACTGTAGCTTCCTGGGCGCTCTATAGGTGGGGGTCTATGCTCCCCCTCCACTGAGCGCCCTGACTTAGTGTGGAAGACCTGATGCTGCCGGGACAGACGGCTCTTCTGATGGCGTTTCCTTGCGTTACCATACTTGGCTCATCTGGACTCAGCCTAATATAATTTTTACTCGTGTGTGTGTGTGAGTCTGTGTGTGTGTGCGTGTGATTGCATATGTTTGTTAATGTTTTTAACCTGTTATGGGAATCTGGGGTCATTTTGTAAAGCACTTTGAATAACACTTTGTTTGAAAAGCGCTTTAGAAATACAATTTGATTGATTGATTGATTGATCTAACCTTATTGACTTTGTCCACGATGAAAGACAGAAAGTTCTCACAACTTTTCATACAGGTTACATATAATTATTCACAGTAATATTCAACTTTACATTTCTTTATTCATTTATCTGATATAAAACACAAGGGGAATATGAATAAACTTTTATATCCTCATTCTTTTTTGTAAAAATACAACAACTTAGTTTTCTTTAAATTTAATAATAATCTGTATCAAACCATGTTTTCATTTCATTCGTTATACTTTCTTGTAAATCATCTCCCGAACTGAAAAAATATGTATCATCATGTAACGTCCAGAAAGGGTCAATTTTCACCTACATATTGACTTACATAGTGACCGGTCATCTGCAGAAATAATTCTATTTTCCAAGCAGATTTTAAATTCTATCTTCTACAACCCAGAAGACACTGCTGTGCTTGCTGACATTCCATGAAGACAAGATTGTCTCCAAACAAGCTTTCCTCTGATAAGACTGCAGGATTCCACACTCTGAATGAAAAGTGAACTTTTACAACTCATAAGTTAAATAATCGTTACATAATCATATGGTTGAATGAACCAGATGTTATATGAATAATGATAATAATGTTTGAATAATCTGTGCCTAATTCAGTGAAGTTGAAATGAATATTATTGCTCACAATGATATTTTATGATCATTAATTTAACATGTGAGTCATTATCTAAACACATGCACAATGTTCATTAGATGCAAATTAAGGTTAAGGCCATCTCACATAAAGTTTAAAGATTCTGTCTCCACAGAACAAGAACATCTTGTATCTGGAAGGTGTGGTTTACTGAGGGATGTTTGGTAACGCCAACAAACATGTCAAATTCTGATTCGCAGAAAGGATAAATTCTAGATTGTTAAAAATAGAGTGACTGCCCGAGTTACTCAGTTTCCAGCTGACACTCCGAAGTGGCCAATTCGGAACCAGCTTCTTTCGAAACATCTCTTTGACATCCAGTCAAAACCTGTTAGCACGCTGCAAGCTGACACAGCCATATGACTCCTTAAGAGTCCATCCGTTTGAGACGCAACAAGTCCACCTGTATGTTGTGACCTGGAGACTTCTCTGGACTGACCTGGTTGTATTGCGGTTAATCTACGAACTTCGATGCCTTGGGGTCACATAAAAACATTAAACAGTTGTTCTGTTGCTGGAACAGGGCTTCCCCGTTAGATTACCTTCGGGGGCGCTGTCCCTCTTTCTCACCCAACTAGAATCAGAAAGTATAACAAACTGTAGTAACTTTGACACGTTAACAATATCGTTCATTTGCAAACTAAAAAGTTCAGGTCCCAATACTGACCCTTGTGGGACTCCACATTCAATCTTCATTTGATCAGCACCCGTCCAGCAAACTGTACATACTGTTGTCTGTTACACAAATAGGAATGGGAATAGAAATCCGGTTCTTGTTGAGAACCAGTTCCCACTGTTTAAATTCCTTGGAGTTGTTTGACCTTTTTTGCAAACGATTCCCTTTTCGATTCCAGTCGGCATGAATCACGTCACATTACGTGAGCTTGCATAAGCTACGTAATATGCGTGGCATCGTTTAAACAGCAGCAACCATGGTGCCTAAGTAGCACAAATGCTCTAAAGTTTGCGTACATTTTACAAAAAAGGATGACAATAGAGCAACTTGCAATCAAAAGGAGGAAATACTACAAATATGCAAAAGCATTTGCATACAAAACATGCTATATCCTTAAGCAAATGTCACGTTTTTGATCCACTCCGAACTCACAAATTTCAACCCAGCAGCAGTGGTACCATCCGTCCTCTGTCAGTAATCCTGCAGGTAGCTAATCAACTAACCCTGCCTTTCAGGTTTGCACCATTTGCCCTATTATAAAACCTATCACTGTGCAGTGCATTTAGAAGACCAGGACGAGTGAGACAAACAGTCTGGCTGGTGCAGATGCTGGTAGTACTCGCAGCAGCCTAACGCTAGCTTCTCCTTTCACAGAGGCAGGAAAAAGGAACATGACAAAAGACAGGGTAGATAAATGTCACTGAGCAATGACTAATTTTGTGCCACAGTAGAAGCTCCTGATTTTTGGTAAGTGTATTTGTTTAATCGTCAGTCAGGAGTTGTCGAAGTTGCATGTTATCCTCTATCCAGGTGTTTCCATTATCTATCATTATCTATAGACAGTTTAGTTAACCACTGAATCCCCACTTGGTAAAATCTGATTTCTGAGCTGAAACATATATTGAACATATCACTGCTGTTGGATCAACAAGTTTGAGTCAGGATCATTACAGGAGGCAGCAGTAGCTCAGGAGTTTGAGCAGGTTGTCCAGTAATCAGAAGGTTGCAGGTTTGATTCTGGCTTCGGACAGAGAATTTTGCTGCTGTGTTCTTGGGCAAGACACTTAAACCACCTTGCCTGCTGGTGGTGGTTGGAGGGACCGGTGGTGCCTGTGCTGGGCAGCCTTGCCTACGTCAGTGAGCCCCAAGGCAGCTGTGGCTACACTGTAGCTCATCCCCACCAGTGTGTGAATGTGTGTGTGAATGGATGAATGATACACTGTAGTGTAAAGCGCTTTGGAGTCTGCTGACTCTGAAAGGCACTATACAAGTGCGGGTCATTTATCATTTACATCACAGTCATGCTGCTTTATGGCAGGAATGGCCAGGCTCATGAAAAAGTCCTCAGAACCAAAGCAATGTACCAAGCACTGACAGGGACAGCTGTAGGAGAGAAGATTGATGACATCTTGGAAGAGTATGGTAAGAAAAGATTGTGGCAGCCACTATTGATGATGCTGCAAACATGGATATAGCTGTCAAAGAGCTACAATTTGTCAAGTTTCTATGTTTTGCTCACACTCTGGACCTTGGAGCCCAGAAGCCCAAGGTGCGTTACCAGACGTACTCTCCTCAATGCTGACTGGTTCAGTTAGAATTCTCAGGTGTTGTGGTTCTTTAAATTTAATAATAATGGGAGAGTTACCAGACTCTTTCTCTGTGCAGAATTAAACGCAGGGCGCATCTGGCAGGCCAGGCTACTACTGTTTACGATCAGTGAGTATGGGGTTGCTGTTTCGTCCGAGCCAATACTGCAGCACCGACAGTTGTAATTTGACAACGGCCGGCAAAAAGCTCCAAAGTCGTTTTACCTCCTGGGACCCAAACTTGTGTTTGGTGAGATTTAAAAGAAAAAACAAATCAAGCTATTACAGATTAGTCAACTGTAATTGAGCTCTTTCAGAGCTCCAAAACTCAGTACTGAGCTTCCACTGCATGTTCGACAGTTCTCTCCTGTAGCAGACGTAACGTAATGAAGTTCATTATTTTCAGCTCCACACAGCTGCCCCTGTACACAGTAACACCCGTGTAGAAAACGCCAAGGTCGGGTGTTCCTCAGACTGTTTACATTCCAGGAGAAGAGCCAGAAGGAGAAGAAGAACGCTTTTCAATAATCAAAGTACTTAATTTGTGATTAAAGCTAGTCGAACCAGATGTTGATCAATAATAATCAAGTGAATGATCTGTGGAATAAAGATGTCATGATTTATGTTTAATGAAAACAGGACTACTGCACAGACAGACTGACCCGCATCTCCATAGAAACGCATGACACATTGTTCCAACCAATCAGAGCTTTCGGCTGCCGCAAGATAATCTGGCTTGTTGACTTAAAGTGTCCAATCCACTTTACTAAAACTTATCAACAATTCAGAGATATAAAACAAGGCAACGCCATTTTAAGCTCAGTTCCATTTTGACTTCAGTTCTAGTCACCGTCATCCCAAAGAGAAGCACAGCTGGCCAGATGTGTTTTCTTCTTTAAACTAAGAACTGTGAAGTTGGAGATTTTCGTCGTTTAACAACCAGACGACATCCTTTCAAAATAAGAGCACCTGCTGACGCTGCCGATTGTTACCTGGGTCGACCCTTCAGACGGGCTTTGAAACGCTGCGATCGCTGTTTCGACCAGCTCCAGCGCACATCCGAGGTCTCCAGACCTGGCATTTCCTGATCTACCTGGGAGCCCCCCACTGGGTACGTACACGGCAAAATAGCAGCTCATGTCATCACTTTATAAGCCTCGTGATATCTAGTCATAACAAAGACTACCAGATTAAATGACGTCAGCCTAAGGAGTCTGAACCAACCACACACACACACACACACCAACACAACATCCAAATCCATTTTCATCCATCACAGAGTTAGTCCTGGTAGATTGTTAAGAATTTATAATTAAGAAATTAAAGATTCTTAAACGATCCAAACTCTCTCTCTTTTCTTGTCTCAAAGTCAATACAGAGTGTTTAATTAAACTCCCTGATGATAAAAACAGCCCATCTTCTGATTATAACAAGTGATCTACTTACAGTGTATTAAAATACAACTCTAGATAGTTACATCACTCTATTTTTCTACAATTGGCGAGCTAAGCCTGATATCTGCACAGTTTATTACACTTTGTGCCGATTTTGAGACATATTTTGGGATTTTTGTCCAGTGTATGAGTTCAGAAAAAAAAGACGAGCGCTTCCTCCTTCAGCTTCTCTGGGGGGGGGGGGGGGGGGGGGGGTGCACATTCATCACCCTCCAACAGGAGGCGCTGTTTCATCAAAACACCTTAAGTGCTGACGTGTGCTGACGGCCATTTTGAGGCCTACATCTGAGGGTAAACATTTCTCCTGTTTTAATAAGTGGAACCGTCTGTTTTGTTGTTTGTCGCGGTGTTTGTGACACTGTGTGCATCCATTTGTGTAATCGGAGACAGAAGACTCCGTCGGAAATTTATTTCCGTTCAATAGGCGCCTGATCCACGCCTGTTCCTTACCGGAATACTCGTTAGCAACTACCGTAGCTTAACTTGCTAGGTAACCGCTGTAAGTCGGGTTATTACCGTAGAGCGATACTGCATCCCGATTGCGTACGCTGTTACACCCTTTTAACCACGGAGCGAGATGCCCGTTGGTTAATCGGGCAATTTTGAGACCCTGGTCGCTCCAGGGCGCTCGCTAGCACTAGCCAAAGAGCTAACTAGCCACTCTCAGTGAGAGGCTCGGGAACGCGTTCCGACGCAGCGATTCTGCGTCCTTAAACCCGCTACACCTTCCGGTACGGAGTACTTTTGGATAACGTTAGCGGCGGTTCTAATACACGCTCCGGTGTTTAGAATCGTGAAATATCTACGGGGATCAAAGCCGGTTATCAGACTGCGCCTGCGCAACAATCCGCCATCTTAGGTGCCCAACACGTAGCTCGACCCGCCATCTTGGACAGGTCAAATGACAATGATATTTTTGGCATTATTGAACAATTTTGCCCAAAATATTCATTCAACAGCCAAGCTTCCCTGTAACTAATTCTTTAATAAGTCTACAGGTAAGGTTGTTTCCAAATAAAAATCTAAATAGAAACAAAATCGAAGAGTAAATTAGTAAATCCAAGATCTCATTACTAATTTAGAAAATGGACTCAGGGGAAACGATGCAATTAACATCCCAACTTCAGGCGGTGATGCAAAGCGCTCTCCTGCCAATGATGACTGAGATGAAGAACATGATGAACATGATTTGCGCTCTTCAGAAAGACGGCGAGGACGTCAAACAATTCATGCGTGATTCTCAGGCGACCCGGGCAGCAGCTCCGGGTTTGCCTGAGAAGCCGCAAGACGAGATGAAAGTGCTGCAGGCTGATGTTTTCACAGGTTCTGATTCACAGGAAAACAACAACACCTCAAAGGAAAGCGACAACACCTCACCGGTCGTTCCATCCGTGGCGATGTTAGGCGATGAACCCACAGATGACGACCCCAGTACCGCTACTGCTACCGCCGTAACTGAAAAAATTTTGCTTGCACCTCTGGTCGTGAGAAAGGGATCTAATAGACCCGCAGTGGAGGTCACTGTAAAATCCAAGCTGAAGACCCATTTTTATAAATCGGCTTTCAACCCTGTGGGGTGACTGATTGTGCAGCCATTTTTTTTGTTCTCATTTTTATGGTTTTATATGTTTGTTTTGTTTTATTGATTTACAGTAAATTTTATGTGTTGTGTTTTTACCTGTGTCTCTGAAGCACTTTGGGGGCATGTTTGTGTCTGTAAAGTGCTGTATAAATAAGGTTTGAGTCGAGACTCATGGACAAATGGACTCTGCCTCCTGCTTCAGATTTGGACAAAGCCAGTTTATAGAAACTGCTGGACAGATGAAGGTGTAATGATTCACTGTCTTTTCGTCGACTTGACTGACATCAGGGGCTTCATTATAACTCAGTGCACCCAGAAAATTATACCTGCTGAAGTGCTGCATATATTCCATGACAGGCTACAGAAAGTAAAAGCACTTGAGGATCTTCATTTTTCCTGTCTCATTAGACTTTCTGAAAGTCTTTCTTCACAGGAGTCGCTGTTGGTCTTAGTCATGCATGGGGGGAATGAAAGAGGATGAAAGTGAAAGACTGGAAAGTAATCTTCATCCTGGTTACACTCACTAGTTTTAGAAAATGCGTTTAATACAATATTAAGAGACTTTGAGTTGATTCCAGTTTTATTAACTTTAGCTGTCAGTGAGGTTTTTTATACAGACTAAAAATGAGTCCTTAAATTACCTGGAAGAAGACTCTAAACCTGATTCTTTCTTTCTCATCCTCTTTAATCATGATGTGCATGACTTAATTTGTAAGCCGTTAAGTAATTTAAAGCACTTTTGTGCTATTTTAGGTCTAACACACTAAAACAATGCAAGAAACTAGCCTTCCGTCATCCAGAACAGGACAAGCAGGTTTTTAAACTTAAAGATCTTTTATCAACAAACGTTTGCCCAACAAAAAGACTACCCACTATAATGTAGTTGAAATAAAATATGTAATATATCTGATAAATATTTTATTGCATTATATCTGACATCATTCAAGTAGGTAGATAAGTTCGCCCTACTCCATCTGTCCTTGCAAGTCTGTTGGAGAGCTCTTGCAACAATAGATATTGGTGTTGGATGTCTCCTTATCAATGCAGATGGAGAACCTAGCCACGAGATGTTGTTCACTGAGCACCACTCAGTCTGTTGACTTCGTTCCTATAGGCAGACTCATCTTCTAGGGCAATGAGCCCTACTACAGTGGTGTCGTCAGCAAACTTTAAGATACAATTATGCCAAAATGCAGTTGAGGGTGTGTAATGAGAAGAGGAGGGTGCTCAGTATGCAGCCTTGTGGAGCTCCGGTTACTGAGGCTAATAGTGGAGAAGGAGTGGATGCCAATCAAACAAAAAGTGTCAGAAAGTTCTTTAGCCACCTACAGGTGATTGTATGTAGTTGCAGGGCCACAAGTTTTTTTTTTATAAGGAATTCAGGGAGGATGGTTTTGAAAGCAGAGATGAAAGGTAAATGGCCTGTATTTGTATAGGGCCATGTAGCGTGGTTAAACTATAAACTAGAATTAATGATGTTTGCTATCAGCTTTGTTAGATTCTGAAGAAGATCAAACAAGTTACCAAATGAAGCTTCTATCATATATAAATATCTAGGATATTAATTTAATCGATAGAAGTTCATACGCCAACTGTCTTGGGCTATATTTTAATCCAAAGATTAATTTTTAATTTAAGATAATTAAATTTTAGCAAAAGTTTATTTATTGAATCAGAAGCTTAAAGGAATCTTTGCTTATTCAATAACCAAATATATACCATTCTGTGTTTCATTTCAAAGAAGAGTCAGGTTTAGAAAGTTAAGAATTTATTACTAACACTTTTAAAGATGACAATTTATAAATGACAATTTGTAACAGCTTGATATTAAAACTTGTTATTAAAACAGACCTGTGTCTGAATGAAAAGCTAAAATGAAATGCAAGGTTTGGATGCGTGGATGAATCTCAGAAGATTCCTTTCAGAGAGAGAAGCGCGTTCTGGGTGGAAAAACGTTGTTTTGCAGCTAACTGAGTTGTTTCTTAGAGAGAACAGCATCGGACACAATCTGTGTTCTACCTCACCCAGTTAGACGACCCTCTGTGTGGATCCGGAGGTCAAAGGGAGGATGTTATCAGCCTCAGGTACTCGGTCAGGTAGAGAAGACCCGAGTGAAACCGACTCTCTGGTCCAAAAGTTGTCGCAGGGTACACAGTGTTGAGCTTGCGTCTGACTTAACTCTGAAGGAGTTTTGCGTCAATTAAGCATGGTGGTGTTTATTTGGAGCAATTCTATCGGCGTGACAGAACAGCTGAGTGAGGCTTCGGGCGGCCGACCCTCGTCCTCTGGGATAACTCTCGTTACCACGAGAGTATGTGCTTGGTTCAAGAACTGAACTTCAGCTGCGGAGATTTGGTTTTAACAAAACCTCAGAACACGCCCTCTCAGCTTCAGAAAGCTCGTTGTTATGGAGTAAAGACATGTGAGGTGGTTAACTTTTACCCTGGTTTCAGTCCTGCATGAGGTGTACACGTGCCAATGACCTTCTGGTTACTGATCACACATTACTGATTATCATAAATAATAATTATTCTCAACCCAGAGAATAATAAGTCATTTCAGTAATTAAATACATTTATACTGAACCATGATGATTATTTATGATGATTATTATATGATTGCAATAAACAGTAAAAGCAATTTATTAAGATTATTATTTTAGAATTATTATTTTAAAATCTTGAAGTGTCCTTCATCTTGGGACGGAACAGCAACAGCAGACAGATAAAAGATGGTGTTTAGCAGACTGTCGTCTCCTGTGATGGATACTCTGTGGAACAAAAGTTACAGCTTGACCCAGCTCGACCCAGCTGGGGACGTATGACCTTTGGGTCACAAATATGAGGCCATTCATGACGCTACAGCCATCTTAGGGTTCTACAACCCCCCAAGGCGCTTCACAACACATTCACCCATTCACACACACATTTACACTCTGGTGGGGATGAGCTACGACGTAGCCACTGCGGCCCCGGGGTACACTGACAGAGATGAGGCCTGCCAAGCACTGACGCCACCAGTCCCTCTGACCACCAGCAGGAAAGGCAGGTTAAGTGTCTTGCCCAAGGACTCAACAGCAGTATTCTCTGGTCAGAGCAGGATCAAACCTGCAACCTTCTGATTACTGGACAACCCGCTTTACCTTCCAAGCTACTGTTGTCCCCATGGAATCCACAACATCCTGGCATAGCTGTT
Source organism: Nothobranchius furzeri (assembly GCF_043380555.1). Classification (NCBI taxonomy): domain Eukaryota; kingdom Metazoa; phylum Chordata; class Actinopteri; order Cyprinodontiformes; family Nothobranchiidae; genus Nothobranchius; species Nothobranchius furzeri. Next base: position 27,577,862 of record NC_091757.1, on the reverse strand, counting down.
CCTGTGTCTTAGATGGTCTGAGGCCATGTGGAGGCTGACAGAGATAGCATCTTCTGTAGATCTGTTGGGTCTGTATGCAAATTGGTGTGTGTCAAAGGAGGAAGGAAGGCTCAGTTTGACGTGTTTTAGAACCAGCTTTTCAAATCACTTCATGACCTGGAGGTAAGAGCTGCTGGTCAATATTCTGCTAAGCTGTTGGTGGAGAATGTTCTGGAAGGTGCTAATTTGAGACAGGATGGGACTGTGGCCTGTGCGAGAGATTGGTTGAAGATGTTGGTGAAGACTGCTGACAGTTCATGGTGATAAATCCTGAAAAATTTTCCAGGCACTCTATTAGGGCCTGCTGCCTTTCTTGGGTCACTGCATTGCCTCACTTAGAGTTGTTGGAGTATGATCAGTGCTGTTTCAGTACTCAGGGGGAGAGGTGTTGCCTTGTCGCAAAGCGGGCAAGTTGTTGGGCTCTTCCTCCAGAGAGATAGTTTATTGTATTTGTGGCTGTTGACCCGTTTCCTCAATAGTTGGTGAGATGTTGTAGTCCATGCCATACCTGTCTTAGGTTGTTTCTGCCAGACGGTTCTCAGTCTTGTGTTTAATAATAATAACAGAGAACATGTACTTTATTATTATTATTAGTCTTAATGAAGCTGTCAGCAAGACAATCAAAGTTGCAAAAAGACCTCATACAAAAAATGTGAAATCTAACACATTTTAAAAATCCTGGATCTGAAGTAGGAGTTTCTGGTCAACACATTTGTCATGTCCTATGTTTCTACTGTGTTTCAGGGGATAAAACAAGCTAACGCAGCCTCTTCACCTTCAGATGAAGACTCTTTCAGCATGAGAGCTGTTTGAAGAAGAAGAAAAGATCTTTTCCGTAGCGCCTCTCAAGATAAATATCACAAGGTGCTTCACAAAAACAAAAAATAGAAAAATAGAAAAAGGATTTAGAAAATGGTTAAAATATATTTAAAATGAGCAAAAAAAAGACAATTGTGATTAAAAAATATGTTAAGAAAGAGAGTGAATAGGAAAGAGGGAAATCAGTGGATCCTGAGGAAGGTGGAGTAGGTGGGGAGAGCAGAATAAAGAGAGAGTGGTGAAGAAGGTAAGGAGGTTTGAGGGGGTGTACTCTTGATTTGATAGGATGTGGAAAAAGACAAAACATCTCTACATTTTAATGCAAACATACAGCTTGCAAATCATATCATCGTCACTTTCAGGTAAACATTCCTTTCTGGAATCTCTAAACATCTCTCTATTTCTCAAGGACGCTGGCACGTTCTTGTGTACTTGCCAAGTACGTATGTTCCTGGCAGATACAGCAGAAAGTGCATTCTACTGAGTGGGACAAGGGCTGTATTTGGGACAGAACCGTACTTTGTTGCATCATGGCAACGGTAAAAAAAGGACCTGACATAAACGTGGAAATCTAGTTCGTCCCTTAAATTACTAAACAATAAATGCATATCATTTGTATAATATTTGATCACATTTTGATTAAAACTGATAAAATACCAGCATTTCTCTCGGCTAAATGAAGAAAAAAGTAGATTTGTTTTCATGAAAACAGAGCTGTTTCAGACGACGCTGCTTTTATTTTGACAGTGGGCTATCTAATTAGCATTAAGAAGCATCATGAAGGGTCTGAAAAACACAACACAAATACACAGAAATTTGACAGGTTGCATACAATTATTCACAGTAATATACAACTTTATATTTCTTTATTCATTCATCTGATATAAAACACTAGTCATGAGCTTTCTCACCTACAGACACACCTTCACAAACGTCCGAGCCTGTGCTCTAACCTATTCGCTCAGGGCAGTAATGGCAGGATTATTTTTTCTTTGTGCTTAGGGTTGATGCAGCACCGAGAGGTTAACTTCCATACGCGCATCTAATCGATGAAACGGAATCCTTACAACAAATATCCCAGGCAGCGTGAGGAAGAACCTGATGAAGAAATTTAGCCTTGTGAAAACATGTGTCGGTCCTATTTCTCATGTCAGTGCGTGATTTACCCTTTCTCCTTTTGATTTGTCTTCAAATGAGATGAACCATAAAGAACCTTTTTGTAACAGACGATCAGTCACATTTAGTTCAGATGATACCAACACGTTTGGTGTTCACCACCACGCCACGGCAACAAACTGTTGGTGTCATTTTATATTGGCTCTAGCTGTGTGATTTCCAAAAGCATCACTCCAATAACGAGACCCTGACTCCTTTAGAGCAGTTTCTGCAGAGCCTCTGAATATCTACAATTAGTTTCATTACACCAGGCTTGTGTATTTTCTATTTGCACATCCATTAAGCACTGTGTCATACTTAAAATTGCAATGCAAATGAGCAAAAGAATCACCAAAGACTGAGACCTACTGGCTTCATATGACAACAGCCAAGCATGGCCTCCCTTCAGGCAGCTTCTGCACATTTAAGTGCTGTGATGCATTAGTGACAGTAGAGTCTGTCAGCAGGCTTCATGCATTTCCATAAACCAACTGAAAGCTTTTGATTAACCTAATTTGGTTAGCCCCAGCCACTGCGCTTTTATCCATGTTTCATTGTACCAAAGGGAGAGAGAGAGCTATCCTTGCCTTGCTCCTGTACCTGACTATCTGAAAGAAGTCTAAAGTCACAGTTTTTATGAAGTTATTGTGAATGTGAGTCATGCTGCGATGGACTGGCAATCTGTCCAGGGTGTACCCCGCCTGCATGCCAGGAGACAGAAGGAGATAGGCACCAGCTTGCCCTGCGAGGATAACCAGGTAAAGAAAATGGATGGATGGATGTGAGTCATGTTGGGCTCAGATCAGCTTAGCAGAAAAACACAAAGGAGCAATGTCTCCGTTGGTTATGTCTAAGGGGCTTCTCTCACTGGACGCCAACTCCCTGTGCTCTACATAAACTCTTATCATTGGGCTGGGTTTCATTATATTTCAAAATGTTCGTCAGTGAGAAGGAACACTGTGCACTCACCAAGTGGGCTCAATGAGTCCTAACATTTCTCTATTCGTTTCAGGAGACACTGAATTTGTCCTTATTATGGTGGGCCCCATGTGTTCCCAATACTCTAAATTAACATTTACTTATGTTTAAAAGTCATCAATTAACTGAAACATCTATTTACCTCAGAAATCCTTGTTAGCAGTTCCTTTAGTGCATGGTTTCTCAACCCTGGTTCTCAGCATCCCCTGCCCTGCACGTTTTCCATGTCTCTGCTACAGCACACCTGGTTCACATATTTGCATTGTCTCCTTAGGATGACATCAAGTGCTGCAGAAGCCTGTTAATCACCCATTCATTTAAGTCAGGTGTGAGGCAGCAGAGAAACAATGCTGGTGGAAACGGCAACATGGAAAACATGCAGGACAGGGTGGCGCTAAGGACCAGGGTTGAGAAACACTGCTTTAGTGGAATCATTCCTGTCTCAGTAGGTTTAGGATTTGGTTGTTGTAAATATTTACAACTCATTTAAACTGGCATCTTAAATAATAGAAAGGTGCATCAGATTACACCACTCTCCCAGTATGGAGTCACAGCCTCGAGTCTAATGACCAGTCTCTTAGACGTTTAGCTGACTTGATACACTACTCTAATTAAAACAATTTTTAAGCAGTGTGTGTGTGTGTGTGTGTGTGTGTGTGTGCGTGTGTGTGTGTGTGTGTGTGTGTGTGTGTGTGTGTGTGTGTGTGTGTGTGTGTGTGTGTGTGTGTGTGTGAAACTACATGCTATAATAAAATTTGGCTGAGGCACACACTGGTAAAGTAGGAGAAAATAAAGTTGCGATGAGATTCACAGGAAAAAAAATCTGCATCAGCAAAATAGAACAAGCCAAAAGGTAAATGGCCTGAATTTGTATACCACCTTCTTAGGTTCTACAACCCCCCAAGGCGCTTCACAATACAATCAGTCATTCATCCACTCACACACTGGTGATGATGAGCTACAATGTAGCCACATCTGCCCTGGAGCACACTGACAGAGGCGAGGCTACCGAGCACTGGCACCACCGGTCCCTCCGACCACCAGCAGGCAGGGTGGGTTGTGTCTTGCCCAAGGACACAACGACAGCATTCTCTGGCAGGAGCTGGGATCTAACCTACAACCTTCCGATTACTGGACAACCCGCTCTACCTCCTGAGCTACTGCTCCCCAAATTGAGGCTTATGTCTCAATCTGTCCACAGGCACACCGTTTCATTTGCTCTGAGACCAATGATGGACAAGTTCAAGCCAAGTTTCAGGTCTAATACTTCAAGTCATTTCGAGTACTTTTTTAAAACATTGCAAATATAATTTCAATGTAAATCATAGACAATGTGTTATTTTTGAAATATGTATTTATTTCAACTAGGGATGGACAACATATCGGCATCAGTATCGGTATCGGCTAATGTTAGTCATTTTTTTTACGCATCAGTTTGATAAAATAAACAGGACCGATATTACCAACCGATATTTTTTCCATCTCGTCTCCATTTGTTTGCCTGTTTCAGAGCTTTAATCGTTTTCATTCTATTCAAAATCTGCTTCTTTTAGAAGCATTGATGTCACTATATCGATATCTGCAAATATCGGTTATCGGCCTCAGCAGTGATCTTAATATCGCATATCGGTATCGGCCCAAACATTTCATATCGGTGCATCACTAATTTCAACACTTGATGAAACAACCGCAAATGAACTTGTCTCACTTCTCACCGCTGTCTGTGGGAGCTGGGGGTGCAGGGGGAATTGCTTTAACAGAGTGAGAATTTGGAGGTTTGGCGTGAGAGAGCGTGAAATGCGTCAGGCGCATATGTCTCATGTTCAGTTGGCAGTCCTGAAGATAAAATCCAACCATTTCTGCCAATTGTTCTGGAAGACTGGACAGGAATCCTGTTCCTCTTGTAGACAAATCTATTTTTGCGTTCTAGGCATAGGGAGCCTAAGTACTGCCCATCTACTTCCAGACCACGGGTCCCAGAAATAAGAAAAAATGAATGTACGTCAGTGGGGTTATAAAAGGTATATTTCAGTCCTCTTTGATGTGTGCCATGGATTTCAAATGTGATTTTCTTAAATTTTAAAGACAGATTTTTATGCCAATTTTTTACATTTATTTTCAAATGTTGGCTAAAGTTATTTTAGGTTTTATGTGAAAAGATGTATGGAACTACAAATGTTCGTTTCACCACATTAATGACATTGAACCAGACACTGACAGGAAAATGACTGAGTTTAGCAAGCTTTGAATCCTTCTTCCAGGATGACAGAAGCAGCATTAAACATGGAGAAAACCCTATAAATCTGGCCATGTGGTAGCAGCTACACTGACAGGTACCTGGCTGCAGCAAAGTGGTGATTGAAGCTCCACCTGCAGTTGCCATTGCCCAATCAGAAATAAAAGTTTGACCCCACAAGTCACATGACCTGATGTTTTGTGCATGGCGTTAACCGGAAGTACTGTTTGTCACGAGTCAGTGCGTGTTGTGATGGCTAAGTGATGTATTTTAAATTATTTTCTAATTCATAAGTCATATATTTCAAAGATGCGGTGTAATATTGTAGCGTATCTTAGAGGTGACATAACTTGCTGTGTCTCAACTGAGTTCTCTCTGAAGGGTTTAAAATGCCCTGTTACCATTACATTAGCTGCTAAGCTACAAAGATAGCTTCGTAAGCTACCATTAGCCTAGCTGCTAACAGGAACTCTGCAAGGGTCTTTTTCCTTTTTTCAATGTTTTTTTCTTCATATAGATAATTTACCTGTCGCAGATAACAAGTATGGGGGGATTTTAATAAAAGAAAAATATAAAGTAATGACCAAACAATGATAAATGTACATTAACAAATTTACAATACTCATAAAGAAAATAAAACCTTACTTATTAATGACATTGTATTTTTCAAATAATTTCAAGGTTTTTAAGGCTTTATTTAGATTATAATCCAGTAGAGGCAAAAGAAGCCTGGAATAAGCATGGATTAAATCTGTGCTAATAGCTATCAGATTAAAAAAAAACAACTAACTAATATAAAGTTATTGCTGAACCAGATTTATTACAAATATTTTTATTCTTCAACCAAAACTTCCTGTTGTTACTCATATAACATACTGTAATGACTCGAGGTAAGTGCCTAAACCAAGACATGCAGAATCATCATTCGTCGGGCAGAATAGGTAAAGTACAGGTTCTTTATTACAAAACGGGAACAAAAATAGCACAGGGAAGTCCTGTGGGAGTGAGCGGTGCAGCTCAAGTCCGTGTAGCGTTCGGGATGAACGAGAGACGAGGGGAAGCCGGGGTGAGTGCTGGGCAGAGGGTGAGCGCTCCGGGAGGGGTGAGGTAGCAGAGGGAGTCCAAACAGGAACAACGGAGGAGGATGGGATGTGGTGTGTGAGATCCAGCGTACATAGACAGCAAAGGTGGAGCAGGTGGTGTGAGAATCCTGAGGGGAAAGGAAACAAACACCAGACGTCAGGGATAATGCAAAAACGTAGTCCAAAAACACAATCCGAGGTCATAAATCCAATAGTCAGAGAGGGAGTTAAAACACAAATGAACAAGAGCAAAAAAGTGGCTGGGGATACCTAAACTGGTGCAATCATCCGGCACAGTGAGGTGTCTCCATCCTCCTTTTGAACCCGTGTCCCTGATTGGGAAATCTCCTGCAGCTGCCGCTCCCTCCCTCTGCTCCTCACCTGTGGAGAATAAACTCAATGCTGGATGAGAGGAGATGGTGTGACTCACCTCTGCAAAGGAACATAACAGTGCCCCCCCCCCCCACCCCCCCACCCTCAACGGATGCCCCCTGGCATCCCAGCGCCTAATCTGGAGGCCTCAAAGTCCGTGATAAGGGAGGGATCCTCGATGTTGGACCGGGGAATCCAGGAGCGTTCCCCTGGGCCGTAACCCTCCCAGTCCACCAAAAATTGAAGACCCTGACCACGGGGGCGTGAGTCGAGGATGCGCCGAACCCTGTAGACCAGCCCCCCTTTGTAGAGCTGAGCAGGGGGAGGCAGAGCCGGAACCGGGCACAGAGGACTGGAGACAACGGACTTGACCAGAGAGACGTGGAACACAGGATGAATCCTGAGAGAAGACGGGAGATCCAGTCGCACGGTCGTCGAGCTCGAAACTGCCGCCACTTTGAAGGGGCCAAGGAACCTAGGGGAGAACTTCTTTGTAGTCACCTATAGGGGAATGTCCTTAGACGATAGCCAGACCATTTGTCCAGGGGAGTAGGTGGGAGGTGGGAGCTGGGCGACGGTATCGGTCAGCCAACCGCTGATTCTTCTCTGCGGTCCATTGCAGGGCTGTTCTCGTGGCAATCATGCACGGCGGGCCCGGCGAAGGAACTGGGGAGTGGTGGTGGTGGTATCTGTATGTAGGGGGAACAGAGAGGGCTGATATCCGAGGGAGGATTCGAATGGGGACTGACCTGTGGCGGAGGAGACGTGGCTATTATGGGTGTACCCGACCCAAGCCAGGTGGTCACTCCAGGTTGAAGGGTTGGCGGAACAGACGCAACGGAGCAAGGCGCCCAACTCCTGATTCATCCGCTCACATTGGCCACTAGTCTGTGGATGGAAACCAGAGGTTAGAGCCACCCGGGCTCCTAGAGCGGTGGCGAACTCCTTCCTGACTCGAGATACAAACTGGGGGCCACGATCTGAGAGGATCTCGGTTGGAATCCCATGGAGACGAAAAACATGCTTTATCAGGAGCTGGGCTGTGACGGCGGAAGTAGGAAGGGCTTTTAACGGTACCAGATGACAAGCCTTGGAGAACCTGTCCACTATGATTAAAATAACTTTAAAACCGTGAGAGAGTGGTAATCCACAAACAAAGTCCAAGGCGATATGGGACCATGGATGGGACGGCAGTGGTAGAGGACTGAGTAGACCTGCAGGAGACTGATTGGTACCTTTCTGCTGGGCACATACATGGCAGGCCGACACATTCTCCTTCACATCTTTGTATATATACATATATTAGAGATGAGCGAGTACACCACTATCTGTATCTGTATCTGTATCTGTTCATCCAACTAAATTATCTGTATCTGTACTCGGAATGGGCGTGGCATAACCCAGAAGTGGGTGTGGTTTACATCAATATATTATTTTAAGTCTGAAATTGACATGGACTGATCAGAAGTTGATATGTGTATTGTTTATTTGAAAACTATCTACAGAGCAGCCTCAGAATTGAGATTACATATTTTTGATCACAATAGTCAAGGAACTATTTCAGAACAAGTGTTTCAATAAAATCAGAACATTAATATTTAAGTGCACGGATAATACATCTGAACTCATGCAGTAGGCACTAGGAAATATGAAATACTACAACCAGACACAACTTTATATATATTTTTTCATTTTAATTTGATTAAACAGATTTTTTTTTTCTTAGTTCTTGGCATTTTCCCACACAAAGTTAAACAAAACAATGTTGATTGAGGTGTGTGTGTGTGTGAGAGAGAGAGAGAGGGAGAGAGAGGGAGTTTAAAAAAAAATAAAAAACCCGACCGGAGCGGAGGTAGTAACACAGCATGTCAGCTCTGTCTTGACAAATGCACCACGTAAGTTAGGAAAAAATTAACTTTAAATATTCAACCGAAAAAGAGGCGAGCCGAAGACAACCTAGGGAAAACTGAAGAAACGTGAGCAACAGTGAAGCAAGCACAGCGAGATCCGTTACCGTCTGTGTGTGTGCGTGGATGAGACGGACGGATTGCGCTCCCGGCCAGCTGCAGTTTTGCGTGTAGGCAGGGGCGGGCGCTCTATTTGACTGGCCAATCACAGAGCGTGAAGACAGTCAGTTACCCAATGAGTATTTTCCTTCAGCATGATTACAGATATGTACGAGCTTTACTCATTTCATGCTCGTATTCGTCAAAAATGCTTTATCCGTACCGGATACTCGTCTGAAACGAGTACCCGGCTCATCCCTAAATATATATATATATATATATATATATATATATATATATATATATATATATATGTATATATATATATATATATATATATATATATATATATATATATATATATATAGATAGATAGATAGATAGATAGATAGATAGATAGATAGATAGATAGATAGATATTAAATCAACAGCCCAATATTATAATTTATCTGTCAAATAATACAACCACAAACACTGTTGGATCTTTATTATTATTATTATTATTATTATTTACTTTTCTGTTATTTATTAACATACTATTTTATACATTAAGTTACTTGTTCCATCTTATTCACATGAAGGCATCATAGCTACTCACACACACATCTATGGGTGCACTAAGGTTTGTTTCATGGAACATACATGGAGCTGGCTCCATAGAGAAAAGATTAAAGATTTTTGATCAGCTAAAAAGAGTGCAAGCAGACGTAATATTATTACAAGAGACACCTGAGTTTCCTAGCATGTTCTCTGCCTGCTATAATTCTAGGCAAAGAGGTATAGCTATTTTAATACACAAAAACATCAATTTCACAGTATTGGACACAGTCTCTGATCCAGAGGGTAGATTTATAATGTTAAATATATCTGTACAGAATCAAAGCTTATGTATTGTCTGCATATACTGTCCAAATATTGATGACCCTTCATTCTTTCATAATTTTTTCTCTGTACTCTCCGAACACTTGGACTGTCCACTTATACCTGGAGGTGATTTTAATTTTTGGATGAACTCTTTAACAGACAGGCTCAGTACAGCTGGGACTCAGCAAAATTGGCAATCCACTAATTTAGTTTAACAGTACATGAGTGATTATGGGCTTTGTGATGCATGGCGATCTCTTCATCCTAACCGTAGAGAATATACTTTTTTTTTCACACGTCCATCACTCTCATTCACTTTTGGATTATTTTCTAGAGCCTGATGTTCAGACCCAGTCATGAAAACGGCTGACTAGATGATGTGGAGAACAGTTAATTATGTTAGATGGGAGACATATGTAGATGTCCAGGTTCACCCTGTTATCTGCTACTCTCACCAGCCTGCTGAACTTTATTCTTGCTAATTTGAAAAAACTGTCCTTTTAGGGCAGTTTTGTCAAATGGATAATGTTTTATTCTTTATAGATTTCTTTTACGTCCCTCGGCTTCGCTAGGAGCACGATGTGGTTAAGGGAGTAAAGAAGATTTTGAACTGTAATGAAACAAACACTTTTATAGTTCTCTATAAGATATTTATTAAACAAAAACGAAGCTCTTGGCTGAAAAGGGAACAAAAGGGTCATCCAAGACTGGGTATTAACAAAAGGAATTTCCCAATAAAGAAAAACGATATCTAATAATAAACTAAAAGCGCAGCACATAGGCTGGAATAAGGCTAAACGGTAAACACAAAACTGCACCAAAAGGGTGAGCAAAGTCTCTCTGTAACGAGGACACACAAACTACTATTAATATTATCAAACACAAAATTACCACTAAGGTTTCAAAACAAACGAAAATACCACTCAGGTAGCGAACGAAGAAATACCACTCAGGTAGCGAACGAAGACTTTAACGTCTGTACTGCGAGGAGAGCTAGAGAGGAGAGCAAACACCTCCGTGCCAACACCCATCTGCACATCTCTCCTAGAATGATAGGACGCCCTCCCTTTTAACAGGGAGGCATAAACGAACTAATTGCCTGCAGCTGTGCAGGCAGCGGACTGAGGGCCTCTTGTGGCCAAAAGGAGACGGTGCACGTCACAATTATTAAATAAAGGCTGATTTTACAGTTGTCGTGTCCCACCTCTGCTTGTGATCTGTCCACACCAGACTGGAGAAAAACCTCCATCATGATGGAGGTGGACAGCAACTATGACAGCTGACACACGGCCATCAGAGAAATCAGTAGATCTGAGTGTTGCAACCCTTTGCATCTGTGTGTGTGTTGAGCTAATTATCCCCTGAGTACATCAGTCAGCACTACAGACAGGAGAGTAATGATGGTTCATCAGGTTGGCTCTGGAAAGATGCCACAGAAGATTCATTATGAAAAGTTCTCCTAAATAGGTGTTATTTGTGATATTATTTGATTTAAACCATCTGATTACAAATGATTTGTTTGTCTTGTGCAGTTTTTATGGATAAAGTCCACCACCTTTGTGGTTTGATGGTCTTACAAGCACAAACTGACCTAAACCTAGAAGAAAATGAACATCATTCAAAACAAGCAGCAAACAGAACTCCCTGTTAGAAAAACATACGTGAGTTATCACAGAGGTTATATCTTGTTTAAACTGGGAATGTCGCAAAGATCTACACCACACAGTAATGAGCAATCACGCAGTCGTCCATCTCTGCCCGTGACCTCAGAAGCCTGTGTTGATTTATGTAACCTGGAGAGAGCACAGCAGGCCTCTGATTGGCCTTTTATAGAAGGCAACCAGGGCACTGACTGGCCGGCTCCCAAATCAGGCTGACACATGACCAGTGTTGGGAGTAACGCGGTACAGAAGTAATTAATTACTGTAATGCATTGCTTTTTGCTGTAATGTGGTAATGTAAGGCATTACAGGGAAAGAAAATGGTAATATTTACTCGGTACAATTGTCAGTAACGCAGTAATTACAATGCATTTTTAAACCCAGAATCAAGCTGCGTTTCTTAAAAATTCAAACTGAGGGAAACCCGAAAAAAGTTCCAGTATCTGCATATATTACGTCATTTATGGACTCAGCTTTGCAGGCAGAGAGGACGCAGCGGTAACGGCTCAACTACTCCAGCTGCATCCTGCGCGCGGCCGCTGTAACATTCACAAAATCGCTCCACTAAAACAAAATAATTCACCTGCGATCGTTCATATCAGCGCATGTTCTCTGGTATTCTGTACTTTTCTGACGTGCTTTGCCTCAGCTGAGTTAATCTGGGCTCCGGCGATTTCAACTCATTGCTGCTGGAGCGCCGCACATGTGAAGATCCCTTTGGCTGATTAGTTAGAAAGTAGGAAGTCTAGGAAACAGGTTTTCTGGAAGACGGAGAGAACATGCAGCATGCAGGACGGTTAGAGAGAGAAAGGGCAGGAAATTATTCATATAAAATCAAGAAAACAAAACAAAGGGCTTGAAAAGACAAAAACTAGGTAGATTTATCCCCAATACTCATTTTTACCAGTGAAAAGCAATAATATATAAGCATTTAATATTTATACATGTGATAGAATCAGATCACACCAGAAGTCAGTCCCACATCCAGGGCCGTATCAAGGCATTTGGGGACCAAGGCAAATATAGGCTTGGAGCCCCCACCACCTCACTCCCAGTTAATATAAGATGGCAGCGTGCTGAGAGTACAGTTTGTTGTTGCATTTATTACATAAAAAATCCTTCTAAAGAACTGTTTTTAACAGCAATCCTAGCTCAGACAGCGCATCACCTTCCACCGGATGTGTCATGAGTTCACCAGGCATCAGATTACCAAACTCATACTGAAGTTGTTTTGTTGAAAGTAACTTAGAGTAATGCAAAAGTAGTGTAATGCCTTACATTTTAAAATCAGTAATATTGTAATGTAATTAATTACTTTAAAATGAGGGTAACAAGTAATAAATAATGCATTACAGTTTTGAAGTAACTTGCCCAACACTGCACATGACAGGTGGAGTAGTTCCCTCCCTGCTGTCACATTTATGCTGATTAACTAAATGATAACTGTTCACTGACACAAAAAAAATTAGAAAAACTGACAAAAAAAAGACATGAAAACAATTCTGAATCAAGTCAGATTGTCTTGTTGTGATGCCAGAGAACCTTTATTACTGTTGTAGCGTAATGGTTCTTGGCTCTTTTATGAAAGATGAACCATTCTACATAATAATCTGGAATATTAATTTTAACAAATTAATAACCAAATGTTATAGAGATAAGAAGACTCAAAGGTTGTTTTCATCGATAAACTGACGGTCATATCCGTTTGTCTGTGTTTCAGTTCAATGAAAAGGCAAGTTTAAATTTTAAGAGATTTATTTCTTCAATTTAAACTAACGATTTGAAATGACAATCATAGGAAAAACAATCAACATTGGCAACCTTTTTGGACAATCTTTAACAGTTGATATTTTAAGCTTGCTCAAATAGACCTTGTGTTGGATGTGCTAAGATTGAGGATGATGGAATTATGAATGCGTGCATGCAGGTGTCTGAGATTGCTTCAGGGAGAGGGAAGGTGAACTGAGTGAAAAATTATGTTTTGCAATTAAACTTTAGTTCTTATTAGAAAAACAGCATCAGAACGCTATCTGGTCGTGTTCTGCCTCACCGCACTTAGGACCCTCTTTTAGATCCGGACCTCAGGAGGATGTGTTCTCCAGATGACACCTTGGCTGACAGAGAAGACAAAGGTGTGCGACGGTCCAGTCCAGAGTTGACCTCGGTACACATTGCTGAAGCGTTTCGGCAGATGCGCTTTCTCATGTTTAAATTAACTCAGAAATCAAAAGACTCTGGGACGAGTCTGCGTTAGCGGGTTGCATTTCAGCTATTCTGTCTGGCTTGACAGAAATAGCGTGGTGGGAGAACAGGAGCCTGCAGGGCTCCTTTTCCCGTGGCGTTCGTTCCGCACTTCTGCTCTCTTCCGTTCTGCCACCTTACTGAAAAACTTCCCTTCCCAAAGCAAACTTGTTGTGCGTCAGAGCAAATGTGTTTTGAAGTTACTGTGGATCTGGACCTGTATGAGCAGGTGTGAAGGTCATCGCTAAACATCTTCAAAAACATTATTTAATTAAGTACACTGATTCATTATAGTTCATTATGATTACCCAAAGCATAATAATCATTCATTTGATTAAAATACATTTATAATGAGCAAAGTGATCAAATGATTATTTAACATTAATAAAATAAAGAAAGCTCAAGACTCTGTTTTATTATGACTAGACTGTGTGTGAAGTCCTTCTTCTGGAGAGCAGGTGTTCGGATGTTGTGGAGTCCTTCAGACTTGCTGGCAGCGAAGGTCTTAATCTGTGGATGAAGGTGCCGTGTGACCCAGCTTTGACCCAGCCGGGCAAATACGACCTTTGGCACAGAAACCCATACTTCCTCACGTTACAATCCCCCCTTTCACGACGACATGGCGGTCAAGCGAAAACCACCTGACGTCGTGACCTCAGCGACGTGATGTACCCGTGAAGGAAGACATTACAGTGTTCCAGATGAAGGCAGGAGCGAGGAAGCGTCTCCCCACGTCCCGTGAAGAAAGGATTAAATCCTGATTAGATGATTAAGGCAAAACTGTTGCAAATCACTGTAAAGTAATCCACTTAGGAGATCTTGAAAGCAGAACAATAGCAGTCAATTTCATCAGCAACAATGCAAAGGCATTTCAAAAGGATAAGGTAGCCCGTGTGTCCACACGGAGCTGAGCAGGTGATGTGGGCAGACGACCACCCATCCGTAGCTAATCCCGGACGTAGTCCAGGCGAAGTCCAGCGAAGACCTCGATACCTCTCGAACCATGACCGAAGCCCCATGCGACAGGAAACCAGCTGGAGTAAGGCGAAGATGACCCTCTGATGGTGAAGACCCCCACGGAATGGAGTATCATCAGACATCGAAGGCCAGACGAGCTCAGGAGAAGGAGACACAGAGTGAGGCAGCCCACACGATAGATTGCGTTTGATGCAAATCAAAGAAAATAATCACAAACCTATCTATGGGTACCTTTTGGACCATGTGATGGCATTTTGTGAATTATCTAAAGAAGAAGTGTTCTGCACCCTGTTCTACCTGTCATGTGAAAAGGAGATGCAGAGAAAACACAAATAAAAGAAATTAAGTCCTAACCGATATGTGAAAATTATCAGGCTGCACTGATTAAAGGCTTCTATAAAAAAAATAATAATACGAAGGGCAAATGTGCTTGTAGCCCTTTAAGGAAAATTTTAACAAGTTAAACCCTGAAATCCAGTGGCGGGCGGTGCATTCCACCCCTGGGCCTTCAGTGATTTCCTATTCAGTCCAATTTAAATTAACACACCTTAAAATACCATCAATAGGACATCACAGCTGGAGAAACCTCTCTCTCTCTCTCTCTCTCTCTCTCTCTCTCTCTCACACACACACACACACACACATACACACACACACACGCACACACACACACACACACACACACACACACACACACACACACACACACACACACACACACACACACACACACACACACCAGTGGCTGGGCAAGACGTCATTTCCGGAGCCTTTAAAATCAAACTCGCATTCCCAATTGAGAGGAAGCTAAGACCACGGATACTGTCAAATCTCAAAAATGAAAGATGGGTTTAAGGGATGAGACAATAAAATAAATAAGTAAAGCAAACACATTATTTGCATTTGTTTTGGAGAAAATTGCACCGCGAAACAATTGAACATGTTGGCGCAGCTGCACACACCACGTTATACACAATATAAATTGCATAGAAACAGAACACACAGAATAATTTCATTTAGACATTTTATTTCGTTACCATTTATTATTAACAAAATAAAATGACAAAACATTAAAAAATACTTTCTACTCACCAACATAAATGTCCAGCATGGATCTCCTCCTCTCCTGCTCATTTGAAAATAAAATCCATCCTTCTTTCTTTCCTCAGGAAAACCTCAATGGCTCTGTACAGTTTATCTGTGCGCTTCAGGTCCATGAGTAGGTCCTTTTCTATGGACATGGAGGCTAATGCTGAAAGACATGTCTGCCCGGTCGTGTTTCTGGCGTACGTTTTAACGCGCCTTAATGCTACCAAATCCATCTGATGCGACAAACAGGCGTTCCCAGCAGAATAACCTGCAGCGGTTCTCTGAAGCTGTTTGCCATGGGTACCGTTCATAGTTGCTTGCCTGAAAATGATGAACAAATCCTTTCCCCTGCTGGGACAAGCCAGCTAGCATTGGAGTCGGACGACCTGTTCTCACAAGATCCATTTTTTCTTGAAAGGTCCGTCTGGAAAATGGTGTGGCAAGTAAATCTGCAACCAAGTCTGTCCCTTCTCCTCTTTCAGCCATTATGTGTTCAAAAATACACCGATAGCTGCCTATAGATACAAATCTCTGTGTTTAGTTTTGATATTTTGCTTCATGCCACTAGAAAAGTTCTAACTACTGCTTATCCAATCACAGGATGCATTCATGTCAACTTTTGCATGAGGCCAGCTAGCTGGCCTGAGCCACGCTGACTCGTGAGCTGATTGGCTATCGCAACTACATCGTCTCTGTTCACTTACAGCGGACAGTGGGCTTCTCGATTGATTCTGAAGGCCTAGAGCAGACTTAATCTGCCTGAAAACACAAGCTAGCTTAAATCTGATTGGATAACACCCAGCCTTGGTATTTTAACACTGGAAGCAGCGCAGCCAAGTGGGTATAATAGGATATAAAGAAAATAGACCAGTGAACATTTTTTTTTATTTAAAAATATTTACCAAAGGAAAAAAAATACATTTACGTTTTTGAGTACGTTTAGGCCAGCAGAGAAGGCTTTGCTGGCCCTGACTGCCCACCACTGCTGAAATCAAACATAATCACTCTACACAAAGCACTATTAAAAGATAGAGATGCAAATCAATACTAAAATGTAAATCAGCAGATTAGTAGTCCCTAAAAATGTGAGTTAGTAACAGGACCCTGACTGAAGGCAGGTAACCCAAAAAAAAAAAACTCAAAGGATATCACAACTATTAAAAACTCCTCCAACAAAGAATCGAGTGAATTTGTAACGATCCACCAGGTAGTGGAAAAGTGTCCTGTCAGGTGTCACGTTCCGAAAATGATTGATGATTAGAACCACAGCGAACCACACGTTAAACTCATAAAGCCGGTGTGAGATCTGGTGTCGGGATGTCCATCCACACACACATTCATCACAAGACAAACATGAATTAACATCAGAGACAGCTCTTATATCAGGGGGAGGTTCACCCCATTCTTGGTCCCAAAACGAACCGGTCGTAGGCATTTCGGTGGGTGCAGCGTCAGAATCGATTGGGTCATTAAGTGGTTTGAGTCTGGTGTTACGAACCCACAGGGAAACGAGTTTGAAATTACCTGTGGGCCCCGTTTGGAACTGGGTCGAAGCGGATGGTTTAGTAGTTAGATCAGAACCTGATTTTACCTGTTCAAGGTTGTTTATCAGCTTATCAGAGGCAATGTTGTCGCGATCAGAAATAGGAGTGAACTGGAGATGAGGTGTCGAGGCTCGCAGATCAGGAGGAGGCTTTCCACCCCCCTTTTGTTTCTCAAACTTATGCCGTGTCTGTGAGACAGGAAAATCAGAAAAAACAACAGTTCTTAGGCTCTTAAGAGCCTGCTCACCAAGAAGATGCACATTGCCACCCGGATCATGCTGGAAGAGCAGGTGTTCAGATGTCCAAAGACCTGGAGGTTTCGGACGTGGAGGTTCTGAAAAGGATTCAGGCAAGAATGGTTGCGTTACGGGTGTCAAAGCAAACACAGCCATGTGTAGAATCAGACACAGACATGTTGCTAGCGAAAGGAACATGGTCTGTCCTGAAAACCGAAGCCAAGATTACTTTCAGCCCAAAAATGATGGAGGATTCCACACGGAAACAGAAATACCAGGTTCAACCAGAGAAGTTACAGCCTGACTAGAGCCCTCCCCCTTAGAAGGTGTATCACCTATCCCCGGGTCGGAGGTCAACGTTGCCAGCTGAAGTGCTGTAAGGTCAGTGTCGATTCCTGCATTGACCCGCCCGTTCGAAGGAGGGGTTCCCCCGAACAGGTCTAAGTCCGCAACGGAAGACTCAGTGCCACTCAGCACCCCCCCCCTTTGTCAGGCGGGGCCCTGAGCCGAGCGTCGCTGCACGCACCTACCCCTCCTGGGCCGGTTGGTGATCCTGAGCCCGCGAGTGTGGTGCCCGCAGCAACCACCGAGGCCCTCTCAATATCATCACTGACCTTAGGGCTACTGGAAACCGCAGGTTTCTCTGCGCCGTCGTGGTCACCTGAAAGAGAAATCACAGGAAAGAGAGCATATAGGCCAGAGACAGCGTCACACTCCAGTGAAAGAAGAAGAGGATTGGCCTCCGTGTCAGCAGAGGTCATGAACTGAGAACTGCCAAGGTCATTCACAGAAAGGTCAATAAGTCCGGGCACAAACCCTTCAAATGGTACGATGGGCACGTCTGGAGGCCACAAGTGTTTCACGGCGTCTGATGTTTCCACCTCGCCCCGAGAAACAAGCAGGGTTGTGCATGATGCAGACTGATCATTGAGGCAGACCTCTGGCTGAAGAGGTCTGTCACAGCTGAAAGACTTCACATCCATGCCGGAGAGGTGGTTATCACCTGACATGGCGGAAAGAGAAAAACCATCAGGAACCACAGGTTTTAGCACAAGCTGTTTGTCAGTATGGTCAACCATAGGTTCGAGAGATTCATCTAGAGTTAAATCAGCAGAGATAGTGTCGTTAATTTCAAACCATGATGTGATTTGCAAGGTTCCGACCCCCCCTACAAAAGAAAGACAAATGAGAGCGAACATGGCGGCTGATACCATCGAAATGTACGAGCTCACGTCAGGAAGTGCGTAGCAGAACAACTTCTGACTCAGTTTAACTGGCACCACAACTCCTTCACCTGTAACCTGCCCGGGGCAGTGGTGTCCCAAGAACAGTAATCCTACCGCATCAGACCGGCGTCCGACTAACGCGGATGAGCCGATATCCAACGCGGCAGGAACAGGTGATTCCGGCAGCCGGTGAACAGTCTCCTTTGTCTGGGTGCGTTCTGGAAGCAGATCATTAGAGAACTTTACATCAGGTATAACAGTACAATCAAGTTTACGTCGTGTCCCGTGCGGTTTATGTTGGAATTCCGTCACGTCACGATGCTTTATGGAGCGCTGAGTCATTTCCTCAGCCTGCCGAGCCGCAGATGTTTGGTCCATCACCCCCATCATACAGAGCAAATCCGTTATTTCGTCGTCTGAGCCCAATGTAAACACAACGGTACAGCCTCTTAATTTATCTCAAAATTAATGAATGACCGTGGTGTTAGGTTCTACGGCATAGGAGAAATATGTTCGCTGAACAGAAAACCGAATGGAACACAAAATCACCCACAAGATGGCAGCATAGGCTAGGGAACCGGTCGATGGAGGCCTTAAAGCCTGCTTTCCTCACCCCGGACCCCAAAGAGAGAGCACAACTAAGCAGTTATGCTGTTTGTTTGGATAAAACTTCGCGTTTTCCTCCGAGGGAAGGCTTAAAATTGTCCGCAGACAGCCTTCATGTTACGGCGACAACGAAAATCGTGCACAGATGCGCTTTCTCATGTTTAAATTAACTCAGAAATCAAAAGACTCTGGGACGAGTCTGCGTTAGCGGGTTGCATTTCAGCTATTCTGTCTGGCTTGACAGAAATAGCGTGGTGGGAGAACAGGAGCCTGCAGGGCTCCTTTCCCCGTGGCGTTCGTTCCGCACTTCTGCTCTCTTCCGTTCTGCCACCTTACCGAAAAACGTCCCTTCCCAAAGCAAACTTGTTGTGCGTCAGAGCAAATGTGTTTTAAAGTTACTGTGGATCCGGACCTGTATGAGCAGGTGTGAAGGTCATCGCTAAACATCTTCAAAAACATTATTTAATTAAGTATACTGATTCATTATAGTTCATTATGATTACCCAAAGCATAATAATCATTCATTTGATTAAAATACATTTATAATGAGCAAAGTGATCAAATGATTATTTAACATTAATAAAATAAAGAAAGCTTAAGACTCTGTTTTATTATGACTAGACTGTGTGTGAAGTCCTTCTTCTGGAGAGCAGGTGTTCGGATGTTGTGGAGTCCGTCAGACTTGCTGGCGGCTTAGGTCTTAATCTGTGGGTGAAGGTGCCGTGTGACCCAGCTTTGACCCAGCCGGGCAAATACGACCTTTGGCACAGAAACCCATACTTTCTCACGTTACACTGTGATTAGCCTGTTTTTCCTCAAAGAGCTAATAAGAATACGCTTGTGTTTTTTTTTTCAAATGTAATTTGATGAGAAAAAGTGATTTATAGCAGAGGAAATAACAGCCAATATTTAGCATTTCATACACCTAAAATCACAACAGCTGTGGCTCAGGGGTTAGGAGTATAACCTGCTGTTTGCCTAACTGCTGCTGCTGCATAAAGACTGATCTTATGTTCTATTTTCTTACACTCTATCCCTTTAATACCTGTTGTTTGACTAATTGCTGCTAGTGGTTTGATAAAGATAGCAAACAGTGAGGGGGAGAGTGGGCATCCCTGCCTGGTCCCTCTCTGAAGACGGAAGCTAGCTGATATTTGGTCGTTCGTCCTGACACGTGCTGTTGGTGAACTGTATAACGTTTGTAGCCAGTTTATGATGAAATTCCCAAAACCAAATTCATGTAAAGTTGCATATAAGGACTTCCAGTTAACTCTATCAAAAGCTTTTTCTGCATCTAGAGATAATATACTAGTTTCTATGTTTCTACTGTAAGATAGATAGATAGATAGATAATCTTTATTGACAGACTCTTAGGTCCAGATAAAATACATATAAAACAACAGATCAATGAAACAAAATAGATAAATAGAATAAAAAGATAACAGCATAAAATTGAATAAAAATCTAAATGTAATTAAAAGCTTTACTATAAACTGTTCCACACAAGGTTAACCACACAAACACTTCAACCAGTATTTCCTTATACTGGAGAAATAGCGACAACTGCTCACAGTAGGATCAGTGATTGCTAAAATTATACTGTTGGCAGAGCTATCCAGTCGGCCTATAAAAGTGAATATGAGTTTTCTTAAAAGAGCTTTAAAAGTACAAACACCTGCTGTTACAAACATCTGACTGGCACTGCCCCCTCTGGGTATTTTAAGTATGATCCTTAAGGCATCGTTGTATGCAACTTGCAGCTTGTTCATGCTGCTTTGATTGTAGGATGACCACAGTTGGGCTGTGTAGAGCGGAGTACAATATGCTTTAAATAAAGCCACCTTAACTGGAGGTGAACAAAAACCAAACTTACGAGCTATAGTATTAGCTTGTGCATACAGCTTACAGCACTGTCTGTGGATGTCAGCATCATCACGCATTTGATCAGTTATAAAGTGGCCAAGGTATTTCACCTTCTCACACACATTAAGATCACTATTAGACAGTTTGAACACAGGAAAGTTTAGCTTTTTATCCTGCTTGGTTCTACATATCAAGATAGCACTTTTAACAGCATTATACTGAATATCGTACTGCACACCATATTCAGAGCAGATATTTAGGAGCTGCTGTAAACCAGCACTACTTGGACTAAAGACCACCAGATCATCAGCATACATCAGATGGTTGATCAAAGTTGTACCCATCAAACATCCTGTGTTACAGGCTCTGAGCTGCACAGACAGATCGTCAACATACAGATTAAATAAGATAGGAGACAGAATTCCACCCTGCCTAACACCATTACTAACGCCAAATGGTGCAGAGATGCTGGCACCCCATTTAACCTGTATCTTCTGATGAGCATACCAGTAAGACAGGATTCTCACAATAAACCCAGGGACCCCCCGTAGCTTTAACTTAATAAAAAGTTTTCTGTGGTTTACACGATCAAAAGCCTTAGAAGCATCAATAAAACACATAAGGACAGAAGAATTTCTATTTCTGTACCAATTGACCATTTCTTTAAGTGCGTATATACACATGTCAGTACCATGTTTTGGCTTAAAGCCAAACTGATTATCCAAGGAACTGAGGTACACAGTGACTCTATCAAATATGATTCTTTCAAGAACTTTAGATAAAACACTGGCTAGTGCAATCGGCCTATAATTATCTACACTGGTCACCTTCCCAGATTTGTTCTTAATGACTGGAACAAGCAGAATTGCCATCATTGAGTCTGGTAGTATGCCATGAATCATGAACCCTGTAAAACATAGAGCTAAAAGGGGAGCTAGTCTTTGGCTAGCATATTTCAAATGTTCTGCACTAATGTGATCCAGACCAGAAGCCTTATTATCAGCTAGTTTGTGAATAGCATCATGCACCTCATGGGTCGTTACACATATAGATTCATCATTAATTACAGAGCCATCCTCATGCTGGTCACCTTTCAAACAATTAAACAATGCATAATAATGATGTCTCCATAATGCTGCAATATTATCTTCCCCAGAAACACCTTCAACAGCACCTGGTAGAGATGATTTGCAATTATTAACTGTTTTCACATCTTTCCAAAAACCTTTGACATCATGACTCATAAATTTCCTGGCCATTGAATCTGCCCTCATGATCTGCTCATTTTTTGATATAAAACGAACAGCATACTTATATCTGGCATTTGCACGTTTTTTCTGTTCAAATTCCACACCCTGCCTAGGTCTCCCAACCATGTAAGAGAAATCTATCAAATTAAGTAATCTAAGAGTTAGTGGATGATTGTCTACCCTTGATGAAACCAGTTTGGTCAGGGTGTATTATGAAGGGGGTTACCTTCTCTAATCTTTTGGCCAGGGCTTTACAAATTATTTTGAGATCAACATTAATAAGAGAAATTGGGCGATAGCTAGTAGGAAATGCAGGGTCGTTGCCTGGTTTTAACAAGAGACTAATATTGGCTGAGTTCATGTTTGGCTGTAATCTGCCGCTCTCTTCGATTTCCCTCACCATTCTGAAGAATGTTGGAGCCAGAATGATCCAGAATTCTTTGTAGAACTCTGCTTGGAACCCGTCTGGACCTAGAGCTTTCGTATTAGTCATGCATTTAAGGGCTTCCTGGAGCTCCGCTGATGTTAGTGGCGAGCCCAGGACTGTAACTTGGCTGTCTGATAATTTAGGAAGTGTTATCCTGTCAAGGAACTCATTGATCTCGTTATATGATGGGTTTATCTGTGGTGAGTACAACGTTTGGTAAAAGTCTCTGAAGGTGTTGTTTATTCTTTCAGGATTTTCAGTTTTTTTTTATGTGATGAGAAAGAGATTGTTTTACCTCTCATCACTGCCTTTCCTGCCTCCCAGAGAACAGATGCTGACGTTCCAGGCAGGTCATTATGTTCTAAATTTAAAGCCCACTCCTTTTTAAAAAAATCTACAAAACCAGTTTTGCTCTGTGGGATAATCATCTTATATACCAGAGTTAAAGAAACCGGAGCATGGTCGCTGACAACTATAAGGTGTATCTCAGTGTCTGAAATGTCAGCCAACAATGAGCTGCTGACTAGAAAATAATCCAAACGGCAATGAGAGTGATGGCCGTATAAGAAAAAAGTATACTCTCTACAGTTAGGATGAAGAGATCGCCATGCATTACAAAGCCTGTAATCACTCTTGTACTGTTTAACTATATTAGTGGACTGCCAATTGCGCTGAGTCCCAGCTGTACTGAGCTTGTCTGGACAATACATCCAAAAATTAAAATTGCCTCCATGTATAAGTGGACATTCTACCCTTTTACGACTCAAGACCATAGTCTCAGATTTAGAGGAACTGATTATCATCCCAGCTGCTTCACACTCGGCTTCACCGTCACCAACAGGACCACATCATCTGCAAATGCAGAGACTCAATCCTCAGGTCACCAAAACATATCCACTCAACACTTTGGCTGTTCCTAGAAATCCTGTCCATAAAGTTATGAATCAGGTATTAATAAGACAGACGCCTGACCAAAGATTAACCTCAAACATTATTTGGATATTTCTGATGCTAAAATTTGGCCCAAGTTAGATGGTTGTAAAGATGTTTGATAGATGAAAATGACAATAAACATCTGACTCAAGGTTGCAATCAGTTGAGCTATTTCTTCTGTTGATGTAACACACAAATTAAATGTGGCAGGTCGAGTAAATTCACAGGGTTTGTGGATGTGGAGGCAGCTCACCTGTTATCATGCAGGCTGTGTGGTCCCGCTGAGGGTCCCCCGACGCAAATGACACGTTTTTATCTGACACGCAGCACATCAGTGCACACACACACACACACACACACACACACACACACACACACACACACACACACACACACACACACACACACACACACACACACACACACACACTTGTATTTATATGTTTGTGTGGACCCTGCATTGACTTCCATTCATTTATCTTTCATTTTTGTGACTGTATTATACCTAACCCTAACTTAAACAAAAGTTAACACACACCATGCCTCAAAAACCAAGTTTTAGGGTATTTTGTCATTGTGTGGACCAGCCAACTGTCCCCACAATGTGAAAATGTCTACACAGTACAGGTTAAAAGTTAAAATTTGTCCACATAAACCTATAAATACAAGTACACACACACACACACACACACACACACACACACACTGGTGTTGTTTCTTCTCTGTTCTTTTTCTCTTTCAACTCAGAATAAATGTAGTTGGGGTCAGAAAATACAAAGACTGTGACACACACACTCAAAACACTCTTGTGATTGTGTGTGTGTGTGTGTGTGTGTGTGTGTTTGGATCTCTGTTTCAGATGTTTTCCACCTGTATTGCCTGATGTAAGATAATATACATCCTGACCTCATGCTTTATCATCTGAAGTGACCACAGTGGAGGTTATAAATCAACAATGGAACAAAGCTTTTCTTTAATCAACATCAGAATTAACATAGAACTTTTCATCCAGGAAGCAGTAACACACAGATCACAGTTACCTCATAGTAGTACTTGAACTGGAAGAAGTACACAAAAACACGTTTTAAAAGACAAATTTAAATGGTAACAATGAGGCTTAAAGTCAGAGCATGAAAGAAAAAAGCAGATATTAAACAACTTGGTGCATTGCTGTCTTAAAACTGTCAGATCATGACTCATACATTTATCTATACACTGAAGTGGTAATGTTTGCTGCGGCAACAGCTGAAGGATTATAATTATTACAGGATTCGTACAAAATGTAGATTAAACATGAATAAAAAAGGTCCAAGTTCCAAATGATTAACAGGACTTTAGGATGAGAGACACCTCTCAGACCCACCCGCCTGATTCTTCTCTGTTCATAATAAAGACCAACGGGATCTGAACACTACAGCATGTTTTATTTCTGCAGCTATCTGACATTTAGGCTTGATGACCAACTTTAGTCATCATAAAGTCGTTGCCATTTGCAAAGCCCAATTTTCTTGATGAATGGATGCTGGTGCAAAAGCAGCGGGTGATCCATGTTCACACAGAAATGTTACCAGTTGCAGAACAACAGATTAACTGGGGTGTCTTTCCATCTGCTCTGGCATAACTCAGAATACCACACACAGAACAAATCCTACACAAAGCTTTACAAGTTCCCAACATGGCCCTTTTCAGAGACGCTAATGGGTTAATAGGGATGTCCCAACCCAAGATCAGATTGGGACGATTTTTTCATATTTTTCAGGGATTGGAGATCAGCAATTATAACTGACAAGTCTTGCCGATCTTCCGAAATAGTCTCTGAGCACGCTGGCATATGCTACTCCTGTAGAGGGCTCCTTTTCCTGTGTGATAGTCTCGCCCTGTTTAGGGTCGGGTTTTCCAAAAGAAGTTAACCAAATGGATGACGAATCAAGAGGTGATTTACATTTCTCAAGATGTCTGGGACACTTACAGCATTGCTCAGCTCTCCTCGCTAAAATATTTCAGCTTTATACATTTCAATAGTAAAGGCAAACTATTTGATCGGGCCTTGAAATCGTATTGGATTTGAAGTTAAAAGATCAGATCAGGATCAGAAGCCTAAAATGCTGATCGGGACATCCCTAGTTACATAATCTATTCCTTCAGTGCAACACAATGTGTTGTGAGTCCAAATGATGATTTAGGCCAAAACATGTTTTCACTCAGACCTTGAACACATGATCTAGTCACACCCGGCTCCTAAGAGCAGTGTCTGAATGCAAAGCAAAGCAGTGATGTTGAGTTTTCAGACACATTAGGATGGGGAAGTGGTACACCACCCACTAAAGAGGTACTATAACACCAGGTTGTCAACTTCCAGGAATAAAACCTTTTCTTCTCTGAGCATACACAGTTCAAAGTGTTATTTAGCTGCATTAAGCACGTGTTACCATGTAATAAATGGCAACACAGCAAACAGACACCTCCAAGTGAAAGGGCTGAAGGAGTTGTCCTATCCAGCTAGGAAACATATTACGTTCTGCAGCAAAACCACACCTAACCCACGTGAGGATAAGAGGCACAGCAGCGATGCTGAAGGTAAAATCAACAAAGCATCAACATTGAGCCTGATAGCATCTACACACACACACACACATGCACGCACGCACACACACACACACACGCACGCACGCACACACACACACACACACACACACACACACACACACACACACACACAGATGTTGGGGTGATCTGAAATGAAGAAAGGTTTCTACATATTGAAACATCCTTTTGTTGGTGTGTTTAGCTGAAGTGTGTGTACATGTAACAATCCTCTCATTACTTTGTGTGGAGCTTGTTGCATGGTGTTGCTAAAGCAGGCTAACTGTTCCCACTGCTACAATTAAATTCTCTTCAGCGAGCTCTTATGTCACCGATATCTATATTTTGAGGACACTTCAGTGATTAGGTCTGCTCGCAACGTGCATCGTGTGTGTGTATGTGTGTGTGTGTGTTCCTGCTTGGCTAGTTGTCTTCTCCACTTCTTGGCTGTAATTAGCATGATTTGAGAGTGAGGGATGGGTAGCAACACAGGAAGAGATGGCGCTGATGAGGCTATTCACCCCGCTGTTCAGCCTGCCTGGCGCCGCTCCTCAGCAACAATCTGGCAGATTTCTTCTCCGACGCTGGCGCTCTCATCAGCAACGGCTGGGTGAGAGTGTGTGTGTTTGTGTTGGAGAGGGAGAAAAGGGTGCTCATTTGCGAAGCTCTCGTTGAACTAAGTTGATTACACATTCATTAAAGCGGCAGCCTCTCATTCACCCACTCCACTCGACCTGACCATGATGACGAGTCTGCTCTCAGGACTCGGAGTGAGGATTGTTCCTGCCTCTCTGGTTGTGATGAGGTGATGACAAGATGATGAGGAGGTTTTTTCCAGTTCTTTACATACTAAAAGCTGTAAATTAATCTCTGGATGTAAATCATTGATTTGCCACAGTTGCTGCTTCTTTTCTATCCAGCCTCACCTCTTTCTAGGGAAAAACCATGGCTGGGTTTGGGAGAAACTTGTGTAACGTCCAAAAGGGTCAATTCTCATCTATATATTGATCAACATAATGATCTTTTATCTACAGCATAAATCCACTTTCTATTTGGCCTTCCAGAACCAGAAGGTTCTGCTCAACGCGTGTTGACATTCCATGAAGACAAAACATTCAAACAAACATTCTCTCCCAAGGTCCTACGCTCTCTGCGTGAAAACCAGACGTCAACATTCTTCACTCTGAACGAGTGACGACTCCATGAAGTTATAAGTTAAATAATCTGTGATGAATGAACAAGACGTTTAAATCAAATGTTTGAATAATTTGTGCTTAAATAAATGAATTTAAAATGATTATTGTTCTTACAATGATCCATTTATGTCACAAATCACTATATATGTGTTTGATTTAACAAGTTAATCGTTGTTTACACTCATACACGTTACAATAAGACACATATTAAGGTAAAAAACATTTTTGTATCTGAAGGAAGGCGTGGCTGTCTGAGGGATGCTTTGGTAAAGCCTTCCAGACATGGCACATTCTGATTTGCCAGAATACGCCAGAAATTATAAATAATGAGTTTATTAAAACAAGATTTACTTCCCGAGTAATTCAGTTTCCCGCTGACTCCCGATTCAGGAAGCCTCTTTTGAAACAAACTCCTTTGATCTTAAGTCAAAAGCCTTTCTGCGACGCTGCGAGTGATAACAGACACAACAGCTCTTTACAGAGCTACTTCACACCTAATCTGCAGACCCGGGTTGCATCTCATGGCCGGGTAAGCTGAACTCAGAGGAAGCTACTAATCTCTGAGTATCGTGGTTTCGACGTCCGGTGACCTCATCCCTCCAGACCGCGGGGAGCAACTCATACACGGGTATCGTAAGCCTGCATACTGGAGTCTGATGAGGTTTATAAATAAATAAATCTGTAGATTACTAAATAAACAGCCAATTCACTTTTATAACCCAGACTTCACAATTTCTCTCAGATACAAAGAATGGTTGCTACAGCATCTAGCTTCCATTACATGACCTCACATCCACCACACCACATCTCATTATTCATATCTTGTCATGTATAAATTATTAGTTTAGCAAACAGAATTAAATTAATTTTACAAACTATATACCTGACTCTGTCTGGATTAATACGAAGTGTGTTTATGGTCCCTGATGAAGCAAAGAACCCGAGAATCTCCCGATTAAACATTCAAAGATCTTTCATATTTGTATGAAATAATCACATCTTATTGGTCATAATTCATTTGTATTAATTGCTACACCTGGGTGAATGTTTGTATTATTGTGTGTGTTAGACTGCAGTTCTGTCCACACAGGAAGGGTGTTCCAGATGTTTAAAAAACTTTTAAAAATGGATTCACGAGTAGAAAATTTCTAGCCTGGCAAGCAATCCTATACATGTAAATATATATTCTGACACGACTCATAGAGAACAGTCTTTCAAACACATGCTAGTGGACAATGCGCCTTACTTACCACTACGGGTGTCAGTCAGTGGGGTGATCTGCCATACACTGAAGGCACTAATACATCCCTTTTCCAAATAAATGACTCAAGTACCCATACCCGCTCTTGACTCAAAGAAAAGCCAAAGTCTAAATAGTCCAAAGTTGATGCCAGAGCCATTTCAAACAAGCTGCTGCCACCAAACCGATGGAGCGCTGTGACTGGCGTAAAATAAAACTGCTCAGGCCAATGGTAGACCTGCTGAGGCTCCAGTGGAGCGTGGCTGCTGTGTCTAGATTTCTAGGCTAGAAAAATTCTTGTTTTTCCAAAAAATACAACAAAGAAGAAACTGATGATAGCCCTACCACTTTCCTCTGCTTGGGTTTCCCCAGAGTGCAGAAAATCACGCGCAGTGTGCCTAGTTAGCTGTTTCTGGTGCATTTCTGTGGCCGTTGCTGCACCACGTACAAACCTGACTTAGCCACGACAGGCTTAGCCGCTGTTCTGCGTGGACAAGGCCTGCAGGAGCTCAGGTTAAATGTGTACCTTAATCTAAGTGTTGGTGTCTAAAAATATGCATTGCTGAGTTCATAGAAACAAATGTGATTATAATTAGAGAGACAGCAGATGACTGTGTGCAGTATCGGTGTAAGCTTTTAGTTGCTCACTCCCCGTTTCGGTCACTGAGGTCCGCTGACCAGCTTGCCCTGGAGGTGGCGAGAACCAAGCAAAAGCTCAGGGGTGACAGAGTTTTCTCAGTAGCAGCCCTACCTTTTAAGAATGCACTGCCTGTTGGATTAGGATGGCTTCCTCACTGTCGGGTTTCAAATCGCTTCTAAGGACTCGTCTCTTCTCAGTTGTCTTTAATTCAGTGTGAGACTGCATCAGTTTTTTAGTCACTTTTAAGTCAGTTTGAATTATTTGTTTATTTGTTTTTATGTCATGTTTTTATTTCTTTTATAATGAACCTTTAACTTATTTTCAGCCTTACAGGAAATTGCTGTTTTTGTTTTGGCTTGTTAAGCACTTTGGGCAGCTTTCATGCGTCTGTAAGGTGCTATATAAATAAAGTTGACTTGACTAAAGAGCATTTAGTTTTCCACTGTTGCATCTTAATTCAGTTTTCAGGTTAATAGACGTACAAATACAACACGACAAAGTTGGCATTCTCATCTCTGGCATAAACAGCTGAGTTTTAATTATGGGTTCCCCATGAATGACCTAAGCATCAAGCTTTAGTGTTTAACAGTTAAAAGTATTTTTTCTTAGTGGTCAGAGCTTATGTGAAAGAGCTGTTAATGCTTCATCAGGCAAGGATGTCGTCAGCTAAACATAGTCAAAGCACATCCCCACCACACGTCGGTGCACCTCTCCTGGGCAAAAGAAGCTTCCAAATGTTGAGGTTTGATTGCTGCTGCCTTATTACGCTCAGCTGGAGTGCACTCCGACACTTGAGTGCATATATCGTACACGCTATGCAATATTGTATGAAAACAAGTGGGCTTCTAGAAAACACTTCTGCAAAGACATCTGCTGTTTCTGCATATTACAGAAGCCTCAATAAATTAGCAAAGCCAGACTTGAATCTGCTTTAGAAATGAAGAATTCTTTTCTTTTTACTCAGGAACAGATGTGTGAGTCCGCCTGACGCTGGATAACAGCTTGTTTTGATGGGAACAATCATCCTGATCGTGGCTTGTCTTTGGACGTCTTGGTCAGGTCTCCAGTCTGACATGACCAAGCAGTGGACTCCTCATTATTCATGATAAAGCATGAAAAATGGGTCTTAGTAATATCTTTGAAGGGAGGCCAAAGAGGTTTATAGTCAGGGCTGGTGGCACTGGCACCCTGTGTGGAGAAGCCATGCATCCATGGCACAGGGCAGGAGAATGTCTCCGGGGTGTTTGATGAGAACCTAAGCGTAGCAGCGATACGACTGTTAAGGGATTCTAAAGGTTGGTTTATGCTTGACGCGTCCGCGAGGTTAGCACGGCTCCGCGTGGAAAAGTTGCGTCATTTTGCGTCATTTTAACAACCACGCACCTCCACCGCGCCTCCGCACGGCCCAGAATTTCCGCAACGCGCACCTCGGAAAATTTCTAACCACGCGGACGGACGGACGCGGAAAAACATGGCGGACCGGCAAGAACTAGTTTGGCAGAGGTTCGTAAATACAGACATTTGTATGATTCAGCTCTCAGAGATCACCGGGATCAACGTGTTGTTAATAATTCTTGGAGAGAAATAGCTCACACTGTCGGAAAAGACGAGGACGCTGTTAAAAATGCTGGAATGCCGTGTTGTAAACAGTAATTTCTACTTCTACTATGGTGTAGTGTTGGATGCATGCTGTAGAGCTCCATGCTGCCCCGTTCAGTCTGGGAGAATATTGGCTCACCGCAGAGACGAGCCGCACGAACCATAAACACTGCGAGTTGTGAAGCGTGTTCCATCCGTGAGCCGCATCACCACGCGGAAAGTGAATGCGTCAAGCATAAACCAAGCTTTAATCTGTGCCAATCCAGCTGGATGTAAGCGGGCGTTTGTGTCGCAGAGCAGTCGTTTTCCTGTGAGATGCATCAGTCAGCTGTTTAACAAGACATTCAAGTGACTTACAAGGCATCAGAATGTGATTTTTGAGCATCTAACATGGAAAAGTAGTATTAAAAATATTTGATTGTAAATTTAAAAAGCTGCTATGAGGTAGATGAAATTCTGCTGATTTTTCTACGAGGGAGTATCACCTCATTAAGGTTAGTTTTTGTGTCCAAGTGGCCAAAAGTAACAGGCCACGTGTGTTATCTTTACTATGCAGGTTAATTAAGGGTCAGTGAATCTAATCTAAGAACAGATTTACCTTGATTTCATGAGATGAAGTGAAATTGCATCATGTTGGCTGGATTACCCCTCATTTACAGTGAAACTGATGTGTTCTGGTTTCCGTGGCCATAGCTTCCGCGTAGACCAGAAGCCCTTACCCAAGTCTATATAATTAAAAGAAATGTGGTTGTCTCTGAAGCTGGAAACATTGCCATGATGATGATGTTCTGTCCAGCTGGTCCAGTGGAGCTGTAGCGTTAGCGCGTTCCTGGGACTCCACTGCCTTGCAGCCCCGATGCCACCGGCCTCGGAGGGCTTCGTCTGGGCTGTTAGCTCTGTTGCTTACGTGGTCGTCTTTGAAGCCGGAAACAGGTTCCCAGCGCGGAGGCGCAGCTGGTCGTTTCACCGCATTCAAACGAGGATAGCTGTCATTAGTGGCAGAGCTTAACTTGAAACTGTCTTATTTTGAAAGGACGCATTCTGGTAACTGTTTGCTAGGATCCTGCAACTCAATTGTTAAGCTACCTTTATAGCTAACAAGCCTTTAGTTTAGCGCCAATGTTCGAAGCACAAAACGAGAAAATCAAGGCAGAAGAGGCCATATGCAATGGGGAACTTTCTTGGATTACCTTTTTAAAACATTCGCTGTGCTGCAGCGGGATTCTCAGTGGTTTTGTGTGCTATTTGCAATTGAAAATGTCCCTGCTGTGCTGAAGAACTGCAGAAACTCAGTGAGTACAGCCCACTGTGTGTGTGTGTGTGTGCGTGTGTGTGTGTGTGTGTGTGTGTGTGTGTGTGTGTGTGTGTGTGTGTTCGTCCGAGTCCAGCGCAGTTGTCCCAGCCCTGTCTCAGACGATCCTTGGGAGAGACGGCTGCTTTTATCGTTTTTTTTTTTCCTGAAGACTGCTTACATGCCATGCTGAAAAGGGACTTGGGTAACCGATCACACTTTTTACAATGCCATGCCCCCTCATATAATCCGTGCATGTGCACCGGCACGCAAACTAGTGGTTTATAAATAAATGTGCACGTTCTGGGGCCACAAAGAGGGGGCCCGCGGGCCGCCTATTGAGTACCGCTGGCCTATGCTATTGGTTAAGATGTGATTTTTGACATTAGCCACTACATCTGACATGGCGGCACTGCACTGCAACCCAGTCTCGGCCATGCCCCCTACTGCCTTGATCACTCTAGTGCCGACATGGCTCAGCACCGCTCTCTGCCAAAAATATATTTCTCCGTTTCTTCTGTCCTGTGATGAAGGAGGTGGGGACAACCACCTCAAATGACTGTTCTGAGGCAAAGGAGCTAGAGTCACTATCAGGAACTAGGAAAGGCTGCCTTTTCTCAATCTAAGCAAAAAGTGTGTTTGCAAGTGTGTGTGTGTGCTTTTCCATCAGCTTCATCTAAGGCTCAGGCATCTGGTCAGGATGCGTCCTGGACGCCTTCCTGGTGAGGTTATCCTGCCACGTCCAACCGGGAGGAGGCCTAAAGGTAGACCCAGGACACGGTGGAGGGACTATGTCTCTCACCTGGCCAGGGAACGCCTTGGGATTCCCCGGAGGAGTTGGCCCAAGTGGCTGAGGAGAGGGAAGTCTGGGCCTCAACTTAGGCTACTGCCCCCGCGACCCGACTCCAGATGAGTGGATGAAAAAGGATGGATGCTTCATCTAAGTGGGCGGATGTGTATTTGTGCATGCGTGTGTTTGCTAGTGGCTCCATCAGAGCGGGGTGTATTTATGTGGGAGCGTGTTTGTTTTGATTGGAGAGTAAGCAAGCGTGTTGGGTGGTGAGGTAGAGCAGTCTGTGCAACTCACTGCCGTAGCTCCGCCCTCCCGGTCCACCAGGCGTAGCCTCCTTCTGATGCTTTTTTAAACAGTAAATGTGGGTAGAGTAGACTCTGGTAAGGGGGTGACTTACTCTTTAAAGTAAAATTGTCCTTATGTTAACATGTTGTGTTTTTTCTGGAATCTAACCCCGACTGTTCACTGGCCTGTGACTGCATCGGCATTATGTGGAAACTTTTTCTTTTCAGAACTTAAGACTCTAAGAAAGACTATGGTAATCTGATTACATTTGTACCTTGTTTCTAAAAATAAATGTAAATGAAAACCATGTTACTAACGGGTGCTGTGTGTATTCTGCTATCTCCAACGGTGAACTCCTGTATTCTCACGTCAGGGCTCGATGTACTCTCTGAACTACTTGATCATTGTGTGTGTGTGTGTGTGTATGTGTGTGTGTGTGCGCGCGCGTGTGTGTATGTGTGTGTGTGTGCGTGGGTGTGTGTATGTGTGTGTGTATATGTGTGTGTGTGTGGGTGTGTGTGTGTATGTGTGTGTGTGCGTGGGTGTGTGTGTGTATGTGTGTGTGTGCGTGGGTGCACGTGTGTGTGTGTATGTGTGTGTGTGCGCGTGGGTGCACGTGTGTGTGTGTGTGTGTGTGTGTGTGTGTGTAAAATATGCTTCAGCCAGGCCCCTCGGGTGTTTGGAGTTGCTCTCTTCCTGGTGTTGTGCCGACTAATGGCTGATTAATGACAGTTCTGCTGTTTGGGTCTAACTGAGCTTTTGTTTGTTCAGAACCCTAAAAATATGTAAATCTAATGGAATTAACGTTTAAGCTCACTGCAGGATATGTGTAAAACATTTTGGATCTAGTTTATTCAACTGATCATTTATAAAGAAATAAAAAAGATAAAAAATGCTAGATTTAAATATTTTCCACAAACACAACTGGAGCAAATGACTACATTTCATTAGACGATGAAAGGCGGGGACGACGGAGGCAGGAGTTTAGCGCTCGTCTCATAACCAGAGGGTTACAGGATCGAGTCCCGCTCAGCCTGCCGCAGTATTTATGTCTTTAGGAAAGACACTTAACCCGTCAGCGTGCCCCAGGGCAGCTGTCTTTTCTGAAGACACTATTAACTCTCTCTCTTTCTTAACATTTTTAATCACAATTGTCTATTTTTTGCTCGTTTTAAATATATTTTAACCATTTTCTAAATTCTTCTTTATCTTTTTAAATTTTTAGTTTTTGTGAAGCGCCTCGTGATTTTTATCTTGAGAGGCGCTATAGAAATGATATCTTCTTCTTCTGTGGCTACACTGTAGCTCATCACCACCGGTGTGAATGGGTGAGCGTGAATGGATGTGTTGTGAAATGCCTTGGGGGTTGCAGAACCAGGATAATCTAGACGTGTGAAGCGATCTTAGCTGGGTTACAGTGGGACAGAAGGAGCTTTTAGAGAACCAGTCATCCACAGCATGAGCAGAGTAGTGGTCAACTTAACAACAAGCAGCTGAAGCTCAGAGCACATCGATTACATGACATGTAAAACAATTGGATTCATTCACTGAGGCGCTAAGGAGAAACTAGCTTCATAGATAGAAGTTCATGTCACATGCCACTGTGTCATGTGGTTCTCAAACATCACCAGTCATACTCAAATCCACCAGCTCTTGAGTCACACGGTCCCTTTTCGTCCCGTTTGGGATGCCAGGCGTTTCATTCTTTGCATTAGAAAAGCTTCTGTCTTCAGAAAAGACGCTGCCAGCTGCTGAAGTCAAAGCTCTGCCAGACGAAAGATGAGACAGCTGCTGTGGGTGTTTTTGCTGATTGCCAGAAGTTCTCAGCAAAGTCCATAGGGGAACTTTAGAGCACTCGTTCAGTCAGACAGGCATGATTTCTTCATGCTAGCTCGCGGCTGCGGTCCTGCTCGGAGAGATAGGAGTTGGTATTCTGATCAGTGTGCACTTGCACAAAGGCGCTGCTCGCCGTCTTCAGCTCCTCATATGTTAGAGCCTCTTTGATCATAACACAAACCTGACTGGAAACCCATTTTTTCCTCTTCTAGATGTGGGGGGAATGCCTCCGATTTCCAGAGACCTTCCTGTCAGAACGAGATGCTGCTGTGTTCGCATTATCCTCTGTCTTGTGCTTTTACTGTGGCTTCAATCCAAAATAGATAGTGTGGAGTCAGTCACACAGCATGTGTGACTGAGAATGTGTGAACCTCGCTTTCTGCTGCAGAGATGATCAGAAGCTGTGAGAACGGGAAAAGCTAACATCTGCTGAAGCCTGGTCTGTAATACGCATGATTTTCATGTGGCAGATGTACCCTTTTGTTGCTTCATGATAAAATCTCCCTAATGTTTGATAAACACGTATATAATATGGTATCACAAGTACTCTCTAGTGGGGTGTTGGGTAAATAGGCAAACACTCACTCTGAACTACGAACCCACGCAGGAAAATAAAACCTGATTCTTACGCAACAACCAATGCAGCCTGCACGTCACACCTATTCCTGCAGGTTGTTACTGGAGAAGAAGCTCGATGCCTCTGACACCGTTTTGGAAACACTCCTGATTGATGACCCGTTTGAAGTTAGGTCCAGGGATGAACGATGTGGTTTCCCCCCAAATGCAGCCCCAGCAGGCCCGTGACCTCCAGTAACCTTGACTTTAGGCTGCTCTGCGTCTTCCCCAGCGTGAAGCACAGTGGATACAGTCGTCTCCATTCGACTGCCCTTATAAACACTGGTTTGGGTCTGAAAGTAGCGGGTGGACTTGAGCTCCAGGCCTTCGTAAGCAGTCTGTGTGACGCAGGGGCAGCAGCGGAACGCTTGTCTGAAACCGGCACGAAACCTGTGGGGACAAAAATAAGACAAGCTTGGTTCAGATGAAACAGCAGCTTGTCCTTTCATCAGTCTGAAAATCAAATCACTCGTTTCACTCTACCAAATGGAGGTCTGAATCAAACCATCATTTACAACATCTGCTCAGTTCCACTCATTTAACCCTTTCATGCATGAATTATTTAATCTTCAACCATGTTTTTTAACTATTGTTTCATTGTTTCACCTTTAAGTATGAATGAAACAAACTTCTTTTTAACTTGTTTTAACATTTATTGACAAATTCTTTATTACATGTCCACCTCATTGTGCATGAAAGGGTTAAAGTGGTGGCATTCAACTGCAGGCCCGAAGGGCCTGTGTCCAGCCCGTTTTGGTTTGAACTCTGCTTCAACACACCTGATTTCAATCAGCAGGTGATTAACAGGGTTCTGCAGAGCCCGATGAGCTGCTGCACAGGTGAGTCACCCACTGAGTCAAGTGTGTCAGGGCAGATAAACCACTAAAACATGCTGAACACTGACCAGGCCTGGAATCCAATCCCCCTGCTTTAAAGGGTACATTTTGTTAACAGAGGTGGAAACACCACGACAGTCAGAACAAAACCTGGACAGCTCAGTGGGCAGCACTGCTGCTCTGCATGGAGGTGGCTTCTTCTGGAAATTGGCTGACAAACAGAAATTCCAGTGAGAATGTTGATTTTGGTGAATTTAATGTTACTTGGATTTGATTTCCGTTATACAGGAGCAATCTAAACTGAGCCCTTAGGCAGGTAGACAGAGTATTGAAGAAGAAGCTGATTTAATTTGATTCAAGGCTAAAGATGTTAGCTTGTGACAGTGTTAGTGAACCACAGTCGCGTTTTTATCAGTCCTTCAATCCCACCGTTTACTCCACGTATCTCAGGTCAAACAATGGACATGAAGGAAAGCAGATCTACCAAGTAACACCCTTCAGCTCCTCACAGAGAGATCCTAAGGTTTTCCCAGGCCAGTGGGATGTGTCTGAAAAACCACCTGAGAGAGGAAACCAGGAGGCCGTCTGATCAACAGTGTTGGGCAAGTTACTGCAAAACTGTAATGCATTATTTATTACTTGTTACCCTCATTTTAAAGTAATTAATTACATTACAATATTACTGATCTTAAAATGTAAGGCATTACACTACTTTTGCATTACTTGAAGTAACTTTCACCAAAACAACTTCAATATGAATCTGGTAATCTGACGCTCAGTGAGCTCATGACATATATGTGGAAAGTGATGTGGTGTCTGAGCTAGGATTGCTGTTTAAAACAGTCAGATATAATAACAGTGATTTAAAATGATTGTTTATTAAATAAAAGCAACAACAATCTGTACTCTCAGCACGCTGCCATCTTATATTAACTGAGCAGGGAGTGAGGTGGTGGGGGCTCCAAGCCTATATTTGCCTTGGTCCCCAAATACCTTGATACGGCCCTGGATGTGGGACTGACTTCTGGGGTGATCTGATTCTATCACATGTATAAATATTAAATGCTTATGTATATTATTGCTTTTCACTGGTAAAAATGTGTGTTGGGGATAAATCTACCTACTTTTTTCTTTTCAAGCACTTTGTTTTGTTTTCTTGATTTTATTTGAATAATTTCCTGCCCTTTCTCTCTCTAACCTTCCTGCATGCTGCATGTTTCCTCCGTCTTCCAGAAAAACTGTTTCCTAGATTTCCTACTTTCTAACTAATCAGCCAAAGGGATCTACCGAACGCAATAAATAAATAAATAAATAAATAAATAAATAAATAAATAAATAAATAAATAAGCTTCGCGCTGCGCTCCTGCAGCAATGAGTTGAAATCACCGGCGCACAGATTATGAACTCAGCTGAAAAGTACATGAAGTACCAGAGAATATGGGCGGATATAAACGATCGCAAACGAATTACTTTGTTTTGATGGAGCGGTTTTGTGAGTATAACAGCGGCTGTGCGCAGGACGCAGCTGGAGTATTTGAGCCATTACCGCTGCGTCCGCTCTGCTCATAGAATGCCCTCAAAGCTGAGTCCTTAAATGACGTAATGTGGATACTTTTTTTCAGGTTTCCCGCAATTTGAATTTTTAAGAAACCCGCATCTTGATTCTGGGTTTAAAATTGTGATGTAATTACCACGTTACTGACAATTGTACCGAGTAAATATTACCATTTTCTTTCCCTGTAATGCCTTACATTACCACATTACAGCAAAAAGCAATGCATTACAGTAGTTAATTACTTTTGTACCGCATTACTCCCAACACTGCTGATCAATGCTCGTAACCCCTTAGGCCCAGTTCACACCGCAAGACAATCATGTGGATATTTGACCTGATTCTCTCCTGATAATCTTAAGGACATGCCTAAATGGTTCTAGAGATAATCTTATCAGACATTCCTGCTGTGTGTGGTGTGTTACACGAGCTCTGGTCTGCTTGAAAGAATGTTGAGACTGCTCTGATCGTGAATCCAAACTTACAAATGTGTTGGATTAGTATTTTTTCGTGTTTGAAAGTAATCTGGCATTTTTGTAATCCAGCAATGTGAACTGGACCTTATCTGACTCTTTTCAATCAGAGCAATAGCTCCACAACAGGGTGATGGTGGTGGAGGAGTTAAGTGTCAGCCTCACTGTCAAAAGGTCGCAGGTTTGAGCCCTGCTCAGTCTGTCTCTGCTGTTGTGTCCTTGGGCAAAGGGCTTAACCCACCTTGCCTGCTGATGATGGTCAGAGGTCGGCAGCCTCACTTCTGTCAGTGTGCCCCAGGGCACCACCGCGGTGTGTGTGTGTGTGTGTGTGTGTGTGTTTGACTGATTGTGTTGTACAGCACCTTGAGGGGTTCTAGGACTCTAGAAGGTGCCGTATCAAACACAGGCCATTTACCATGGAGCTTCTCACCCTAATCATAAGGAGAAGCTCATCTCAACCGCTTCTCTTCCAGCTTGTTCTTTCAGGACCCAGATCTCATTACCAGAGGTGAAACAGCACACCGAGAGCCTCATCTCTCAGCCCATCTCCTTAATTACAACAAACCAGAGGACTGTTCTCATTATGAACCCCTCATCTCTCTCTCTACTCTGCACCACTCATAAACAAAGATAGTTTAACTCCTCCACTTGCTCCCAGAGGGATCATTCCACGTTTACTTCTGGTAGAGAACCATGGCTTCAAACTTAGAGGAGTGAAGTTTCATCCTGGCCTTTAAACTCTGCTGCAGCCACCCCAGAGCATGCTGAAGGTCGTTGCACCGAAGACTTCAACATTATCAAAAGCAGATAAGAAACTCTGAGCTTCCCATAGCAAACATGACATTGTGGAAACATATAAAGACCTTGGGACAAGCTCTATCTTTCAATGCGCCATGCCTTCCCCTGAGTTCTCAGAGTCTTCCTCCTTCAATAACCAAACATCCCCATCCCACCCAATGCAATCTCAATACCCTCCGCTCCCGTGGGATCCCAATGCCGTTGCAGGGCTCTGCTTTGCACCTTCTTTGCCCTCCATGCGTACTCTTCTACATCTACCACTGAATCAGAATAAAATCAGGGAGGCTATTCCTCATAACCACATTCTCCAGGTAAAGTCTGCATTGCCATTAAAAGGAACGATGGAAACCCCAGAGGGTGCCACTCCAAAGACACCAACCAGAGGCTTAAACAAGGCTGGGTAATTTGAACTGCAGTCTGGTGCATAAGAACTGTTTTCTCCTGCAACTTCTAACCAGAGAGGAGATATCCTGTCATTCACAGAACTCTTCAGGTCTCTTGTGATTATCCTCATACCAGCCAACAGGAGGGCCATCTCTGTCCTAGGATGCCCCCCTCGATCCACTGCAGGAGGTGGAAGACAGAAGGACTCTAAACTCTAAATGTCTAAACAGTCTTTAGGTTCTGTGGAGGCCCGTTAATTATCTGTTGATTCAAATCAGGTGTGTTGGAGTAGAGAAAACTCTGAAGCATGCAGAATGACGGTCCTGACAAGACTGGGTACCACTGTCATTAGGGACATCTGTTGAGTCATTAAAAGAATACTTTGCAACTTTTTCATATTTTTTAAGCATTTTCTTGAGCCAGTCTGTGCTAAAACGACCCTTTACAGGCTTAATGAAAGGCCATTCAGCCCCTATCGCCCCTGTGGCCAGAATACTGCACTTGCAACGTCACAGT
The DNA here is from genome assembly GCF_043380555.1 of Nothobranchius furzeri. Classification (NCBI taxonomy): domain Eukaryota; kingdom Metazoa; phylum Chordata; class Actinopteri; order Cyprinodontiformes; family Nothobranchiidae; genus Nothobranchius; species Nothobranchius furzeri. The sequence continues at coordinate 27,537,620 of NC_091757.1, read as the reverse complement.
TGCCGGTCTGGTCTGTTGGGACTTACCTGGTGCTACTGTCTGGCATCAGCATGTTTCCTGCATATTTAAGATCATGAACACATCTGATTTGTTTAATTTAGTGATGAATTACTCTCACAGACATGTAGGAATGCTGAGAGACGTTTCAGCTGTTAGATTAAGGTGTTAAAAAGACAAATGCACAGCGAGGAGATAGGGTTTGGATTTGCTTCTACAAACTGACACCAGGGGGTAAACTGCCTAGTATTCCTGTCATAGCTCAGAACTAGATGGAGTGGTCTGGCGACTGGAGGAACGTGTTTTGGCCAGCTGGTTGTGTGTTAAGATCGTGGCCACATTGATATCCAATGTAAGGAAACAGTCAGATACAGATCTACACACACACACACACACACACGCACGCACGCACACACGCACGCACGCACGCACGCACGCACGCACGCACGCACAGTTGAAGAGAATACTACTAATAAAATGAAGCTTGATAATGGGGAGGAGGTGGAACTATGCAATCATACACATCAGTCACAAACCTTTTAAAAAGTTAAAGTTTACCTTGGCTAGACTCCACCTGTGGAAACCTTCTGACATTTTCCTGACAAGTAACCTCAAAGAGAGCAAACACAGCCTCCGCTGTCGTGACTGAGTTTACAACTGCTGTCACTGAAAGCAGCAGCATGTCTGCTTTTCTTTTGCGATGAGAAAACCAGAGTGTGTGGCTGCATTTATGAGGGAAAGCAAGTTAAATGGTCTGTCGCCTTTGCTGAAAGTAAATAAACGACTGGGCGAAGGAATAGGAGACAGAAAGTCTAGATTTCTGCTGAACTCTAAAGCAGAAAAAGCTCAAAGTTTGGCTGACAGAACAAAAACCGTGCTGCTAATTTCATTAGCTTATTTTCTAGTTTTATAAGGTCACTTTTTCTACATCAGTTTGAGATAAACAATCTCTGAATTTCAGACCAAAAACTTGGTTGATTTGTGTTTTAACTGATATCTCCTCCAAGATCACGTCTAACAGGAGGAATCCATCTTGTCAGGTAGAGATGAGTGGATCCTCTCTGGATAAAGGATGAATATTTCTGTGACGCTGGCAGATCCGAGTGCTTTGGTGTGTGACGGAGATGACACACCTGTCGTTGAGGCAGCAGTAGATGATGGGGTTGTACATCGTGGAGCTCATGGCCAACCACATGATGGCCAGGTAGACCTGCTGGATGAATGCTTCTTCAGACATCTCAGGGAAAAACTGGTGCAGCAGGAAGTAGACATGGTAGGGCAGCCAGCAGAGCGCGAACGTGCACACCACAACAATCATCATCTTCACCACCTGTGGGAACAAGAACATCCTCAGCAATAACAGCTGTTTTCTGTACAACCCGTTACGTCCCTCTCCTGGTTGCAGACACTTGATGTCACGGCTGCAGCTCGAGGTCCGTTAATGGATTTCAGGCTGTGCCTGGAATCATCATGCTGTTTCTCCTATCATTAATCTCTCCTCGCCAGCTCGATTTAAAATACAATTATCTTACATTTAGATGCAAAAGTGGACCAGCGTCTCATCAGTGTGGTGATAAAGTCTCATATGTTGAATTTAAGGTGATTATCGCATCTTAAGTTCATTCTCACTCAATACAAACTTGCAAACGAAGCCCATAGTTTTACCACTTCTTGGCTGGATTACCAGAACACACTCCTGTCTCTGTCAGTCACCTGCAGCTGATGCAAAACGCAGAGCTCTCAAGCCCAATGCAATGAGCACAGGTCACACACACTCTCCTGATTTAACAGAGACACAGCATTCCTCGCACAGAAAAATAACAAAGCCCATAATGAATGGGCTGCGTTTAGCGGAGCATGCACCGCTCCAAAAGCCATGAGGGTACTTTTAAATCTAAACACATTAATGGGTTTATTATCTGTATTCTTCCTGAACAGGTGACGTTTGGCTGATAAGGAAAAGATGGTTGTGATTTAAAGAGGTCATTCATTCATATTTTACAGTGGTCTCTAGTAGGAATGAATGCCTTTTAAGTCATACCCTCGAGAAAAAAAAGTTCCAGTGCGCCTGTTTCAGCATGGAGGAGAGAGTGGCAGAACACAGTCTTATTTCCTGATGTTTGGACATCTGTCCTCTGATTGGCTAACAGCAATGTGACTCTACCACTGACTCTGCTTTGTAAAGTCGATGTTTTATCTCCACAAATAACAAAAGCCTAGAGGAGTTCTGCTGTTTGGTGTAGTTGCTAACGCTAATGGTTAGCTTATACTAGCCGAGACACTCTCTGCTGTTTCCTGGACGCTAAACCAGCATCAGTCTTCCCCGTCGTGAGCTAAGATGAGCGATTCCATGAATGTTAAGTGACAGTGTGACATAGATCTGTCAGGATTTTCTGATCCTAGAGTTTCACCGTCTGTTTTCTATCAGAAGCTAAAGCAGGAGATAGGTGTAGGAGACTATTTTCATTAGGGATGTCCCAGTCCCGATCCCTGGATCAAATCGGGCCAATTTTTTCATATTTTTCAGTGATCGGAGATCTGAAATCATAACTAACGAGTCTTGCCAATCTCAACAACATATAACCACAGCTCCAGCAGATGGAAGGAGATCTCTACTGCAGTTGCCAAGCACATCTGCAAAGATATAGTTCCAGTCTGCACGGTCGACATACGTAGGTTTTGTGAGATGGTGCAAACACTCGATCTAAGATACAAACTTTGAATTGAATGAAAGAAATAATGCTTTATTGTCATCACTGCTGCACAAGTCATCGGATTTAGATTGTGATCAAGATTTTGGTGGCCATAAATTAACCTGATTGTCAGCAATATTTAAATTCCAAACGCGAGCTATTCTGCTTGGGCGAAAGCATGGCTAAAGCTTCAATAACCCTTCTACTGCGGTTGTGTCGGCGCAACACAAAATGGCTTCCATATTTTGAACTGCCATAACTCTTTGACCATTTGCGCAAATCAACATAATTCCAACTGATTCTGAAAGCTGAGACTCTGCGCCTTCCAGTGGTGTACAATTCATTACGGTAAAGTTACGCAAGTCCCTGCCAGGGAACCAGGAAATAAACACTCTGCAGTTAAAACAATAGAGCGGTGAAATTGTTTTGGACGTTATCTCTTCTACTGGTGTAAATAATAATTATTTTCTGTAAAAAAATTATTTTATGTTTGTATATAGTAATTTAATAATAGACTTAGTCATATTTGACGTCGCTTCACTGTTCTTTTACTTGTTTTATCACCTGTAGTTAATTATTTTTCAGCTGCATTTTTCACTGAAGTTTTTTTTATTATTTTATATGTTAGATTTGTTTTTGTAAATAATGGAAGAAATCAGGAAATCGTCTAGAAAAAGGAAACTTCCCTCAAGATTTGTTGATGAGGAGCAAGACGTGCACTACATCGGTCTTTCCATCACAAATGCAGTAGGCTACGTATATCTGCACTAAATTTGTTCCAAGCTACACACATTCCAGTTTCTGTCTAGTATTTCTGCTAATACTATTATACACTATTATATGCTACTACTGCTACTTCCAGGAAAACAAAACCTCCATGTACATCCGTGGTTGAGGATTCAGGTGTGGACGAAGATGATTTTCCATCACAGCTGCAGTGAGTTTATCTACAGTTCAAATATATTTCTAGCTTTAGTTTAGTATTTTCTTTTTTTTTACAGTTTTCATTTTCTAGTATTTACTGCTTGAATATGTTTTATAAAATCTGATATATTTATACTTTTAGAGATTCTTCTGAAGAAGAGCCATCCATCATCACCAGCAACAGGCAACGTCAGAGACGCTGCTGGAGATGCTCCACATCTTCTGGACTCCTGGTAAACAGTCAGACCCAGGTACCATCAACCCACGACACCCAGATTTATCCCCAGAAGAACACCTGGCTGTCAGCTACCTCTCACCACCAGCTCCATAAACAAATCAGCAACAAGTAGCAGGAGGCCATGAAACATACACAGGAGGCATTTTCTGTATAAACTGTAATTCTTTCCGTTAAATTGCACTTTGAGATTGCTCTCTGCAAAAACATATTTAGTTAGCACTTTGAAATATAAAAGTATAGTATGTAGTATAGGAGTTTTTGGAGGGATCTTGCATTATTTATAATCTATTCTAAAGTTTCATTTTTCACAGAAAAGCGTTGCAACATTGTTTGTAATTGGTGCAAAAAATACATATTTTACCAGATAAGATGAATGATGGTGATTAATAATCGTGATTACAATATTGATCAAAATAATCGTGACTATTATTTTGGTCATAATCGTGCAGCCCTAATCGTTATATCATTTTCAGACTATAAAGTGTTATATCAGGATATGGACATTTTTGCCATATTGCCCCACCCTAGGGAGGATGAATAATTGGACATATTTCTCTTTGCACCAAAAACATTAGTGAGAACAGAGTGAGGCCATAACGTTTATAATAACATCTATAATCCCAGCCCTAATCCCAGCAGACACAATCTCACTCTGACCTTTACATCAAACCTGAGAGCTCTGAAATTCTCACTTTTATTTCCTGGCTCAGTTAGAGACATTGACAGTTGTTTTTGCTATTCCTGCTCTTATCCAGTAACACAAAAGGAATAGAGGAAGAGAGTGCAGTGAGGTGATGGAGCTCATTCGTCTATAAAGGACAACAGACTGAGCTAATGTCTCAGAGTGAAGGCAGCATGCCGGTGCTTTAGTTTGACTTTTGAATCAGATTAGAAGATTTAAAAACAGTTTGATCTTTCAAAATAGATTTTTCATTATTATTACTTGATTATTTCAATCAGTGCAATAATTAGATAATTATCTAGAGCACAAGTTCTTATTTTTTTGGAACTTTTTATTTTTGAATTAGAACAACAACATTTACATGGAGATGCATTTGAGTTTCCTCTTCCCCTTCTCCAGAGCAATGTTTCCCTGAACAAAAGTTCGAGTCGTTTGTGTCTCCATACAAAATCAGCTCTTTCCTAGATGTCAGAAAGTCACGACTGCTTTGGCAGTGAGTGATATCCAAGGTTCCTATACGAGGATCCTTTATGACGTCAGTGTTTATGTTTCCCGCATAGCATCATGGTAGTATGTGGCAAGAAGCAACGCATTTTGCCTGTAATTCTGTTGTTTTGCACATTCAGAGGAAGATTCAGCAAAGCAGATGGATTATTCCTGCTGTGTGCTTTAATGTCCGGCCCGTGCGAGGTTTGATAAAAAGTGATAATCTGATTATTATTTAACCCACACACTAATTTTATTACTCCCCTCCTCATCTCTCCTAGAGAGCCGGGGACATAATAATCTGGGGGCTCGTCCGGGATTTATTTATATATTACCATCTTTCCCGACATATTAGGTGTGTGTAAAAATATTAACTGTGTGTTTGTGTCCCTTAGAGGCGGAGCATGGAAACCTTCGACCTGCACGCATTTGTGGCGGCTCCTTCGCACCGGCTTCTGGAGAGTTGCTGCAAAGCTGATCTGCGGCAGGTTCCCGCTAATTTCAGTCTCCCCCTTCCGAAGAAGCTCACGTTCTTCAAAATTTGTTGGTGGATTATTTGGAAACCCAAAGACTTCTACCCTCGCCGTCCCCTCATGGTGCGTCTCCGCCGCCCTCGGACGAGAAAATGGGCCAGCTCGTTCAGAAGAGGGAGACCCTCGCCTCGGCTCTGCCTTCTTTGAAGATTTGTCCCGGGAGTCTGACTCGTCGGGAGCATGTTCTCCCTGTACTCCGCTCACTAAAGCCCGGCTTAAGCTAAGCTTAGCTCATCTGAAGATCCAGCGGAGGAGAGAGCTCATGAGCGACGCCATGAGCTGGACTTGAAATGAATGGACACAAAGGTTCGCCTCCGGGAGCTCGAACTACAATTAGCCACCGTGCAAGCTACTCCCTCCGTGAGCTACCCCCTCACCGCTGATCACCCAGCGGCATCGTCTCCGTCTCAGCCTGGACTGTCCCGAGACGCCACGTCTCCTTTGGCTGCCACAACGTTGCCGCCCGCCTTCGATATCTCCAAATGTGTTTCGCTTCTTCCGCCCTTCCGGGAGACTGAAGTGGAGGGGGTTTTGTCTGCTTTCGAGAGGATTGCGGTAACTCTCCAGTGGCCTCGTGAAGTGTGGTCGTTGCTCTTGCAGTGTAGGCTCACAGGTAAGGCCCTTCAGGTTATTTCGGCTCTTTCTCTAACGGACAGTTCTAATTATGAATGTGTAAAAGCCGCCGTGTTAAATGCGTATGAACTCGTTCCTGAGGCTTGTCGTCAGCACTTTCGTTTTGAAAATCCTCAGCCTAATCAGGCGTATGTTGAATATGCTCATGAGAAATCGGTCCTCTTTGAAAAATGGTGCTCTGCTTCAGGGGTAGACTCCTTAGCTGACCTCAAATAACTACTTATGGTGGAGGAGTTTAAAAGACACGTGCCTGAGAGGCTCGTTTTGTTTTTAAACGAACAGAAGGTCAACTCTTTCAGCTGCTGCAAAATTAGCAGATGAGTATAAGCTAACGCATCGGTCTTGGGAGTCAAGAGCTGACCCCGGTCGACATAGGAGATCCTCTGACTCTTCCTCTGACCCTAGTAACCTTCCGGAGTGTTTATATTGTCACGAAAAAGGTAATTTCATTAGGAATTGTTTTCGTCTCAAGCGGAAAAACCGGAAGAGCGTAAACCCCCCTTCACCGAAGCCCGTGGCTGCTTGTGCTGTTGTCTTGGACGCGTTGGATAACTGTGAAACCCCTCACTCGAGTTTTAAGCCATTTTTGTCTGCTGGAGTGGTGTCTCTGTTGGGAGGCCGTGTTGGCCGGGAGGTAGTGATTTTAAGAGATACTCAAACTATGATAAAACGAAATGTGTTACCGTTTTCTGTAACCAGCCAGGCTGGTTCTTCTGTGTTGTTGCGGGGTGTTGACATGGGCTCTGTTCCAGCGGAGGTTCATTATATTCACCTCTCCTGCCCTTTGATTACTGGTGACCTAAAGGTAGCCATTTTAGAGAAGTTACCGATCCAGGGAGTGGACATGATTTTGGGAAACGACGCTGCTGGTGGATTAGTTTTGCCTCCTCCTGAGCACATCTCTCCTCCAGCAACCTGTGCCGACTCAGATTTACCGCCTGTTTGTGTCATACGTGCCGTGCCTCTTTTCGGCCACAAGATGGCCTCAGTGGCTTCTGCCTCGCCCGTCTCCTGGTGCTCAGCTGGATCAAATCATGGCTGATCACTTCCCAGCTGTTAAAAGCTGCTTTCGGCCATCAGTTCTTGGAGAAGGTCCAAGGGTAGTATAGACTCAGCTGCGTTTGTACTGCTCTCTTCTCCTCATTTGCTATTTAACTCATTTTGCTTGGTAGACTTCGGTGTTTGACTCGTTTTGGAATTTGGATTTAGGATTAAGACAATTTGGTATTCTGACTTTGGACCAGCTTTAGACTTTGACCTCGGATCTCCCCTTTTGTATTTATAAATGTATTATTCTCGGTTTTCTTCCCACCTCCTTCTGGGGTGGCGCTTTTCATTCTCCTTTTTGAATATAGTATTGGTTTTTTGGTTCTTTGTAAATATCCATTCGTTGTGTAATAAAATTCTTTTTTTTTAAGCGACACGTCACTCTGATTATTATTTAACCCACACACTAATTTTATTACTCCCCTCCTCATCTCTCCTAGAGAGCCGGGGACATAATAAAAAGTTTTATTGAAATTTCCTTCGTAAACGACCGCAAAATCTGTAAGAGATGATAGGAAGTGATCAAGTGTCTCAATCCGCAATCATAATAAAAATATATAAAGATTAATGAAGACTTATGGGCCTTGCAGTCGCTGTGAGGATTTATCCATTTTCTTTGGCCGTCACCCGGGTGATGTACACAACGCTGTGGCCCTGCTCGTCGGAGCTAACTGCTGCTATTAGCATGACCACGACTTTCTGTTTACAGAAGAGATCGGCTCAACTTCCCTAAAACAAAATAATGAAGACCTCCAGACATTTTAAAGACTTTAATGTTTTATGAGTCAAGAGCACAGGTCTTCCTGTTGAATAGGAATGAAGCTTGGTTTATGCTTGATGCATTCACTTTCCGCGCGGTGATGCGGCTCGCGGCTAGAACGCGCTTCACAACTCGCAGTGTTTATGGTTCATGCGGCTCGTCTCTGCGGTGAGCCAATATTCTCCCAAACTGAACGGGGCAGCATGGAGCTCTACGGCAAGCATCCAACACTACATCATAGTAGAAGTAGAAATGACTGTTTACAACACGGCATTTCAGCATTTTTAACAGCGTCCTCATCTTTTCCGACAGTGCGAGCTATTTCTCTCCAAGAATTATTAACAACATGTTAATCACGGTGATCTCTGAGAGCTGAATCATACAAATGTCTGTATTTACGAACCTCTGCCGTACTAGTTCTTGCCAGTCCGCCATGTTTTTCTGCGTCCGTCCGTCCGCGTGGTTAGAAATTTTCCGAGGTGCGCGTTGCGGAAATGCTGGGCCGTGCGGAGGCGCGGCGGAGGGGCGTGTTTTTATTTATTTATTTTTTTACCGTGTCCTGTCTGGCTGTGAAGCAAGCAGAATTGATGTCTGAATGCTGGTGACAAGCCTTACAGATTTACTCTCAGGTGGAGCATCAAAGCGTTTGCTTTTAATGTCACGCCTGATACTTAAAACTTTATTGTTATTGTTGTTGAATGCTTTGTAATTCCGACCAGACACGGAGACAGAGGTGAAAGAGAAAGGAAAAGAAAAGGTGGGGAGAGAGAGAGGGGGGGGGGTGTCCACAAAAATAAACAATGAACAAGAGTCTGCTTCTAGACCTGCAGAAAAAGACAAAAACAAAGCAAAAGGACAAAAAAGGGACACAACAACAATTCAACAAGATCAAGCTATCACTGCGTCAACTTGATGAAAAAATATATAAACAGCATTGCTTAACTGAAGAATCACGATAATAAATCACAGTGCATTAAGTGCCCACCATAGTCTTAAGACCTGTGTTTAACGTGCCCAAGCCCATACTTTTGAGAGCACCATGTGAGCACCTGTGTGTGTACACGCGCTTGTTTATTTAAGGTTTCTCTATAGGAGCATCCAACAGAGAGTGTGAGGGACCACAGATCCGCCCCCCAAAGATGCGCAGGAGACGGGGGGAGCTCCAAGTCCCAGAGATCCAGGCGCTGCCCCAGAACACAGGAACCCCAAGGAGACTGCAACCAGAAAGGCCCCCGCCCCCCTCGAGGGGTGTGGTTGTTAAAATGACGCAAAATGACGCAACTTTTCCGCGCAGAGCCGTGCGGACCTCGCGGACACGTCAAGCATAAACCAACCTTAAGTGTCTCCTCAGCGGATTTGTGATGAAAACTTATGGAGCTAGGATTGGGACAATATTCAATGTAACTAGTAACAAGTTTTGTAACTTGGAACATGTTTCATGACACGTAACTTTGGATTCGTAACTTGTAACTTTAGTTTTCTAACTTGTAAATCTCAATTTGTACTTGTATTTCTTGTTTTGTAACAGGAAAATTTCATTTTGTACATGTATTTTTTATTTTGTAAATTCAAACTTTTATTTTGTACATTTACTACTCATTTTGTAACATCAAACATTCATTCAGAAACATGAAACTTTCGGTTTTTACCCAGCAGACTTCCAAAAATAAAAAATCAATGTACATGTTTGAAATAAAAACTCTCAAAACACAAATTTCATTCTACAGGTACAAACCTCAAATCTACAGTTACGGATCTTTTTGTCTCAATTCTAGCGTCGGTAGGAGGAGCTTGGGTGGAACCAGTGAGAGCACGAGTCTTAGCTACCAATCACATTTCTCGAATTCCTGTCCCATCACTGGGAGAGGAGGGCAGGGTTCTGTCAGAGCTGTAGAGAGAGTTGCGACACTCCAATAGACTCCTATGGAATGCGGGAGTCGCGTGGTTCATGTAGCTTCGAATAGTTCCAAACAGCCCCCGCTGCTGCATTGACCGTAGTTCATTTTCGGTGTTTCGGAAGGATTTTCTCTGGTAAGTTGATGAAATGTCATCATTTTGTTGCATTGTGAAGCGTTAGCTAACCGCTTCGTACCAAAATAAGCCAACGATGATATTTTATGTTGCCAATTTTAGCTAGATAACCTTTAATGAGCTAACTGTGTGCAGCTTGTTGATTGTGAGCAGGAGGACGAGCTGCAGACGGGTTTATTTGTTTGTTTGATTCTACGTTTTAAAAATATTCCCCACAGTTTGAAATAGGTTATAAACTTTTGACATTATTAGTTTTATTTGGGATTTCTTTGTACAATACGTTGCTGGTTACAAAACTTGTTACAAGTTACATTGAATATTGTCCCAATCCTAGCTCCATAAAAACTCCGGCAAATCATACCAACGTTTTCCATAATCCGAGAGCTCTTACAGGCTTTCAACAACCTTAATTTGTTCTTCAATAAAGACTTGAAGCTTCTCTCTAAACCTCCTCTTGTATTTGGACGTTGACGTGTTTATATATGAAGGATTTTGTCTATAAACTCTCCTAAAATTGTACGTCGCGTATTGATAGCAGCTTGTTTTTGCCACCCAGCCACTCTCGCACAAAGATGAAAAAAGATGTCAACAAAGATCCTCCTATAGATTTCTTCAAGTTAAATTGGAGTATTTTTAAAGGGCTTTTGTACCCCAAAGTATAAGTTTGTCTATTGCCATATTCCCAAGTGGAAACAAACACTTTTTAATAGGGCTGCATGATATTAGGAAAACCTGCGATATGCGATAACAGTGATTAATATTGCGATGACGATATTACTTGAGATGAATAAAAACTTACCTCAGGAACAAAAATAATCAAAAACGAAGAAATGGAAAAAAAATTACAAATAAATATCATAAAAATGTGAAAAGATGTGAGGAAAGGGGAAAAGAAAATGAACAGGAAAAGGGAATCAGTGGATCTCGGGAAAAGCAGAATCAACAGAAAGAGCAGAACAAAGCTAACTCAGGTGTTTGCTAATCATGAAAATTAAGTGTCGTCCGCCTCGGGGGCGAGTATCTAACCTATGAGAACCCACCCAATTGGACAAACAGGGGAAGAGCTCGAGTTGATTTGTTAAAAAAAGATCATGCTTCCGTTTGATTGACAGAATGCATTATGTGTATCAAACATCGGAGCTGACCATTCATTACGATATTATCTTTTCTTTGCGATATGCGTATTGTGCATGCTAATATCGCGATAACGATATATTTGCAATATATTGTGCAGCCCTACTTTTTAACCAACCCAGTCATTTTCCTGATCTGGCAGTACTCCTTCAGCTTTAGCTTGGCATAAAACAATGTGAGTGAATGGTACCAACTAGCCTTGAGTTTAAACATTACTCAGCGGTGATTCTAATTCTGTTTGGTGACCTGCAAGTGAAAATAATAATGCTAATATGTTAATAATAATGTTTTATTCTGTTGAAGTTCAGCGTAATTGAATCGAGTTGGAGGACCAGGAGAGTGTGATGTATAATGTGGCATTCCATGACCAGAAGAAGCGTTGTTTTTTACAGTGCTCTGGGAAGACAGCCCTGTGAATGATGTCATTGGAGGGATTTCTGCTGTTTTTTCCAGTGTTGGGAGTTTAGTAACAGTGATTTTAAAGCAGCAGGAACACTGCTTAATTAATTTTCCTTCCATTCTGCTTCACCAGCAACTCTTCTAATTTTACAGAAACTGGTTGTTTTGGGCAACATTTGCTGATGTCATTTCCTGCTGAGTTTCAGCCAATCAGTGTAAGGTAACCAAAAGTTCCACTCAGCTACTCTACCAGGCCTTTCCCAGTACCTACTCCTGTTCAGGTCCTGGGTTGGTTCCTGAAAACGGTGATGTTCACACACATGCCGGGAAGTTCCGGTAAACTCACCCTGAAGTTCTGAGAGTGGAAACACACCTAATGGGAATACATGTGTGAGGAGCCTAAACTAAGAGGTTTTTTTTTTACAGAGGGGTTACATTAGCACAGGGAAAAACTAAATTTTCTGTAAAAACTAAAAGTGTATTTAACACTGAAACCTTATTTCCATCCCTACAACATACATTTTACATAACATAGAAATGTTTAAAAAAACCATTCTCTGTAGACTGGACAAACCCCAGCACTGCTCTGAAAAGCAGTTTCAGTTATGCTTTGTAGCTCTTTCATAGTAACAACAGTTAAATCGTGATGTCAAGTTGTTGTTGTTATTGTTGTTGTTAGCCTCAAGGGCAACATGCCGATTATCACTTGTGAGTCGCTTTGGACAAAAGCGTCTGCTAAATATGTAAACATAAATCAGACCACACCTCGGTGGTAGTACTACAGATAAAACCCAGTACTACCAGTGTTCCCACAGGTGTTGTCAGCTTTCTGTTGAAACCGTAACGAGTCATGCTGCACTACGCCGATCATCTCCACTGAGAATGTTTCTGCTACTTTAACAGAAAGACCTCAGCCGCTTTGAACTCTCAACACAAAATGAAAATATTGGATTCTTAGACACATCATTAGCTAGAACATTGCCGACTACCAAAGGACAATAAATAATGTGAGGAGATGAAACATATGTGAGAGGCTGCCTCATTAGAGTAGAAGAAGGATCAGTAACCTGTGAGCTGGAAATTTGTAGATTCAAAGATTAACACAGGCTCTGTTTCCTCCTCCTTTTCCCTTCTAGGGTTTTGCACGAGCTCTAAAATCTTACAGCTTTGATATGTTTTTGTTTTGTAAGAGTTAAAGTGGATTTATGATGGCTTTGTTAGGCAAATAAAGCACAGTTCCTAATTCTATCATCCATCAAAATGTCAGATCATGTTAAGTTTTCAGAGTAGTGGATTTTTCCCCTTTCAGAAGCCTGAAATAGAAAAATCAGACACAAACGTCACTGGTAAACCAAGGGCCCTGAAAAAGAATGAAAAGTGAGCAGATGAAGGACAGAAGATGAAAAGGCTTTGGTTGGCTGAAAAGACAATGGGTGGGCTGGTAAACCACCGAAAGGAGAAGATGAAAGGAGAGAGAGCTGGAGGTCCAGTTTGAAATTATTATTTTACCAGCAGCAACATTTCATCCAAACTCTGCTTAAGGGTAGAGATTACAATGGAGGGAGGAGGGGGTGGGGGGTTAGGGAGAGAGAAAGAGAGAGGGAGGGAGATAGGTAGAGGGAGGGAGAGGGAAGGAGGGAGGGAGAGAGAGAGAGAGCTTTGCATGTATGTGTGTACTCATCTATACATCGAACTGAGGACATTTTGCTGGTCCTCACTTTGGTACGATGTTACAGAGCTCTACTAGTTAGTTTTAGAGGTCTGGTGTGAATTAAGTTTTAGCTTAGGTTAGAAAGAAAGAAAGAAAGAAAGAAAGAAAGAAAGAAAGAAAGAAAGAAAGAAAGAAAGAAAGAAAGAAAGAAAGAAAGAAAGAAAGAAAGAAAGAAAGAAAGAAAGAAAGAAAGAAAGAAAGAAAGAAAGAAAGAAAGAAAGAAAGAAAGAAAGAAAGAACCTCTCAAGATAAAAATCACGAGGCGCTTCACAAAAACATACAGGAAAACTATCCAGTCACTAAAATGAATGGAAGTCAAAGACGGTCCTCACAACGAATACAAGACACAAGCATGTGTACAATTGGGTGTGTGTGTGTCTGCGCATGAGTGTGTGTGTGTGAGTGTACCTAGTTTATTCCATGCATGGGGTTACCTTGCGTTTGGCAGTCAGCTGTTCCTTGTAGCGGTCAGAAGAATCTCCGGGGATTTCACTGGCCCAGAGACTGAGTCCTACCACCAGGTAGGCACAGCCCATCACCAGTAAAGGAAGGAAGTAGATCAGGATGGCCACACACACATAGTACCTGCAAACACACACGTACCACGATAAAGAAGGATCATGCCGCTGGAGTGTAACTAGGTGACCTTTAACCTGTTGCTGACATGATGCATCTACTACAGAGTAAGTACAGTGTAATTTATTAATAAAGCAGGTACCAAAGTAATACCACTTCATTAATACTAACTGTACCTTTTCATTTTCAGTCTGATAGAGTGGTGTCTGGGTGTGTGGTGGTTTTTCACTCAATGGACAAAAGCATCCTCGGATACTTAAGTCCAACAATAAACCTGAGGAACTGCAGATGTTTGCTAACATCTTGAGGTTAATCGTGATCAGACTTCTCTGTTTCCTCACACACCTGTAACAATCCTTCAGAGGCTCACGATTTTGCATCAGCACAAGCAAGTTGTCAAAGTTCAGTTTAAGCCAAATAAATGAGATTATTTCTCCTGTTTGCGTTAAAGGCAAAGGCAGAGTCAGCATTTCTAAAGAACACTTTGGCAGTTTTGAACCTTTTCTGTAAAAATGAAGTCTCTATAGTAAATTTATTTCTTTAACAAGCTGCCACTTTGCTGCTGTGTTGATTTCAGCTTAATCTCCTTCCTGTAGATGACACGGATTACAAAGCAAGTGAACCTGGACACCCGCGGTGGTGAGCTTGACACGAAATGTTTGTTTGGAGGTCATTGGACTTTTCCTAATTATATGCCTTAAAAAAAATCTGTTTTCCAGTGAGTTCACCCTTCACTATCTTAGTGCCCTTCAGTTTACTTCATACGTAGTACAAGCATACTGATGTCTACTCAGTGTTTCCCCTAGGAATTTTTCCAGCTGTGGTGGTGGTTGGGGGGGGGGGGGGGGGGGGGATTATGACACATCTCACCTTTATGTTAACATTGTTTTATTTGATGCACTCCACTTTGAACTGCACCAATCCAGCAGCTGCTGCATTTTCATAACTAGTATTAAAGGTGAATACACCAATATTTGCACAAAAAATAATTTTTGTTTTAAATTCTCAGTGATAACAGAGTAGTTCCCGCTGCTTCTTCGGGAATCGGCGCAAAGAAAACAAAAAAAAAAAAATTGGGATCTTGTAGGCGTGGCGGGCCGCCACGGCTACGCCTATGTAAGGGAAACACTGCTACTTGCATCAGCTGAGCACAGACTGGATCAGTCCTTCTGTGTGATTTGGGAAAAGCCTTCACAACTCTTCTTCAATAACTGTCAACCAAATTAAAATCCTCTATGGAATAATTCAATTTGACAGTTTAAGTAGTTAGCAAATGATGTGCATATCTGTCATGGACACAGTGTTTGATCCTCCACTTCCCTGTGATAGTGTGAACTGTCCTGGGATGTGCTTTGATACAATTGCATCATCTCATTTAGAGCCAGCGCTGGACTGACCATAGGGCATAGCGGGCAACTGCCCGCTGGGCCGACCCTTTCATCCTTTATGGGCCGGTGTCTGTTTTTTTTTTTTTTTTTTTTCTCCTGGCCTCTAGTTGTTGCGGACAACTTGTCCGCGCCGCCCCACGCGACGCCTCGTAAAAGTTGGTGGATTGGCCAATTGGTCATAATACACTCTGGGCTGGACCAATAGCCAGAGGTCTGATGCACCCGCCAGTTGTTTGTGAATCTCAGTAAACAGACAGACGAGCTTTACAAATGGAGAACAAAAAACGGAAAGGAGGAGCGGAGAAAATTCGACTAAAAAAGAAACTGGCCCTTCAGGCTGATGCTGGCACATGTGTTAAAATCTCACAGTTGTTTGGTAGTGAAGGTTCAAGTAAAATCAATTTAGGAAGTGATGGAGCCTCAGCCCAGCGACAGGTTGGAGAAGAAAAGAGGGAGGAGGAGGAGAAACCCGAGCCGGTGTTGTGCCATAAATTGACTCGCTGCCAAAAAATGATTAGCCACCGCGGGATCGCGCACGGTTAGGTAATTGCATTTCTAGACAAAATTCCCCAGGATTTCGCCCTAAAACTCAGCATATCTAGCAATATGGACATTCAGAAAGCAAAGATAACCTCTTCCGGTACTTAAATAGATGTTTATCGCGGATATTAGTGTGGCAGTGTTTGTGGCACCCTGCGCGGGAGCACGAGGACGTGCTTGTAGAAAGAGTGAGGAAGATGTGGCAGTGTGGTGAGCATCCACAATGTCCCGATTGATCATGCGCCCTGGCTACTTGGCCAAGGAGATGTCCTTTTGGCTGACTGGTTAGAGCGTATGACTTTCACCCGGGAGTCTGGGGATCGAATCCCGCCCGGGCACTTGTTTCTGCACCTTGCCACATTAGTTTTTCCAGTTCGGAAGTTGTTTTAAGTGTTGCTATTTGTCTTAAACGTTCACAATGAGGATATATTAATCCTTTTTGCAATATTTGCGATTGAAAGATGATTTGTGCCACAAACTTTGTGGTAAGAACTGGCTTTCTTTATGTTACAGCTTTGATACTAAAAAAATAAATAATGTAAAATGGCACCCTGTATTGAATGTAAACGTTGTATAAATGGAAATAAACAACTCTCCAGCGATTTAATTTTTCCCCTTCCTTTCTTTAGTCCACTTGACATGGAGCCACAGTTAACTAGTTTGGGGCACATTTTTACTTGAAAAAAAGTATTTAAAATGATCAAGCTTTGGCTTTAATGACACTGTGTAGGTTACTATCTATACATTACGTTGCTCTATTTAAAAGTAACAAGATAAAAGCTCTTCAGCACATAAAATTAAGATTGTCACTTGCCAAATAGACTACACCCTCCCGTTTACCTATAAGAAATGCCTCAAAATATCTTTAAATTCTTTATTGATGATTTAATTGTAGACAACTAAAATGGCATTTTACTTGCCAAAAAGTGATTGAATTGCTAAGATTTTCATGGAGGCTAAAATTGACCAAATAAGGGTTTTATGTATTATCTGTTGATGTTACTGTACTCATACTGTCTACTGTATCATCTTAAACACCCCAAAAATGGCAACAAAAAAAAGAAGATAATTTCCATTGCTAAAAATTGATTACAGTGTCCTGGTCACCTGTAAAGGGTTACATTTACCTAAATATTACTTTATTTATTATCTCTTGATGTTATTAGTGCCATCACAGGATGCTGGGTGTCTTTCACATTCATAAACACCTCAAAAATGGCAACAAATGATCATTTCCCTTGCCATAAATTGATTACAGTGTCCTGGTCACGTGTAAAGGGTTAAATTGACCTAAATATTACCTTATTTATTATGATGCTGGGTGTGTTCCACAATCATATTCGAATAAACATGAAAATATTCCGTCCGAATATCTGTTTCTTGTTATAAATATAACAGCTAGAAGGATTTACAGTTAAAATAAGAGAAACACGTGACTCCCCAGGAAGGGTTGTAACACCACTTGCCTCATGCACATAAGTGAACAAAACAAAGCAGCATGGAGACACTCCGTCTCCAACCACCTCTCAGGCAGCAGCCTGCACTCCCAAGTTCTACACGTCACCAGAACATAAACAACCGCAACACAATAAAAGCAGTGTTATACAAAATGGAAGGCCTGTAGTGTTTATTCTCTTACAGTAACAACTTATCAACTTTTTGGAGGAATTTATTTGAGAATTTTTTGGTTTTTAGTAATTGTGCAATAGAAAAGTAATCGCTAGATTAATCATCTAAATAATCATTAGAATAGTCGACTATTCGATAAAATAATCATCAGAATAATCGTTTTAAAAATAATCAGTTACCCCCAACCTTACTTTTTAGAATACCAGGATAGGAAGGATGGTGTAGGTTTACGTTTATTAGATTGATACATAAATATTACCAATAAGAAAGTGTACGTTGGTGTGTGTCAGAAACAGCGTAAGGCTTAATGTCTTTTCCAAAAAAAACAGGTGATGGGCCGGTCTCCAGTCAAAATGCCCGGGCTGAATTTTTGTCCCAGTCCAGCCCTGTTTAGAGCTGTGGAAAAAGTATGTGTTCAGATAGTAAAGAGCCTCAGACATCTTCGGGGAAACAACCCCTGAAAGGATGCATTGGCTGTTGCCATGGCAATTTCCCACAATTACCTTAATACTATAGATTAAGACTATGAAGCACAGAGGAAATCAAAATAGTAACAAACACCTAAAAAGAAAGATCCATGACCCAATCAAAGTGAAACGTACAGAGTTGTTCATAAAAAGTATTAGAGATCATACTATAATTAGGTATCAGGCATGAAGCATCGGAATCATCAGGAAATGTGAAAATATGTCTAAATATTGTAATGACTAATTAAGGGTTACAGTGAGAGCTGTGCTAGCCTAATGCTGCTGCTGCTGTCAGAGACGTGGTGGCGGATTAAGAGTGATGGTGAAACGGGTTTATATCAGCTGCATGTTGGACCACTCAAATAAACCACTGTTCAGGGCAAAATGCCCTTCTGTCTGGAGTTTATTCTGCACAAATGTCACAATAATAAGACATTATCTGAGGTCAGCTTGTGTTTGTAAACCAGCTGCTTAAAACTTCAAATGAATCAAGATAAATTAAAATGCTCAGAAGTACTAGCCTGGCCTGCCAGACTCCTCTGTTTAAATCTGCACAGAGAAAGAGTCTGGGAACTCTCCTATTTAAATAACCCTGCCCCCTAAACTCCAACTGTACCTCACACACCAAAACGTCAAGTTTCTCATAAAAAATGAAGTCGGCATTTCCGTCTTTTTTCTGATTGGTTATTTTTGAGCTGGCTAGTCCCGCCCCTCATGTACCTCTCTGCCTGTGAGTAACCAGTCTCATTCTCTGTGCAGAATTAAACAGAGGACGGCTCTGGCAGGCCAGGCTACAGAAGCAGCGCCCCTGCAGGCAGCAGCGAGACCAGCTAAGTCTTTGTGGATTATTAAACATGTCTGTCACAGACAGAGCTAATTTTTGGCAGTCTGCAGTTTGTGGTTTTCAGGAAGTTAATTCTATTATGAGCGATTATTTTTCGCCAGACAATAATAAAACACGCTGATAATGTCTGACTGTCTTACGTGATTTTGCAAACAATGCATCATGGCACCTGGACGTTATAGTAAGAGAGTAATGTCCTTGGAGGGGAAGCAACGACCTAAAACCAGAGTGAACATCGGTGCGGCGTACTCTCGTTTCAGGGAGCGAAAGGAGGCTCTTATTCTTAGTTTTCCTAATCCAGATTGCAAAACTGTAAAACCACTCTTGTTTGTAGTTTTACATCGTCCACCAGGCCCTGACTGAGTTTTTGGATCAGATCTCTGATTTTTTATCTGGTTTGGTGCTAAATAATGATAAGGTCATTGTAGTGGGGGATTTTAATATTCATGTGGACATTGAAAATGATAGCCTCAATGTAGCCTTTAGTAATATCTTAGACTCAATTGGTTTTACTCAAAGAATACATAGCTCCACCCACTCCTGCCATCATGCATTAGACCTTGTGCTGACTTATGGCATAGAGTTTGAGGAAATAACGATCTTTCCACATAATCCAGTCCTCTCGGACCACTTTCTGATAACCTTTGAGTTTTTTATAACTGAGTTCTCGAGACATGAAAGTAAATTTCACTATAGTCGGTCTCTATCTGACAACGCAGTTGCATCTTTTAAATCAACTATTCCATCTTTACTGTCCTCAGCATCTCAGAGGCATGTAGCAGAGGGCAATATTTTCAGTTCTAGCCTCTCACAAATTGATGCCTTAGTTCATCATGTTAATTCCTCTTTACGTGTGGCATTAGATGATGTTGCCCCTTTAAAAAAGAAGGCAATTAGGGACAGGAAGTTGGCTCCCTAGTTTAATTCTCATTTACGAGCCTTAAAACAAAACTCTAGGAAATTGGAGAGAACATGGCGCTCTACGCACCATGAGGTGGCCTACCTATCCTGGAAAAATAGTCTTGTGCTTTATAAAAGTAAGCTTCGACAAACTAGAACTGCTTATTTCTCAGCATTAATTGAGGAGAATAAGCATAATCCTAAATTTGTTTTCAGTACAGTTGCTAAACTTACACAGAATCATAGCTCTGAGCCATCTATTCCCTTAGCCCTCAGCAGCAATGACTTCATGGGATTTTTTACAAGTAAAATTAATTCTATTAGAAACAAAATATTTAACATTCTCCCTAATGCGATTTCTTCTTCCTCAGTAAGTGAGGCAGCATCAGAGGTGACTGTAGAACCTCATCTGTGCTTGAACCAGTTTGATCCAGTTGAGCTTTCAGATTTATCAAACATATTAGCTTAATCTAAACCTTCATCTTGCATTTTGGATCCAATCCCAACCAAATTATTTAAAGAAGCATTTCCTTTGGTTACTGCCCCCATTCTAGATACAATCAATCGATCCTTAGTAAATGGATATGCACCACAGGATTTTAAGGTTGCTGTAATCAAACCTTCACTTAAGAAGCCTTCTCTGGATCCAGATGACCCAATGAATTATAGACCAATATCTAACCTTCCATTTTTATCCAAAGTCCTGGAGAAAATAGTGGCCATCTAAGTATGTGAGCGTTTAAACACTAATGCTCTGTTTGAGGAATTTCAGTCTGGTTTTAGAGAGTATCACAGCACTGAAACTGCATTAGTGAGAGTTACAAATGATATCCTCATGGCCTCAGATAAGAATATTGTGTCTGTTCTAGTCTTGTTAGATCTCAGTGCTGCCTTTGACACAGTTGATCACAATGTTCTTTTAGAAAGACTTGAACATGTTGTAGGGATCAAAGAAACAGCGTTAGGCTGGTTTAAATCCTACCTGTCTGACAGATTTCATTTCGTAAATGTACATGACAAATCATCTTTATACTCCAGGGTTACTTGTGGAGTACCACAGGGTTCAGTGCTTGGACCAATTCTTTTTACTATGTATATGCTCCCAATTGGTAAAATCATTAGACAGCATGGGATAAACTTCCACTGTTATGCTGACGATACTCAGCTATATTTATCCATTAACCCTGATTAACCTAATCGGTTGGGTAGATTACAGGCTTGTCTTGAGGACATAAAAAATTGGATGACTCTAAACTTTTTGCTTTTAAATCAAGACAAGACAGAAGTTCTCATCTTTGGACCAGAAATCCAGAAAAGGAAATTGCTTAGTCAATCACCTGACCTGAAAGGCATTACATTAATCTCCGAGAACAAAGTAAGGAACCTTGGTGTTATCTTTGACCAGGACATGTCATTCAAATCCCAGGTTAAACAGGTTTGTAGGATTTCCTTTTTCCACCTTCGGAATATTGCTAAGATTAGAAGCATCCTTTCCAGGAGTGATGCTGAAAAACTAGTTCATGCATTTATTACAACAAGACTGGATTACTGTAATTCATTACTCTCAGGAAGTCCACAGAATGTAGTTAAAAGTCTTCAGCTTGTCCAAAATGCTGCAGCTAGAGTTCTGATGAGAATTAAAAAGAGAGATTGTATCTCTTCTGTCTTAGCTTCCCTACATTGGCTACCTGTTAAATTCAGAATAGATTTTAAGATCCTTCTTCTCACATATAAAGCTCTTGATAATCAAGCTCCATCATCCATCAGTGATCTGATTGTTCCATACGTTCCTAACCGAGCACTTCGCTCTCAGATTGCAGGTTTACTGGTGGTTCCCAGAATATCTAAAATTAGGATGGGAGGCAAATATTTTAGTTATCAGGCTCCTCTCGTGTGGAACCAGCTCACAGCTTTAGTCCATGAGGCAGACACTTTGTCTACTTTTAAGACTAGGCTTAAAACTTTTTATTTGATAGGGCCTATGGTTAAAATCTGATGTTAGCCTAAATCTGGACAAGTGGGGGAATAGAGGGAGGTGGAGTGTACAGTCGGTAAAGACGGCTCTCCCTTGCCCTGCCTCCAACATGCCTCCATCTAAATAGGATAGATTATCCAGAGTTATCTCTGTGGTTATGCTGCTATAGGCTTAAGACTGCTGGAGGATACACTGACCACTTTTCACACTCTACTGCTTTCTTCTACAATCTGCTCTTTAACTGTACTATTTTCTGCAATTTCAGCTGTTAACTTTATTTTCTCTCAAGTGTTTTTCTCCCCAGAAGAAGCTACAATGATGTTCTGCTGAGCTGTGGTGGCCTCATGAAGGGGGCCATCGTCTAGCACACTGCTGCTAACCACTTAAACATTCTCCCTCTCCTGATAATAACTTTTTGCTTTCCTTGACGTTGGATGTGCTAATACTAGTTTATCCGTTTAATTATAGATCCACTAGGATAAATACAATAAAGTTTAACTTTCACCAAACAGAATATTTACTAAGAAATCACAATATAACTATAGACACACTACTTTGTCTTTGTGTGTGTGTGTGTGTGTGTGTGTGTGTGTGTGTGTGTGTGTGTGTGTGTGTGTGTGTGTGTGTGTGTGTGTGTGCGTGTGTGTGAGTGTGTGTGTGTGTGTGCGCCTGCTCTGTCTTCTCGATCCCCAGTGAGTCGTGGTGGATGGCTGCTTATACTGAGCCAGGATTCTCTGGAGGTTTCTTCCTGTTAAAAGGGAGTTTTCCTCTCCACTGTCGCTTTATGCTTGCTTAGTATGAGGATTGCTGTAAAGTCATTGACACTTGTCAGTGACTTGATGCAATTTGCTGGGTTCCTTATATAGGAAACATTATTTCTGATTGGCTTAATGAACTGACCTGAATTGGAATGTTTATTATGTGAAGAGCCTTGAGACGACTCTTGTCATGATTTGGCGCTATAGAAATAAAATTGAATTGAATTGAATTGAATTAATATTTTAGCCCAACGGTGTGGATCTTTTGACTTCATGGTTCATTTTAATATCAGTGGATGATGTTAGCCCTAGCTAGAGCTATGCAGGGTTGTAACTCTGCACAGTTGTAACTCCACTTTCAACCTGATAGGACAGTGGAGGGGTTCAAATAAATTTCTAATTTTAGCGTAACACATTGGCCAAACCAAGAGAATGAAAGCATAAAACAGCCTTTTTATTTATGGGGGCAATTAGAACATTGATTACGTTACCATTTTTGATAACGATGCCTAAAAGTAACTGCTCGTTTATAAGTTATCAGGTTAGAGATGTAGGCGGGCCAGTCCGAACCATGTCTATGGGCAGGGGCGGATTTAGCAATTTGGGGGCCCAAGGCGAACACAGACATGGGGCCCCTTACACAAAATTTTTGACAATCTTACCTTTAACTGGATTTGTGAAACTCTCCCCTATTCTGACATGAGTTATTTTCCCTTTTTATTAGTCCTCCTCTTTTTTTTCCTGTATTTCCCTCCCTTTGAGTGCTTTCAATATTTGCTCTGCTTTCTTTTTCCTGTGAGTGCTCCTGTGCTTTAGCCTTAGTTATTTTTTTTTCTATTTTCCATTTTGGTCTGTTTTCCTCCCTTTAAACATTTTCCATTGTCTTTCCTTTCTGCTTCCTTTTGATGTTTACATCGAAAAACGACGTCACTTTCAGAAGTGAAGATAAAAGCTTTTATGAAGCAAGCTGCTTCTTTCTCTTATTGGAGCCACTAACTTCATGTCATGCTTAATGTTTTGACTATCGCTTTGAGTTTGTTAGGAATGCTCCCGCCTCTCTTCTTATTCTTATTTGTGGTCTTATGGCACTTGGCAAACAACAATTTGGTGCATTACTGCCACCAACTGGATTGGAGTGGAATGACTACAAATCACTTCCTGCTTGTGCATCGCAGTCTTAATAACCCTCTTATGACCATAATTATAACAGGGCCGCCTGGTATTTTTTTCTATCTTATGGCTGTAAAATTGTAATAAAAAGTGCAAAGTGTGTGTAATTCTTCTCCTTTTTTCAGAACAACCTCAGCTTTCAGTGTATGGTTTGCATTTCCAAACCACTATAACATTTCACGAAAAGAAACGTGAAGCCACTTCTCCTCCAGCTTCACTGGCTGCCAGTCAACTTCAGGGTTCATTTCTTAATCCTGGTTCTGGTCCATAGGGCCTTACATGGACAAGCACCATCTTACATTGGTGATCTTCTTAGTCCCTACACCCCCAGCAGGTCCCTGAGGTCCAGTGATCAAAGCCTACTGGTTGTGCAGCACCAGGCTAAAGACCAAAGGTGACAGATCATCTGCTGCTGTGGCACCCAGACTCTGGAACTCTCTCCCCCTGAGCCTGAGATCAGTGGACTCAGTGGTCTCCTTTAAAAAGCAGCTGAAGACTCACTTGTTCAAGCTGGCTTTTGTATGACCTTCTTCACCTCTCTCTTTATTCTGCTCTCCCCACCTATTCCACCTTCCTCACTGATTTCCCTCTTTCCTATTCACTCTCTCTCTTTCTTAACATTTTTTCTTTTAAATCCCAATTGCCTATTTTTGCTCATTTTAAATATATTTTTAAACATTTTCTAAATGCTTTTTTATATTTATATTTTTGTTTTTGTGAAGCGCCTCATGATTTTTATCTTGACAGGCGCTATAGAAATGATATTTTCTTCTTCTTCTTCTTCTATTTAGAATGTATTTCTATTAACGCCTTTAAAAAATCAGCTTAAAAGTGAAAAAAGCAAAAAATGGATTTGAATTTTTTACAGTTATTACTGAAAAGGAACTTCAAAATGACTGGGCAAACAATTTAAACTTTGAACTGAAATGCATCTATTCTTAAAAAAGTGTGAACCTTGGTGTCTTGTAGCAGTTTTTAAGACCATTTATTTTTGTAAACTTTCAGACGTTTTTATTTGACGGTAGACCTTGAAGCAGTTTCTCTCCAGCTGCAGGCAGAGTCCTGCACACCTCACACCGCCATGGGGTGCTTCTCTGGCACACCGTGCACTGCTATACCAAAAACATTTGTTTTAGCAAAAATAATTATTTATTGTAAAAAGATGAATAATACTGGAATGATGCTGAATCTTACAATTAGCAAATAGTTGAGGGTTGTTCAAATAAAAAAATAAAAAATAAAGACTGAACAAATGTTCATATCCTGGTTCACTGGAGATCTGTCCTTCTTCGTGGTCACTGTCTTCAGATATAAGCCTTCTGGGACACCTAATAGATCGTATTGATTTTCTTTGAGGCATTTCCATAATTTCATGCTGGTTTTTATGCTGATTAGCTTCCCCGTTCCGTTATCCGCTTTCACCGCGGCGCTGCGCTCCGTTTCAATCAGGCTGTACAGCAGGATTTCCCCTCGTAGCGATATTTTCCCTAACTCTGATTGCTTCATGCTATAGATTGTTGGAAAGCTGCTTTTATGTACTTTTAGGAACCGTTGGAATTTCCTGGATCTGATCAGCCATTCAAAAGTTATAAAACGGAGCATTTTGGATGACAAACTCAGCACGTCTCTGAATCTTTGTTGTGATTCGTTGCGCTCAAGACAGGGAATCCCGGTGGCTACTGTAATGTATTGTATATGCACGGAAAGCCCCATTTTTAATCTTTTCAGCACTTTTGGAATTTTAATGATATCTTGAACGGTTCAGGAATTATGGTAATGAGAAGTGCGCATGTCCAATCCTGTCTGCGGCCACAGGTTGGTAATAAGAATATTGTGGCATTAACAGAGGGGTGCTGGCGGTCAGGGCTAGGGGGCCCCCCAACACAAGGGGGCCCCAGGCGGCCGCCTACCTATGCCTAATGGTAAAACCGCCTCTGTCTATGGGAGTATTAACCTCTAATAATGGAGATTTCAAGTAGTTTAAATAAATTACTGTTTAAATCATAGAGAAGGGCAACATAAAGAGATGAAACATTATAATGGCGGCGTAATTCGTAGACGTGTGACAGACCTTATAGTGGTGACTACTGATTGGTAGATGCATAGGGAGGGTGTGGCCAGCCACTGCACTTGGTTCTCTGTTGTGTCACTCGCTTCACACGCTCCCAGACAGTCAGCAGCAGAACAGAGACACACCGTTGTTATATGAGCTGAGCCACTGGTTGAAGTTTACTTCTGCTGTCGGTCACTGGAAATATTTGGTTACTTTTTCTCAAGGTTTTAGTTTGCCTCGTTCTCTCCTTTAATTTGTTTTTGAAGTGAACTGAGTTGACATGCGCAGGATTCTGGTTTCTAAACCTAGCTACAGTGCTAAGGCACTAGCGGCAGAAGCCGGCTCGTCGCCGCTTCTCAACACGCCACAACAAGTTGCACAAGCACCACAGTCCCTCCTGCTGTTCCCGTCGCTACCAACCCAGCCGTCGCTGTTGGTGACACAGGCCTGAATGGTAGCGCACCGTCCCAACCCACCGCTCTTGTTTTCCCAAGTGCCATTTTGGGAAGAACATGCACTCATTTTGCCCTGCCTGGTATGCTATCATGAGAGACCATGGCTAGAATATTCAGTACAGCTGGATGCATGCTTTTGTTTCCCATGTCGTAAGTTTGAGGGGAACAATGATAGGGATTTGGTTTTCACAAAACAAGAATTTAATAATTGGAAAACAGCACTGGAAAAGGACAAGGGATTCACAAAGCATGCATCAAGGCAATGCCACATAAAAGAGAGGCCACAGGGGAAACAATAGGTAATTTAATAAGTCCCACACAAATCGAGAAAAACAGATACTACATAAAAACTATTGAAGTAGTTCAGTTCCTAGCAGTAAATGAACTGTGGAAAGCTCCAGTGGTGATGATTTCTCTGCAGGACTGTTCTTAAAAATGGTCGACTACACACTGGCCAAAGACTCCAGATTTAAGGAAATAAACAAACGCATCCCAGAAAATGCAAAATACACATCTCACAACACACAAAACAAATTATTGCAACACTGGCAAAAATGGTATTAAAAAGATCAAAGATAATTATGACAAAGCAGATTATGCTGGGTTTTGCATTAAAAGTGATGGAACTAGGGACAGATGCAATGTGGAGAATCAGTCAGTCATGGTTAGATTTGTCTGTGATGGCATTCCAGAGGAACATCTGATCAGTCTGCTTGACAGTCAGTTAGATGCTGAATTTATTACCACCCAAAATCTCTCTGACTCAGGCTATAGTGCAGCTGAAATGATCAGTCAATGCTCTGATGGAGCTTCTGTCATGAGTGGGCTCAGGGGTGGGGTTCAGGCCTTACTGCAGAAGAAGGTAGGGAAGGATGTTCCTTACATCCACGGCTACAACCACCAGCTGCACTTGGCAGTGATCCATGCAATGCAGGCAGAGCCATGTGCAAAAACCTCTTTTGATCTTTCGGGATCTCTACACTCATTTTCCCACCGTCATTATGTTTCACAGAACTATGACGTTCCCTCCCTGAAACGACTGTTGGAGATCAGGTGGACAAGCCACCATGATGTGACCAAGTGCCTTGTGGAGAATCAGGATGCTATTATGAGTATCCTGTCAGAGGTTACAGAGGACAGAGCTGCTGATGCTGATATCTGTACAGAGGCATCAGGACTGTTGATGATGTTAAGGAGGCACAATTTCTTTGAAATAGGAAAATTCCTCCTAAAAGTTCTGGGTTCCTTGAAGTCTGCAAATTCTATGCTGCAGTCTCACTCTGTTGACCCATGCTGTGCTTCAGAAGTAGTCATGCATCTCTGCAGGCGTTGAAGCAGATGAGAGCTGAAGAAAGTGAGACATTAACCAGCACACCTGCACCAGCTGCTAAAAGACAAAAAAACAAGCTCACTGCTAACAGGTAGTGTTGTAATGTCCACTGTGGGCCACGCAGAAGACTGCACAACTCCTAGCCAGGCTCTGAAGAGAGCTCTTCACAACTTTTTGGACATAGTCGTTGTAGAGATGGAGACAAGATTCTCATGAAAGCAGTTAACTGCCTTCAACCTCAGTCTCCCTCTCTTCTGGATCCTGACATGTTAAGTCCTCTGCAGAAAATGACAGGAAGTGACAAACTTTCCAATGAGATTCTTGTTGCAAAACTAATGTTGGAGAAAGAATTCAAAAAGACTGATGATGATAACAGTGAAGAGTTTGTAGACCTCTCCACCGTTTGCACATATCTACATGGGTATAAGAATGCCTTTCCTCAGCTCCATCGCATGTACGTGACCTCCCTGGTTATTGGAATATCAGCAGCATCATGCGAGAGCTCGTTCTCCACTTTGTCTTGTGTTCTTACCCCGTTCCGCCGTACTACGCTACACGAGAGAAAAAGAAATGTAGTCATTCTGGCTCACGAGAAGGCCATAACAGGCCGAGATATGGATGGATTTGTTAGGACTGTAGCACAGAAAAGCAGACAGCTGATGCTGTAATGACTGATAAAAGCCATAAAGAAATAAAAACAACAAAAATTCTAAAAAAGAAATAAAAAATAGATACGCAAAATAAAAAATAAAATTAAAAATGGAAGGATAGACAGATACGATAGATAAAATATATTAAAGACTTAAAGATAAAAACAAAAAAATTAAAAGAGAGAGAGAGAGAGAGAGAGAGAGAGAGAGAGAGAGAGAGAGAGAGAGAGAGAGAGAGAGAGAGAGAGAGAGAGAGAGAGAGATGAATGCAGCCCCAATAGGGATCAAGCCAGTGTCCCATTTGTGACGGTCCCAAGCTCGGGTTAATGCAGAGGGTAGTAGTGTTGTCAAAAAAATCGATACCTAGATATAAATCGATGCTAAAAGTGGTCTCTAAATTAGATAATCCATCCCTGTGGTATCGATATTATGGACTATTATACACAGCCTTCTTCAAGTACACCGACACGCACGACAGCCAGATGCCGTAAAGCAACCCCCGCCTCCCAGACAAACAGAAGAAGACGCCGCATGGCTACATTGCAATTTCCCACGCGAGTTGTCTCCGATCCAAGTTTTGTCTGCCAAATAAATAAACAAAAACATAAACAGCGAATTTGGGAGGCGCTTCACAGCCCAACTGAATTAGCATACCAAGTCCGACACGTAGTTGTATATTCACGCTTATGTGCTTAAAGGAAACTCTCGTTTATTGCAACCCAGACTTAATTTCTAGCATGCAGTACGTTTGTTTACTCACGCTGACAACGTTGGTGCTACTTGGATTCCCCGGGGTATTTAGATCCATCGGCGAATCGCCATCAGTGTATATCCATATAACGGGTGCGGACGGGCACCCATGGTGCAGCCTCGAAATAAGACATTATCTGCACCAAAACATCTCAGTGTCGAAAGGTTTTGTTAGGAATCATTAACGTGATTCCCCTGTTCGTTTGGAGTGGGTCTGGGATTTCTAGGCGTAAACAGACTAGCTGCGGCTAATTAACCGGCGCTTTTAATGACGTCACTGCCGTGTGCCGATCTGTTTTTATTAAGATTACTGGTAGATGTACCTTTGTCCTACTGTGGAGACATTCGTTTTCTCCCTTTATTGACCAACAGAGTTGTTCAAAAGTACAGAACAAAACATATGGCATTACATCTTATGACAAAAATACACCTTACAGGTGCTGGCCAGTAAATTAGAATATCATCAAAAGGTTGAAAATATTTCAGTAATTCCATTCAAAACGTGAAACTTGTACATTATATTCATGCAATGCACACAGACCAATGTATTTCCAATGTTCATTACATTTAAATTTGATATTCATAAGTGACAACTAATGAAAACTCCAAATTTGGTATCTCAAAAAATTAGAATATTCTGAAAAGGCTGAATATAGAAGACACCTGCTGCCACTCTAATCAGCTGATTTACTCAAGACACCTGCAAAGGCCTTTAAAAGGTCCCTCAGTCTTGTTTTGAAGGCACCACAATCATGGGGAAGACTTCTGACTTAACAGCTGTCCAAAAGACAATCATTGACACCTTGCACAAGGAGGGCAAGACACAAAAGGTGATTGCTAAAGAAGCTGGCTGTTCGCAGAGCTCTGTGTCCAAGCACATTAACAGACAGGCGAAGGGACGGAAAAAATGTGGTAGAAAAAAGTGTACAAGCTCTAGGGATAACCGCACCCTGCAGAGAATTGTGACGACAAACCCATTCAAAAATGTGGGGGAGATCCACAAAGAGTGGACTGCAGCTGGAGTCAGCGCTTCAAGAACCACCACGAGGAGACTCATGAAAGACATGGGATTCAGGTGTCGCATTCCGTGTGTCAAGCCACTCTTGAACAAGAAACAGCGCAAGAAGCGTCTCGCCTGGGCCAAGGACAAAAAGGACTGGACTGATGCTGAGTGGTCCAAAGTTATGTTTTCTGATGAAAGCAAGTTCTGCATTTCCTTTGGAAATCAAGGACCCAGAGTCTGGAGGAAGAGCGGAGAAGCACAGAATCCACGTTGCATGAGGTCCAGTGTAAAGTTTCCACCGTCAGTGATGGTGTGGGGTGCCATGTCATCTGCCGGTGTTGGCCCACTCTGTTTCCTGAGGTCCAGGGTCAATGCAGCCGTCTACCAGGAAGTTTTAGAGCACTTCATGCTTCCTGCTGCTGACCAACTTTATGGGGATGCAGACTTCACCTTTCAACAGGACTTGGCACCTGCACACAGTGCCAAAACCACCAGCACCTGGTTCAAGGACCATGGTATCCCTGTCCTTGATTGGCCAGCAAACTCGCCTGACCTTAACCCCATAGAAAATCTATGGGGTATTGTGAAGCGGAGGATGCAATACGCTAGACCCAACAATGCAGAGGAGCTGAAGACGACTATCAGAGCAACCTGGGCTCTCATAACACCTGAGCAGTGCCACAGACTGATCGAGTCCATGCCACGCCGCATTACTGCAGTTATTGAGGCAAAAGGAGCCCCGACTAAGTATTGAGTGCTATACATGCACATTCTTTTCATGTTCATTCTTTTCAGTTGGCCAACATTAGAGAAACAAACATTTTTTCATTGGCCTTTAGAATATTCTAATTTTCTGAGATACCAGATTTGATGTTTTCATTGTTGTCACCTATAAATATCAAAATTAAACGTAATAAACATCGGAAATACATTGGTCTGTGTGCATTGCATGAATATAATGTACAAGTTTCACGTTTTGAATGGAATTACTGAAATATTTTCAACCTTTTGATGATATTCTAATTTACTGGCCAGCACCTGTAAGCACAGTTTAAGCAGCAAAACATCACTCTGCAAATAGTGTATATATAGTGAGACAATTCATGATTTAAAGTGTTAACTTTTGCCAGTTTTTGTATGCACGTTTTAAAAAATGCTGACATCAATCAAACTTTATTTCAGACAAGGGATATGTCCATAACAAGAATAAAATAAAAAAAAATAAAAAATAAAAATAAAATACAAAAACATTCTAATTACAAACCGTATAGGCAGTTGTTCCAATGTTTAAAAAGGACTGAGGAGTACCTCGTGTCACTGTAAGATAAAGATGACAGCGCTCTAACAACCGCGTTAGCTGACGAACTCAGTCGGCAGATGAATTTGTACATGAAGAGCCTCAGAAGCGCATGAAAAGTAGGGATGTTACTCACAACAAACATGTGACTTGCCGAGGTCCATCTAGGGAGCTTCATGAGGATTCTAAAAGCATCCTGATAAGCCACTTGAAGCTTCTTCATTACTACCTTACTATAGTTGCACCACAAGTGGGCTGTATAATGATACTTGAAAGGTTTAAGCACTTAATACACTTAATTCTTAACATTTAATTTTTGCAATATAAATTGAGGAATGTTATTTTTTGAACAAACTTGTTCAATAAATTGGTGCTTTAAAATAGTATCGAAATCGAGTATCGAGTTTTTTTTCAAGTATCGAATCGAGTTTGAAATTTTAGTATCGTGACAACCCTAGAGGGTAGTCTAAGGAATGGATCAAAGCAAGGGCGTAGGAACCGGGGGGGACGGGTGGGACGTGTCCCCTCCAATATTTGACAAACGCGCATTTGTCCCCCCCCCCCCCCCCCCCCCAATAACATGGAGAAGAAAAAGATTGATTTTGAAATATTTGACTCGCGAGCTTTTATTTTGAAAGACACCGCGGACTTCTCTCCGACACAGCCCCTCCCCTCAGGGAGTTACACAGGCTGGCTGAGAGAAGCAGGAGTCAGAGCCGGGGGAGACACAGGTGTCAGAGAGACGGCAGCAGCTCAGCGAGGTCTTCTCATGGGCAAAAAAAGAAAGAAAGGAATTGTGAGTTGGTAATAATTTAGTCCAAGAGTATAATTGTATTTCTGGTCAAACGCTGAAATGGCTGACTAGCGTAAACATCTTGCTAGTTAGAATTAAACATTAAACAACACTACTAGTTAACAAAAATGGCGAATTTTACAGTAACAGTCAAAAACCATTTGACACGAAATAAATAAAAAAGTAGAATCTCCACATAAAAATGGAGTTTGTAAGTGTGATTGTTGCTTGTTTGTGACATTCTCATCACATTTCATTTTTAAACCTTATTCATGTCACTTTTTTCATATAAGAGACCAGAGGAAGTTCAGCAGGAAATGATGAAGAAGGTGAGACAGGCAGCGCCAGACCTGCTGAGGGTGAGACAGGCAGCATCAGACCTGCTGAGGTGCAGGTAGGTGCTACAGTGGAGTGAGATTTTAGATGGTTGATGATGAGAGGAAGATTCGAGCATGATAACAATTGAGCACGACTAAATAATACTATAACAACCATGATTTTAATGTTGCACTAGTCGTCCAACCGTATTTTTACTCCTTATTCCTGTCCACTGTTTTTATATTAGAAATCAGATGAAGTTCAGCAGGAACCAGTTGAGGGTGAGACAGGGAGAGCCAGACCTGCTGAGAGTGAGACAGGGAGAGCCAGACCTGCTGAGGGTGAGACAGGGAGCACCAGACCTGCTGAGGGTGAGACAGGGAGCGCCAGACCTGCTGAGAGTGAGACAGGGAGCACCAGAGCTGCTGAGGTGCTACAGTGAAGAATGAGATGGTTTTAGGTTGCTGATGAGAGGAAGATTTGAATGTAATAATAAGTGAACACAGTTAAATATATGTAATCCCATTACAAGTAGGGCTGGGCAGTACGGTTTAAGAATAAATTACATTCTGTATACACTTCCTTAGAAATATTAGAAAAATAAGTGTTAAACTCTGCTTTCTGGTGCATTTAGACTGCAATTTTGGCCACTGTTTGTTTCTTTTGTCCATCTGAAAATTAACGTAGTTCCAGCTGTTGTTGTAAGTGAATTATTTCTTTTTTCATTCTGTCAGAAACAAGCAGATTTTTCTGATTGTTGGTCAGCATTGTTGGCTGATGTAGTTTAAAATATTCTGATGAGTCAGATCAATTCAGACTGAATATTCATAGCTTTAGTCTTGTATTAAATCTGCTTACACATGTCTACCCATAGGAATAAGATAATATATCCTACATTCATATTATTAAAATATATCCTAGATTCATATTATTAAATAAAAATAAAACACTACTGATGCATAAACAGCTTTTTTATAATTAAAACGTCCACGTTGGCCGGTAATCACCTGGATCTGGCTAATGGGGAGTAAGTAAGTAAGTAAAAGTTTATAGAGCACCTTTCACAGATATAAATCACAAAGCACTGTAAAGCATGATAAAGATCAGGGCAAATACCTCTAACCAATAAAAACATCAGAAAAACAATAGCAGTGATAAAGTAGAAAATTAAATCATGAGTATAAGCAAAGTGAAGGTGTGAACCCAAACAAAGCCATCTTTTTGAAACATTTAGGGAGGGAAAGCCTGGATGAAAAGGTGAGTTTTTAGATGATTTTTAAAGACCTCTACAGTGTTAGAGAGACGGAGATTTGAAGGTAGACTGTTCCAAAGTCTGGGTGCAATAGTCTGAAAGGCCCTGTCCCCTTTGGTTTTCAGTCTGGTTCGAGGAACAGCCAGGAGGTTTTCAGATGTGGATCTAAGGTTCCGAGAGGTGGTGTGTGGGGATAAAAGCTCAGATAGTTCCGAGAGGTGGTGTGTGGGGATAAAAGCTCAGATAGGTAGCTTGGAGCCTGGTTGTTAAGAGCTCTATAGGTCAGGACTAAAACTTTAAACTGAATTCTATATTCTACCGGGAGCCAGTGGAGGGACTGTAAAACTGGAGTGATGTGAGCTCGTCTGCTGGATTTGGTTAGGAGTCTGGCTGCTGCATTTTGGATGGCTTGAAGGCGTGAGAGGGAGGTTTTGCTGAGACCAGTAAAAAGAGCGTTACAGTAGTCTAAGCGTGATGACACAAAGGCATGGAAGATTTTTTCCAGATCTGCAGTAGAAACCAGTTTACAGACTTTTGAAATGTTTCTCAGTTGGAAGAAACAAGAGCGGGAGATGGTTTTGACGTGTGAGTCTAAACTTATAGCTGGATCAAAAATAACTCCCAGGTTCCTAATGTTGGCCTTGGCTGATGGGCAAAAAGAGACAATTTCCTGCTCGATTTTTGGCTGAAGTTCCGGGGGTGCAGCGATCAGGGTCTCTGTCTTGTTAGGACTGAGGACAAGAAAGTTGCTGGACAGCCAGTTACTGATCTGGGTCAGGCAGAGTACAAGTGTGGCCAGCCTGTCCAACTGGTGTGGCATAAAGGACATATAGAGCTGAATATCATCAGCGTAGATGTGGTAGGAGATGTCTGGGAAAGACTGAATGATGCCAGCTAGGGGAAGAATATAGAATGCGAATAGTAGAGGCCCTAGAACTGAACCTTGTGGGACCCCGCATGTTAGAGAGGCAGTATCTGAAGAGAAGGTTTCGGACTTCACTGTGAATGTTCTGTTGGTGAGATAAGAAGAGAGCCAGTCTAGAGCTGAACCTGAAATCCCAGCCAGGGCCTTTAACCTGTTTAGTAGAACGTTGTGGTCTACAGTGTCAAAAGGAGCCTAAGTTTCCTCCCCTTCTGGCTGGCTCATGGGTCCCCGATCAAAAAAAAAAAAAAAAAAAAACAGAATGTTAGTGAACTGGGCTATAAAAGTTATTTTCTTGTCTTTCTGGGCTTTGCCTTACGCCCTGAGTCACATCTCTCAGACTTTTCTAATCCTAGAGTTTCACCATCTATCAGATTTTCTATCAGAAGCTAATGCAGGAGATAGCGGCAGGAGACTATGTTCATGTTCAGCCTGCATGAAACACTCAGTGACACGTTAGAATCAGAAATAATCATTTAATGTATTTTTTTCCAGTGAAGTTGAACTACGGTATATATTGACCTACAACAGATTTGTTAGATTTCCAAAATGTGTCCCCCCCAATATTAAACTCGTTCCTACGCCCTTGGATCAAAGGAAAAGAGATATATGGATAGAAGAACCGTATTAATGATAGCATAGTTTTCTATGCATTTTAGGGATTTGGGGGTATGTGACACCCAAAAAATTATTTCCCAGACCTGCACCCCTTTGTAGGGCTGGCTAAATCTGGCCCAGCACAGTGGTAAGTATGAATCCTATATTCAGACACTGACACAGCGACGTAAGGTTCAGCTGCACCTTGTCCTTCAGTTAGCTTCACCGTGACAGCTTCCACTCCCCATAGTGAGTACATAAACCGTTTTGGGCCAATGCTAAGAATTTGATATCAGTATTAGGATGTCCATGTTTACCACATGAGTAAACCTTTGAATCCCTCATTGTAGGAGCATTGCCTGTTTCCTTACCTTGTTGTATTTTATAGCAGTTTTCCAGGTGTGTGGATGCAAAGTGCTGTTATGATTTAAAGTGGTTTTATTCTTTGATGGAGTGAATAATGGGCACCTGCAACTGGTTTTAGCCTTTCTTTGTAAAGCTGTTTTTCTGTTTGACCTTGTAAAGCCTCAGCCCTGTCAGGATGCTTCAGTTTGTCACCTAACTAGCAGAGCAGAAAGGTAAGATCTGCTGCTGTAAACAAAGCTTCAAGCACCAGAAAGAGAAGGAGTTGGTTTATTGGACCTTTATGAATAAAAAGTGGTACTGACGTTTTATTTAGACCTTAATAATGTTGTGAACTTAAGAGAAAAGGGTCGGTCTTAATAAAACATTAAACACAGACTACAGAGTTGATGATTGTGTAAGTTATGCTTCCCATCTGAACTGATCATGCACTTGTCCTGAAGAACTCCGTCCTCCTCACCATCAGACGGTGAATCATGAGCAGAGGTGTAAATCAAGCGTTTGCATTCATCTTCTGATAGGACTGATTTGCATGATTGAAGTGACTTTGTGGATGGAATAGGGCTTGCTGTCACATTCAGCATCACGGGGGAGAAAAACGTGCTTTTGCTGGAATCTAAATGTTATGAAAACAATGACACCAAACAAAATCAATCATGCAACCAAACAGCTGGTGGATGACAAGCTGGCAGTTTTAACTTTTAAAGAGCCAACAAAAGGCTGATTACTTTTGAAATAATTGTATTCATTTTGAAATCCTAGTAATTGTTTTTGCCATTGTTCCATTTTGATCATTTCTCAACACAATTTCGTACCGATATAACTTATTGTCATGTACCGTCACTGGATAAGTACAACATACTTAATCACTCACTGTGCTGTATAGAGCCACATCCAACACCTCTCACCCAAAACAAATCATTTTGTTGCAGCTCCAACTTCTAGGCTTGACTCTGGTGTATAATAGATTAGATATAATACGTTCAAAGACAAATGCATGCTGAAAGTTCTTTATTAGACACTATTTACACTTTTGACCATTAACCAGAGGTGGGAAGAGTACTAAACTTTCCTATTTAAGTACCAATACTTTGATCATTTTTTACTCAAGTACAAGTATTTGCCAAAATGTAGGTAAAAGTTAAAAGTATCGTAATTCAGATGTACTCAAAGTAAAAGTTAACTAGTTAAGGAAGACTACACCTTAAAGCATCTTTCCGGAGTATTTCTCTTATCCGATGGCACCATCTAGTGGCTGACAAGCATATCACACAAAAACTCAGTTTTTTTAAGATGGCGACTTCACGTTTCTGTTTATAAATGTGCCTCTGTAGCCGACAAACAGAGCTAAAACACGTTGTTTTACAAGTATTATTCTCATTTCATGCTGTGTTCTCATATATTTATATTTTAGAGACTTACTTGTCCGTGAAAAGTTCATCAACTCTGCATCAACCGAGGTATTCCTTAAATTTGAAGCAAGTAAGCAATAGTTTAACGCTATTGGTTAGTTCCGTTTCCTATTGCACGGAGCTCTGCGGGGCAGTGCAAAAAATAAACAAATAAATAAATAAGACATATCACTTACATTTTATCAAGTACATGATGACACAATCACTTTTACGGATTTCTGACAAACCATACATCATTTCTGAAAGGAGAAAACTCCAGACAGCAGCTTTAAGTAATACAAATTCACAATGCTAGCTCACAACACACTTGCGCACGTGCGCACGTACACACACACACATTATATATTAAATATATATTAATATATATATATATATATATATATATATATATATATATATATAATTTATATACATACATGTATATATATATATACATACATGTATGTATGTATATATAATACATACATAATAATTATTATGATAATCAGTAATGTGTGTTCAGTAAACCAGAAGGTCATCTTGCACGTTAACCACCTCATGCAGAGGGTGAATCCAGGGTAAAGGATAAACCACCTCACATGTCTTTACTCCATAACAACAAGCTTTCTGACGCTGAGAGGGCATGTTCTGAGGTTTTGTTAAAACCAAATTTCTGCAGCTGTAAGTTCAGTTCTTGAACCATACCAGAGGACGAGGGACGGCCGCCCAAGTCTCTACTAAGCATTCTGTCACACCGATAGACTTGCTTAGAATAAACACACCTGTAACCAGCTGACGCAAAACTCCTTCAGGGTTAAGCCAGACGCAATCTCGACACTATGTACCCCGTGACATCTCTGGACCAGAAAGTCGGTTCCACTCGGGTCTCCTCTACCGGACCGAGTACCCTGAGGCTGACAACATCCTCCTTTGACCTCCGGATCCACACAGAGGGTCGTCTGATGGGTGAGGTAGCACACAGATGGTGTCCGATGCTGTTTTCTCTAAGAAACAACTGAGTTAGCTGCAAAACAACATTTTTCATCCAGACCGCGCTTCTGTCTCTGAAAGAAACCTTCTGAGATTCATTCACACATCCAACCCTTGCAATACACCTTAGTTTTCCGTCCAGACACAGATTTGTTTTAATAACAAGTTTTAATATCAAGCTGTTACAAATTGTCAGTTACAAATTGTCAGTTACAA
This sequence comes from Nothobranchius furzeri, assembly GCF_043380555.1. Lineage (NCBI taxonomy): Eukaryota > Metazoa > Chordata > Actinopteri > Cyprinodontiformes > Nothobranchiidae > Nothobranchius > Nothobranchius furzeri. The sequence goes on along the minus strand of NC_091757.1, from coordinate 27,499,725 downwards.
ATTGTCATTTCAAGTTGTCATTTTCAAAAGTGTTAGTAATAAATTTTTAACTTTTTAAAAACCTGACTCTTCTTTGAAATGAAACACAGAATGGTGTATATTTTGGTTATTGAATAAGCAAAGATTCCTTTAAACTTCTGATTCAGTACATAAACTTTTGCTATTAAATTTATTTATCTTAAATTAAACATTAATCTTTGGATTAAAATATAGACCAAGACAGTTAGTGTATGAACTTCGATCGATTGCATTAATATCCTAGATATTTGTGCATTATATAAGTTCATATGCTAATGTCCGATCTTTTCTCAGGATCTAACCAAACTGAAGCAAACAGTGTTAAATCCTAGTATGTAGTAACCACGCTACAGAGGGATTATGTCTCTCACCTGACCAGGGAACGCCTTGGGATTCCCCCCATATCAGCTGGCCCAAGTGGCTGGGGAGAGGGAAGTCTGGGCCTCTCGACTTAGAGTATGCGGATGAAAAAGGATGTGTGTATATATATATATATATATATATATATATATATATATATATATATATATATATATATATAGCGGGCAGTGGATAAACGGAGAAGGAAGTGACGCGCCACAATCAACGTCAGCCTGAGGAAGCCTGCAGCTGCCGGCGAAACGTAGCTACAAAACAGGTAAACAAAACTGTTTCTGTGTTTTAAAAAGAACGAAAGCATGGAATTAGAACCACGACACAGCAAGAACACACCTAAGATGTTAATAAAGTATCTTTGTTTGATTGATTGATTTGAATCTGTTCGTCCGCTCGCATGGCCAAAAGCTCCATGGTCTCCACGTTCTTCCAGTTTGCCATGTTGTAGGCGGTTGAAAGATACTAGTGAAAGTGTCACGGGCTGTTTTTATTCTCACAATCAATGTTTTTAGGTCTAAGAGTCTGCAGGTGGGCGTGTCTGGAGAGCAGGAGCAACAGCCAGCTGCAGCTCATCTCCAATCATCCTCCAGGGTGTATTTAAGGAGCTGACTTCCTCAACACTCTTGCCGGATGATTACTCAACCTGGGTAGTTCGAGTCAGAATAAAAATCTATTGTTAAGCTAAAGATTAAAACTTAGACTAAGAAATGTTTTTGTGAAGCAGCTTTCTACCAGACTAGGACCAAGATTAATCCTTCCTCTTATCCCTTCAAGGAACCATCTCCTCCAGCCATTTCCAAGAACTTTTCATCAGCTCCACTTAATTCAGCTCCAACCCCTGGCTGTACGCTCTCCACTACGCCCCTACCGCCTACCCTTTCAAGCTCACCACACAGGAACCCTGGACCTTGTCTTCATCAGGACCCCTTTACAACCCTTCTTCATAAACCAACCTGTGCTCCTTCGTATGCCCTCTAGCCACCTCCTGACAGTAAGCCTAAACCTTCAGTTATCCATCCCATCATCTCTCACGGATATTAACCTTTGTCTCTCTTTTAGAACATCCTGGCACATCCTGCATCAGTTTGAGCAGCGCTTTGAGTTCTCCAGTTTAAAATAAATTATTTATTTTCTTACCTCCCTCTTCCCGTCTCTGATTCTGCATGTCGTGGGTCAAAAGAATACCACAGAACATGACAGAAAGGCCATGTTCTGTGTTTATATCCCTTCCGGCCAGCACTCGGCGCACGGTATACTCCTTTGCGGGGGGGGGGGGGGGGGGGGGGGGGGGGCTCCCAAAGGGATTAGCGGGGCTGACACGCATTTAGCCATCAGAGGCAAAGGGCTCATGCGGCAATATTACTGCCTAGAGAGGCGGAACGAATGCCGCAATATTAGCGCAACGCCATGCCGGCATGGCGCGTTTATAGACGATCCTTTGTGGTAATATTACGCTGATATGCCAACATGGTGTGTCCTATAAAAGCACCTTAGGATGGACATGGATAAAGGAACTGTAAAGTAGAGGTAAAGTAGGGCAGGGCCAACGTTAGCAGCTGTCATATGGTCCATTTCAAATGTTTGACTTTCATTTGGCTTATTTTATGACGGGTTAGAGCACAGTCTCATGTTAGAGTTTTGTCATGAAAACACTGAGATACCTCACATGCTGATGGCATCTAAAAAAATATTATTTTTTCTCAAAATAAAGAATAATTTTAATCACAATTGAAACCTACCATCCTAGAAAAGCCTCGTCCAATCAACTGTTCTCACTGATTGGATAGAAATCCCTTCATCAAACTGTGTGTGTGTGTGTGTGTGTGTGTGTGTGTGTGTGTGTGTGTGTGTGTGTGTTTGTGTGTGTGTGTGTGTGTACGTGCACACATGAGCGAATTGTGAACTGGCATTGTGATGTAGCACGTAGATGTAGCCATCATTTTGCTGACAAAAATGTAACTAAGTAACTTTTACTTTGAGTACATTGTATTTATGATACTTTTTACTTTTACTTGAGTAAAAATTTAGGCAAGTACTTTTACTTGTACTTGAGTAAAAAATTATCAAAGGATTGTTACTTGTACTTAAGTAGGAAATTTTAGAACTCTTTCCACCTCTGGTAGCGCATGACGTCGTCACTCACAGCACATAGACATATACTGAATAGATCAATTCTTATGGATCGGGCCCATAGTCTCCCATACCCGATCTAGAATTTTCTACTATATCTGTACCAATACAGATATTAAGATCGGATCGGTGCATCCCTAATTATGCACAGGTTATAGCGCAGCTCTGGTAAAATGGTTGTTCCTGAAAAGTAACAGGAAATGTGTCACAAGACGATTCAGCTGTGGTAAAAGTGTGAAATAACATTTTTAAACTACACTTAAATGCAGATTATACACAACACTTACAGACTTTATGATGTATAAATTGTTTTGTTTAATTTTCTTGTTTTTTTAAAAATATATTTTGTAATTCCTATTTTCTTCTTCCTGTGAGACTGTTGGGCTGCACCCTAGCGCCTCCTATGGATGAGCGGCCACTGCTTATAGCAACACAAATAGTAAACGCTTGCAGGAGTGAAGCAAAGTAAAAACAGGGCATGCACAAGGGCTGAAGGAATGGACCAAAACAACCCTGCATCACAGCTTTTTTGGTACGTACTGTGCTGTTAAATGGTGTAACACGTGTTATTTTGTGGCGATGAACTTAGAAGATTGCTTCGGCGTTCTAGTTACTTCCATAACTTACCGATATCAGCTCGGCTGAGCCATTTACATGCAGATGAAGTTGGATTCCTACTGCAATATCTGGGTGCTTCAGCACCATTAGAACCAGTTTGCCTCCAGCAAGACAAAAACTGGCTTCATCAGCGGTGCAAAACGGCAGCGGAACGGTTTACTTGTGTAACGTGAGGAAATATGGGTTTTCTGTGCCAAAGGTCATTTGACTCGGCTGGGTCAAAGAGCTGGGTCGCTGAGAACTTTCACCCACAGATTGAGACCTTTGCAGACATGAAGTCTGCAAGAGTCTGCTGGAAACCATAACATCTGAACACCTGCAGGGCCAGAAGATGTGTTCCCATGGAAAAGTAGTCATAACATAACAAGTCTTAAACTTCCTTTTCTTGATTTTAATGTTAAAGAATAATCATTATCATTTTGCTCATTATAAATGTGTTTTAATCAAATGAATGATTACTATGCTTTGGGTAATCATAATGGATTAATGAATCACTGCTTAATTAAATAATGTTCTGAGGATGTTTTAGTGGTGACCTTCACACACTCACACACACACATCCATTCTCACAGTAAACTCCAAAACACATTTGCTGACGCACACGTTTTGCTTTGAGAAGAGAAAGGCTTTTGGTAAGTTCTCAGTCTTATGATTCAGTTCGAGTTGGTCAACGAGAGAGAGAGGACGTGAATTACAACCACTAACGGGGGAACGGAGCCCACCGGCTCCTTTCTCCCCCCTCTCACGCTATTCCTGCCAAGACAGACAGGAATAGCTGAATTGCAACTGCTAACGCAGACTCGCCCAGAGTCTTTGATTTTCTGAGTAATTAAACTTAAGAAAGCGCATCTGCAAACGCTTCATCATCAACGTGTACCGAGGTCATCTCTGGACCGGAGCGCCAGCACACCTTCGTCTCCTCTGCCAGCCGAGGTGTCATCTGGAGTACCACCCTCCTGGGGTCCGGATCCGAAAGGGAGTCCTGAACACGGTGAGGCAGCCACGACAGATAGCGTTTTGATGCATCTTTTCCAACAAAACCTAAGTTTATTCAAACCATCACTTTTCACTCAGACACCTGTTTCTTCCTGAAGCAAAATCAGATGCACACACGCACTCAGCTCACCTCATGTTCAGTCTTCACACATTCACCACAAGGTCTATTTGAGCAAGTTTACAATATCAACTGTTAAAGATTGTTCAACAAAGTTGCCAATGTTGATTGTTGTTCCTATGCTTGTCATTTCAAAAATCATTAGTTTAGTTTGAAGAATTAAAACTTTTAACTTTCAAACTTGTGTCTTCATTGAACTGAAACACAGACACACGGATATTATCGTCAGTTTATCGATGAAAACAACCTTTGAGTCTTCTTAAAACTATACAACTTGGTTATTAATTTAATAAAATTAATATCACAAATTAATATGTAGAATGGTTCCTCTTTCATAAAAGAGCATAAACCATAACGCTACACTTGTGAACTTCAAAGCGGTCCTTTTCACACCAGGGGAGACTTGACAGTGGCATGGCTTCTTCACTATGCTCTTCACTGGACTCGCGAGATCACTCGATCCCTCAAGACTTCAGGTCATGGTTTGTTTATGCAATCCGACATTAAACCAAAAAGAAAGAAATCACATTTGATATCGTTGTTTGATGTCATAGATGATGTTGTTCCTCTCCACTGCCAGGAATAAATCCCTGAAAAACTGCACTTCTGGAACAATGCTGTGAGTAAATAAGCTGCTGGGTCACACGTAAGCTTCATATATATTAAATAGCTTTGCTGCAGTACTTTTGTGTTGAAATGTACTAGTGATTTTACACTGAAACAGTGTGTGATTTCCTGTCTATGTTAACTGCCGAAATTGACGCATCCCAGAAGTGGCACGCGGGAGAGAAAAAAACCCCGACCCTATCTTTAGCGGGTCTGAAACACTCCATAGACTATAATGGACTCCATTTGAAGCAGTGCTGTTCTGCGGCTCAGATAAGTTCAGTGTGAAACCAGGGTACAATGCGTTTACTGTAGCACCGTTTAAAGCGACAGAAGGGTAGGCTGGATTTTTTTTTTCTCTTTTAAAAATCTGGCTACTTTGATTGGCTGTACTGCAGATGCTAGCCTACAGAAAGATGTGTCCGTTTGAAAATACAGATTGAGAGAAATTACTTAAAAGGGACATTTAGAAATAATAAAAGTTTTAAACTTGATATTGGGTCAAATATCAAGTGTTGTCAAGTAAACAGGTTCAAGTCTAAGTCAGGCTACAATTTTTAAATTAGATATTTTTCTCAGTAATTTGCCAATAATATTTATTTATTCTTTTTTCTTTTTACTTTTTTCATTTATTGTTGTTTGTTTTTTACAAAGCTGAATTGGTTCCATTTCTAGTTTCTAATGTGGAAAAGTTAATTCCAAATAATTTCTTTAATCTGCTCAAATTATGAAATGTTTTTTTTCACGGGTAACCAACATAAACTCTTGAAATAAACTTGGCCTACTGTTTATAAACCTGCAGAATTGAAAAAATAAAATAAACAAATTGAAATCACGTTGCTAACACAATAATCCAAACTCACAGTACATCAATGAAGAAAGTTGCCTTTGTTGTACTTTCACTAATCTAATAAAGGTTTCACTTTTTTACCAATTGTCTTTTATGGATTTTGCTGTCATTGTAGAATGATCTGGTCCAGGTTTGATGAGTCTAAGTGTTGTAGTTTTGAGTTGAACCAGATCTATGGTGAACCAGATAGCACTTTTGTATTTTTTCTACTGTAACAAATCAAATAAAGGTTTGGAAAATCACAAACTATATTTTAATGACTCTGTTTTTTGTTTAAAATAATATTGTGTAGGTCTGAAGAGTTTAGGTGTTGTAGACTTTGAGCTGAGCCAGTTCTAATGTGGCCTAGAAGGGTGATAAAATCTGCTTGCTTTGAACTTTCACAAATGAAATAAAGGTTTTAACAATCAGAACATGTCTTAAGGATTCTGTTATTAGTGCAGAATTACCCAGTCCACGTTTAAAGATTTGTAAATTTGTAATGAGAGCTGAGTGAAGATGCTCAGGGAGTGGAGACATTTGTTGGAAGTGCTTTCTCTGACTCTGAAACTAAAATAGGAAACCAACTTCAGCTTTGTCTGGTATGTCTTTTTTTGTACCGGAGGATGGAAAGAGAGGCAGCGGGCAGGACGCAGGATGGAGCAGGGAGGAGGGGGGTGGGATGTTACGCTATAGGTTAGGCAGAATTGTTTTTCTCCACTTTTCTATGACGACTGGCTGAAACTTCTTCACCAAGCTGCTGAGTTGTGTTGTCAGACACGAGTACCAGATGTGCACATTTGCTACAGAACTCACGTATCCGCAGCTTTTTGCGTAGTTTAGAGGGGTGAGTCCAGTGTAATTAGATGCCAAATTGCGTAGTTGAAAATGCGTACAGGTTGACAGGTCTGCAAACAGGAAAACCTGCTTGGGGCCCCTCAGAGGCTTGGGCCGGCCCTGCTCTCCAGCAAGTCGTTAACGTACATTTGTACTTTCAAACCAACACGTTCTCACACCCTAAGCGTCGAAAAATGATGCAGCGTGACCAAGCGTCAAAATATGACGCGCAGGGTGCCCCAGTGCGTCGGGAGAGGACGCGCTGTGCCAAAGCGGACTTATGTTAAGAAGAAGAAGAAGAAAATATCATTTCTATAGCGCCTCTCAAGTTAAAAATCACGAGGCGCTTAAGCATAATTCTGCGCACACAAAGACGCATAAGAGACCTGGATGATGAAGCTCAATGGTTAAAGGAATCACTGAAGCGGTGTGAAGCGCTCCGTCGCGCGTCTAGGCGGTACCGTAGGAGGCGAGCTGCCGTGGTTCGCCGCATGCTACAGCAGCGGGCTATCTAGGTGTCACGATGTGGAGGGAAGGTGAGGGAGGAAGAGCGGATCCTTCAGGCAGGTAAATCAACCCAGGCCAGACAGCAGCAGACATTTGGTTCCTTTTAATGGTCAGGAGTGCAGACACGACAGGGTAGACAGATGTGAACATAAACTGACATGTAACGAGTACGAACCGACAAAACTACAAGCAACACACAAGGCTTATATACACACTGGGATGAGTAATCAGGTAACAAGAGGCAGGTGGGCACAATTAAGGAAAAACTCAAGGCACAGGGGAGCAATAATGTGACACTAGGTGCGCACAGGGTCCCCCGGTCCCCTCCTCCTCCCCCTCCCCCTTGTCCGGAACTTTACCTCCCCAGTCTGAAGCAGCCACCCTGTCCGTAACAAGTCCGGATCTGTTACTAGGGGCTTCGTCCAGTAAAATTCCGGAACACGTTATCCGGATGTTTGTATTCAGACACAAAGGTCTTACGGACAGAGACCGGAACATTTCCGTTTTTCATGGCCTGTCTGAAGGGGGCTGTCAGGATCTGGGGTGAGTCTACACATTCAACTAATTACCACCAAGTCGTTGCAGGTGAGCGGTGCCGGAGAGTGGCCAGCTGCGGTGTGTTTCCCATCACCTGCCAGGGTTTATAAGGAGCTGGGAGATCACTTCACCTCGCTGGAAGATTACTCAACTTGGGTAGTTCTGTCTTGCCTTTAGTACAAGCTACAGTTCTTGTCACAGTTTATAGATCGCTACAGTTATTGTTATCTCAGTCCTAGTAGCTACAGATGGTGTTTGTGCTCTTAATGAGCGTAGTAATCATTCGCCCTGCTTTCCTCAGGATCATCTTCAGACCTGCCTCATCCAACCTCAGCCATAATCTGGAACCGTGCTACAGATCTCCCTCCTCCTGGTGGACCCCACCGCTCTCCTCCGCTCACCTCTTGGATCACGCCCCAGTACCAACACCTCTGCCACAGCTCACCCCAGATCTGCCCAGACATCAAAGCCAGCTTCCTACAGTAAGACTCCTCCGAAGAATTTATTCCACTTCAGCCACAAGATCCTCACCTCTGTCTATCCTACAGACCCCGGCCACCGGAAAGAGTGCTCTGCGCCTTTGCTACCCATCTCCACATTTTGTGGTGCCTCTTTAGTTCAGTTAAAAGAAATAAAATTGTATCTTATTTTTTCCTACCTCTGTCTCCGAATCATTCTGCATGTCTTGGGTCAGGAAACTCCCCTCAGTCATGTCAGGGGCTCTACACTCACACAGCAACACTTTGTGACATCAGACAACTTTAAAAGGCTTTTTAAGGAAGATAAGTTTTATATTCAACTTCACACTGTGGTTCTCAATTATATTACCAGGTCCTTGTATTATTTCCACCTAATGTTACTGTCACCACAGCTGTGTTCTGCCTTGTCCAATCACCCTTGGTGAAACCACCTGGCCATACTGGCCTCAGATGTTCCTGCACACTTCTTTGCCCTGTTTATGTACTGAGCTCTGGACTTTTATAGATCTGGGTAAGGGCATTAGTGCTCTGTTGGTCTGATATAATGAACAGTATGAATATTTGATGACTTTCCTAATTCCAGTGTTTTGCACACTGGCAAAGCATTTTATTTTAATTCAGCCTATTCTATTGTAACATGCAGGTCTGTGATAGGTCAGAAAGGACAACATTGTAAAATTTATTTAGGCATAAACATGTGTGGACCTTGGATCATTACATTATGTTGTAATTAGTGTGTTACACATTTTCAACGGTACTCTGCTTATGCCTCCTGTGTGCAGGAGCAGCCACAGATAGTTTACAGCTGATAATCAGGTAACACCACAGCAAGGGGATAAAAGTGTTTTCTCAGCTCCTTGTTGCTCCAAACAGGAAAAGCCCTAAGTGCTGCCTGCAGCAGATGCATTTACTAGAGGGAGTTAAGCATTGCTAGGTTTATTTCAGTTCTTTTCTTTCTGGTCCCTGGAAAAACAGTGACTCCACTAAGAAAATGCAGCTACAACGCTGGTGGTAATGATGTAACTCTTTTGTAGTAGTAGTAGTAGGAGTATTCTTTTGTTTTCAAGCATATTGGTCAGGACTTTTTTTTTAAATCTCAATGGGACTTTCCTGATTAAATAATAATAATAAAAAAATTGACTTACATCATATTTAAAGAGGGACTGCACACCATCAGAAAATGTAACTCCACCCCAGTCAAGATTTGAAAAATGCCATAAAATGGGCATTGCCAGGAGGCACAGAGTGTCATGGCCAAGTGTGGGGAATTTCCATCCTGGGAGCGAGGGGGAGTGGAAGGAGACTGTACCGATGACGTGAAATTGTTCCAGCCCCACGATAATAAATCACAGTGCATTAAGTGCCCACCGTAGCCTTAAGACATGTCTTGAACGTGCCCGTCCATACTTATGAGAGCACCATGTGAGCACCTGTGTGTTTATGTAAGGTTTCTCTATAAGAGCGTCCAATAGAGAGTGTGAGGGGCCACAGATCTGCCCCCTAAAGATGTGCAGGAGACAGAGGGAGCTCCATGTCCCAGAGATCCAGGCACTGCCCCAGAACACAGGAACCCCAAGGAGACTGCAACCAGAAAGGCCCCCGCCCCCCTCGAGAGGCACAGAGGATCGCCCCGGGGGGCCACAACCAGCAGCCGGCAGAGTCCCAGGAGATATCAACGGCAAGCCCACAGGCCCGCCCGCAGCCTCCCACCCCCTAGCCAGCCGAGCCAGGGACCCAGCGACCCGGGACCCAGGGGCGACCATCCCCGCCGGGGACCCAGCAGAGCCCAGGGACACAGACCCCACCAGGCCGCCACTGGGATTGATCAGGCAGATGCCAAAAATCTTAAACCCCCTGACCCAGGAGCCACAAACACTTGGGCAGACCAAGGCACCACACCCCACACCAGGTGTGGCAGGGGGAGGGGGGACGAAGATCTATATCATCGAAAGAAGTGCCAGGAGCAGAGAGGAGTCAAAGGCCCCACCTGACATATACAGTCATAGACAAACACAGTCATACACTCCCTCCCTCATGCTCACACATGCACATCCAACCAAAGATTTACAAACAATGGGTCGCCGGACACCCACTCATGCTCCCCATACACACCCTATTCACTCTGGTCCCGGTACTGCTGCACACTGGGTACAACCATCACCGGTTACCAGAGTTTGACCCTTTCTGCTGGGGTGCTGATGAGCAGGCTCCCCTGCCCAACGCTGAGCACAGCAACCCACCACCCCAGACCCAAACCAGATGGCCAGATCTCCCTCCTAGCCTCCAGCCCCAGGAAGCCAAGCAACAACAGAGGTGTGCTAAGACCCCTAGTTTCCCTCCGCCTGCTCCAATATAGTGTTGTGTGTTGATGAGGTGTATTCCATGGCTGTGGTGAGCGGGCAGTGCGGGCATCGTCTGGCCTATGCCAGCTGATGCCACCACACCACCTCACTTGCACACACGGCCCTCAGTGTCTAAGTGCAGTTTAAAATTGGAAGTGGGCACCGGCACTTGGGATGAGGCTGAGAAATCCCCCTGCCAAATGCCGTTGAATGTGCTCACTCCCAAGGCCCTAAGTATGTGTTTGCGTGGAATGTCGTCGGTGGAAGTGTATAAGGTGCAAATAAAATTGGGGGGCAGGTTGCCACAGGAATGCAAAAATGGGGTCCATACCCGCACTCCCTGACTTGTCCACCCCCCAAGATCCTATGTGCATGTTTGTGTGATGATGTGAGGGAGCAGGAGGAGAGAAATATGCGGGGATGGGGAGGAATAGCTGGTTGGGCTTATCCCTCCAGGGAGCCAGCTCCCCCACTGGTTCCAATAGGCACCTCTGTTGTCAAATTGCCACCCAGGGCATGGAGACCCCAGCCCATCCTGCCAGGGCCCAAAGCAGCAGCATTACAGAGCCTCACGGAGTCCGAGGGCACCAACCCAGCCCCACCCCAGCAGAATATCTATGCCCATCCCTGCATTTGCACAACTTCCAGAATATATAAGACATAGGAAATCCAGGTAAGGTTGGGTCCTCCCCCTCCTGGACCTCCCCCTCCCCTGTGATGGGACAGCAGAGGAGCCAAGGTCTACCCGAGGCCCCTGAACCCGGGCCAGGCATTGCCGCATGTTCCTGCCTTCTTCCCAGCAGCATACATGTCAGGACCCGACCCCCAAGGCCCCGCCCAGATCCCCAGATTCAATCGGGACATCGTCCAGGTTTCCCAGTAAACAAAGAGAGGGGGAAGTTGGGATATGACATTTCAGACATTTTGACAGATCCTCACATACTCTACCCCAAAATTCCTGGACAGGTGGACAGGACCACAGTGCGTGAATGTAATTGTCAGGAATGTTGTTTGTGCAGTGTGTACAGGTGTCAGATGATACAAACCCCATCTTGAACATCCAATGACCTGTATAGTACTCTGTGTAGAATTTTGTACTAGGGCTGCAACAACGAATCGATAAATTCGATGAAAATCGATTACTAGAAGCGTTGGCAACGAATTGCGTCATCGATTCGTTGTGTTGCTCAACTCTTCCAAAAGCCCCCTCCCCTCCCGCCCGCCGTTGCGCGCAAACCGCAGAGCCGGCAGGTGTTTGGAAAGAGGAACATGGCAGAAGCAGCGAGACCCCAAAAAAGTAAAAACTTCTAAAGTTTGGGCGCATTTTCAGTTAAATCAGGCGACGACATTCGTTACCTGCAACGTTTGTAGGTCAGACTTAGCATGGCACGGGAGTGCTGCAGTGATGATGAAGCGTCTTAAACGCAAGCATGTCAGAATCATCAGCGAGGAAGGAGAGAGCTCTGTGTCCGGGTAAGTTAAAAACTTTTCAAAAGTGATTCACCCAAGCCCCGGATTATTACACAGGCTAGACATGCCCTAACCTCGTTAAAAAAGTCTATAGAATTGTAAGCGCGATGCTATTAGATGGGGGGGGGGGGGGGGGGTGTAGACTCGCGCTGCTGCGAACCGGTTCCGCCGTCACATTCCAGCAGAAACTGGTTGATCACACCGGGGCCAGACTAGCATGTGGCTTTACAACCATAATGTCCTCAGAAGCGAAAACCCTTTTAAAAGGGAGGGAGGAGTCCTAACTGTTGCTGCAGGCGTGTTGTGTGAGTGCAGTTATTTACTGGTTAATATATTTTTGGGTTCAGTTGCTTTCATGTGGCCTAATGTGAGTCTATTTGGGATCATTGGAATGATCAGCAGCATTCCTTGATGTGACTTTATGGCAGTTGCCCAGGGCATCATCGCAAGGAGGATGGCATTCATTTACTTTTGTTTTATTTGGTATTTTTTCAGTCATTTTTGGAATAGTGATTAATTTTGATTAATTCACAGCCTATGTTTAATTACATTTAAAAATTAGTTGTTTGACATCCCCAATTATAATAAATGTCTACAGATGAGATCAAACAAAACAGATGAGAATTGCCCTTAAAGAGCAAGTCACCCCCAAATAAACTTTTTTTTTGCTGATAAGCTAAATAAATGAGTGTCTAATCGTGCTGCAGACACGTGTCGTCAATAATTTGGCACTTCAGTGCAACTTAGTTAAAATTTAAATATTCTGCCTAAAACTGGCAGTGTTGTGCCATTGTCAGGTAAAAACTCTGCACTGTATTTTAATGTAAATCTGCCACCGCTATTGGCTAAGAAGTATGCTATGATGTAAACTGGTACATTATGATGTCACAATGCTGTTGTGAGCCTGAGTGTGTGTTTGTTAGCGGCTCCGCCCTCTCGGTCTGCCAGGCAACAGCATGTGTTGCATGTTTCAAACATGAAGTGGGAGTGAAGTTAGACTCTGGTAGGGGTTGACTTGCTCTTTAAGCTGTTTAACTTGGACCAAGCATTTTAGGTCACAGATAGGTGTAGCTTAGGGTCTCTGTCTATACACCTTATAAGACAATTTAGGTGATGGCATGTTGTTTTTCTGCTATTGAACTGTTTTCTAATAATGTTGTGTTTAATAAAGTGAAGGAAGGAGAAAAATAACGTTTCCCTAGCAGTTTTTATAAATGTCCCTATGTAATCCGATTAATCGTGTCGAGACCCCATCCGATTCATCGATTATCCAAATAATCGTTTGTTGCAGCCCTATTTTGTACTGAATTAATTGTAAATTGGGGTGTCTGATCATTTTAAAAGTTTTTAAACAAGTTTGGGACCAGAAGTTCTGGTCAAAGCTAACTGATAGATCCACCTCCCATTTTTCAATAGGGATTGCAATTTTATTGTCTATTTTGGACAGTGTCTTATATACTTTAGACAGTAGTTTGGGGGGGGGGGGGGGGGGGGTTGAGATTATAGAAGTAAAATACCCTTGGTGGTGTTTGTAATTCTATTTTATTGAGCTTAAATTTTTGTTTGACTACAGATTTAATTTGGTGATATTCTAAAAAGCTATTCTTATCCATTCCAAATTGGGAGACTATTTGATTAAATGGGATGTAGTCCAATCCTTCATATATGTGTTCCAGGTATAGGATTCCTTTATTTTTCCAGTCCGGAAGGTTCATCATTTGGTTATTTTGCAAAATATCAGGATTATTCCAGATAGGTGTGTGTCTGCATGGTACTAGTGAAGACTCTGTAATTTTTAGATACTCCCACCATGCTGTCAGAGAGGTGCTGATACTAATACTTTTGAAGCTTTCATGTTTTCTTATGCTTGAGCTAACAAATAGTAAGTCTGAAAGCTCTATCGTATTGCAAAGTGTCTGTTCTATATCTAACCAGGACTCATCTAGTGGGTTATCTTGCAACAATCTTGGTATATATTGCAGCCTGTTGGCTAAGAAATAATAATAAAAGTTGGGTAAATGGTAAATGGTAAATGGCCTGTATTTGATATAGCGCCTTCTAGAGTCCTGGAACCCCCCAAGGCGCTTTACAACACAATCAGTCATTCACCCATTCACACACACATTCACACACTGATGGTGATGAGCTACGATGTAGCCACAGCTGCCCTGGGGCGCACTGACAGAGGCGAGGCTGCCGAGCACTGGCGCCACCGGTCCCTCCGACCACCACCAGCAGGCAACGTGGGTTAAGTGTCTTGCCCAAGGACACAACGACAGCGACAGACTGAGCAGGACTCGAACCAGCAACCTTCCGATTACGGGGCGAGCACTTAACTCCTGTGCCAGTCCTCCTTTGTCTTTGGTCTTCTGAAGTGTTTTTAAGCTAATTCGTGGAGGTTTATCCTGCCAAAGGAATTTAGTAATTGAGGAGTCCAGAGATTTAAACCAGTCAGCTGGTGGTTTGTTTGGGATCATCGAGAATAAGTAATTTATTCTGGGTAAGACCATCATTTTAATTGTAGCAACCCTCCCCATGAGTGATATCAGTAAGGATTTCCATCTTGCAAGATCATCTCCCACTTTCTTTAAAAGTGGGATGTAGTTTAGTTTGGTTAGATCTGCCAGCTTGGGAGAGACATTAATTCCCAGGTATGTGATATTCCCTGACTCCAATTGTGTATTAAGCAAATTGACAAAAGAGAAATTAATTGGTAGAAGTGTGGATTTTAACCAGTTTATAGAGTAATCTGAAACTCTTGAGAAATAGTTTATCAGTTCTATTGAATGGGAGAGAGAGGATTGAGAATTCTGGAGAAAGAGTAAAACATCATCTGCATAAAGGCCCGATCTTATGTTCTATTTTCATACACTTTATCCCTTTAATATCTGTTGTTTGCCTAATTGCTGCCACTAGTGGTTCGATAAAAATAGCAAACAGTGAGGGGGAGAGTGGGCATCCCTGCCTGGTCCCCCTCTGAAGACAGAAGCTAGTTGATATTTGGTCGTTTGTCCTGACACGTGCTGTTTGGTTAACTGTATAATATTTGTAGCCAGTTTATGAAGAAGTTCCCAAAACTAAATATATGTAAAGTTGCAAATAAGAACTTCCAGTTAACTCTATCAAAAGCCTTTTCTGCATCTAGAGATAATATACTAGTTTCTATGTTTCTACTGTAAGAGAAATCTATCAAATTAAGTAATCTAGGTGAGTTAGTGGATGACTGTCTACCCTTAATGAAACCAGTTTGGTCAGGGTGTATTATGAAGGGGGTTACCTTCTCTAATCTTTTTGCCAGGGCTTTACAAATTATTTTGAGATCAACATTAATAAGAGAAATTGGGCAATAGCTGGTAGGAAATGCAGTCTTTGCCTGGTTTTAACAAGAGACCAATATTGGCTGAGTTCATGTTTGGCTGTAATCTGCCGCTCTCTTCGATTTCCCTCACCATTCTGAAAAATGTTGGAGCCAGCATGACCCAGAATTCTTTGTAGAACTCTGCTGAAAACCCATCTGGACCTGGAGCTTTCCTATTAGTCATGGATTTAAGGGCTTCCTGGAGCTCAGCTGATGTTAGTGGCGAGTCCAGGACTGTAGCTTGGCTGTCTGATAATTTAGGAAGTGTTATCCTGTCAAGGAACTCATTGATCTCGTTATCTGATGGGTTTATCTGTGGTGAGTACAAAGTTTGGTAAAAGTCTCTGAAAGTGTTGTTTATTCTTTCAGGGTCATAAACTATATTCCCGGTTGAGTCTTTAACAGCAGATATGGTAGTTTTCTCTTTATTAATTTTTAACTGGCTAGCTAAAAATTTACCTGATTTATTGCTATGTTCAAAGCTTTCTATTCGTCTTTGTGCTAAAAATTGTGTCTTTTTGTCAATAATTCCATGAAGTTCTAATTTAGCTTTACGTAATTTGCTCATTAACTCTTCTTCTGTGGATGCCTCTAAAGACTTAATGATTTCTTCTAACTCCTGAATACGTTTGTTTTCTGTTTTTTTCTTAAGTGATGAGAAAGAGATAATTTTACCTCTCATCACTGCCTTTCCTGCCTCCCAGAGAATAGATGCTGATCTTCCAGGCAGGTCATTATGTTCCAAATATAAAGCCCATTCCTTTTTAAAAAAAAAAAACTATAAAACATTTGTCTTTAAGCAGTGATGTATTAAACCTCCAGTTTTTGTTTGGAGGGATTGTCTTCTTGCTTACCAGAGTTAAAGAAACCGGAGCATGGTCGCTGACAGCTGTGGGGTGCATCTCAGTGTCTGAAATGTCAGCCAACAATGAGCTGCTGACTAGAAAATAATCCATACGTGAATGAGAGTGATGGACGTGTGAGAAAAAGTATACTCTCTACGGTTAGGATGAAGAGATTGCCATGCATCACAAAGCCCATAATCACTCATGTACTGTTTAACTATATTAGTGGATTGCCAATTGCGCTGAGTCCCAGCTGTACTGAGCCTGTCTGTTAAAGGGTCCATCCAAAAATTTAAATCACCTCCAAGTATAAGTGGACAGTCCAAGTGTTCGGAGAGTACAGAGAAAAAATTATGAAAGAATGGAGGGTCATCAATATTTGGACAGTATATGCTGACGATAAATAAGCATTGGTTTTGTATAGATATTTTTAATATTATAAATCTACCCTCTGGATCTGAAATTGTGTCCAATACTGTGAAATTGATGTTTTTGTGTATTAAAATAGCTACACCCCTTTGCCTAGATTTATACCATGCAGAGAAGTCTGTAGAAGATTAAGAAGATGTTTGAATATTTGTCGTTTTGGTGTCGGGATTCCTGCTGTTTGGCATGTGCGGTTACCTGGATTACCAGAAAATTAACAAACTTTCGAGGAATATTGGCTTAATCCCGGAGTTTATGGATGGAATGCATTGTGCTGTGAATGCACAAACTCATATAATTGTTGAGATGAGTCGTAAGCTTGGAACTTTGGCTGAGATTCAGGCTCTGGCACAAAGGCGGATACCATCAATGAGCGAGTGGACGGATCGACACAAATTGGAATGGATTAATTACGCCATTATTGGATCTAGAGGGGTTGAAGACAAACAGAACACAAAGGCAGAGAGGAAATTATCTCTGTCTGTCTTCAAAACAATTTTTATCTGAATCTGGTGCTCTTGGAGCCGGTGAGGCTGAAGTGATAACTCCCCCCTCAGAAGAAATGTGGAATGCTGTCGTCGCTATAGAAACTCTTTCTTCCTATCCCAGCCTGGGAGGGACTATGACCGGTGAAGGCTGTGGAACCGCATCTAGGAGTCACTGTGCTTTCTAACCCACGGGTGCCCAATCTTGGTCTTGGCGGGCCGATATCCAGCAGGTTTTAGTTTGAACCCTTCTTCACACCTGAATTCCATCAGCAGGTGATTAACTGGCTTCTGTAGAGCCCGATGAACGGCTGCACAGTTGATTCAAAATCGGAATCAAGTGTGTTGGAGCAGAGAAATCTCAAAACCTGCTGGATACTGGCCCTCCAGGACCAGGATTGCGCACCCCTGCTCTAACCCATTATCTCCCTCCCCTGTCCAAACGGAGGTGATGAGCACTGCCCCATGTGGCTGCACGCACTGAAGTGAGGAGAGTCTCAACCCTACCTCCCCACCTAGTGCACACTTATGTTGTGTAATGTCTGAAGTCTGTGTGCATATCTGTCTGAGGTGTTTTTTGCATAGCAAAGCTGCCCTCTCTGTGGAGGGTAACTCAGAAGTGCCTTTTTTCCCTCCCCCTGACTCTATCCTCAAATAAACCCTCTTGATCTATTATGGTAGCGCGACTTGGGTTGCGAATGACCACAGTCATCAGTTCTTGTCATGTGTCTATGTATGTAGGTCTGATCTCAGAATTGTGTGTACTGAAACTCTAATTTCCCCCTGGGATTAATAAAATATTTTTGAATAAAATTTGAATTTGTTTATCTGTGGGCAGCAGAGGACATTGTCGCCCTCTGCTGCCCGCTCTATAGAAGCTATAGAGCGGGGGTCGGCAACATCCATCTGATGCGGCTCTCTGTGCTTGTAAAATAATGACTGGAAATTTAAATAAAATGCTCTATATTTTACTGCATTAATTTTACATCTGTAAGCTAATTCTAAATGTAAAGATTGTCTGCGTAAACCTGAACAGGTCCAACCTGGTCTGACTGTGAGACCGGGTTGACGCTTCACGCTTGTGCGTAATCATATAGACGCATTCTGAGCTGAAGAGGATATGAGATTCTGGGATTCTCCTCAGACGGCTCATGGATGCGACGCCACATTGAAGACAGAAACAAGCACAATTCAGCCAAAGTTTCATAATCAGGGAACATTTTCTAAGTGACAAGTCTCTCTGAGAGACAGGGTTTGGAAAATGCTCGCTTCAGTCGGAGGAATCTTCCCACATGCGCTCTGGTTCTGCGACGCGCTCCAAGCCCCTCTCCGCATCTTCAGCTCGCTGTGCACCTTATGTATGCGCTGACAGTGAGCTGCGCTGAGCAGTGTCCAGCTCAGATCTTCAGAAGGAAATCTTTTCTTGAGTGATTTAGCTACATCTGCGATGGCCGTGACGTATAAAATGTTAGTTTGTCTGCATGCGTCGGGGTAATTCTTTCTATTCTTTCTCCGTCAAAATAAATGGCCAAATACGGGAACTGTCCGGTCAACACAAGCCCTGCTTTTAACTGTTCTGTTTTCTTGTGAAAATTGTTACAAATTTAACTTGATTAACACCAGAGCCAGACACACTGCGCCGTTATCTCCGTCACTATAAATGAGGGAAAAACAAAATGATCGGATCCTTTTCTGACCTTCCCCACCTACAAAGTTTAATTACAACAATCAAACGTGACAGAGCCTGGATTTGTATTCTGAGCAGTCTAAACATGTTTTAAAAAGAAATGTATGACAAAAGTGGCACTTGCTCAGTAAAACCACCAACAGGGTGAAAAATATCAAAATATTGTAGGCAGAGACGGGCTACAACTTCTGGATCCATTTTATATAAATCCTTTTATTGATAATCGTATTATGAAAGATAACGTTGACGAACACGAGCGACCGGTACTGGCTGATGTCACCTGTTGTGATTGGTTAAAGCAGCTCTCTGCTGTCTGAGGGTAGGCCCCGCCCACAACGCCGCGGCTGCTGTGGCTCCCAGTGTTTTCTTTACTGTGGGAAACGGGTAATAATGGCTCTTTGATGGGAACAGGTTGCCGACCCCTGCTATAGAGATAAGGAGACGTGGATGTGGGACTATGAACAGAGACAATGGGGTCTACACATTGGATCGTGTATGGAACTGCATCATCAGAGAGGGGAGAGCGGGCAGCAGAGGGCGACAACATCCTCTGCCCTCTGCTGCCTGCGGATAAATGGAGTAGGAAGTGACGCCACCATCAGCGACAGATCTGAGGATGTTTTGCGGTTGGCAAACAAAACTGTCAACAAGGTTAAGAGAAACCTTTCCTGTGTTATGAAAAACAAAAAACAAAAAATGGATTTAGAAACTAAACAGTAAGAACATACCAAAGATGTTTAAAGTTTTGTAACCATTTGTTAAAATCCGTAAATGCATTCTGTCCTCACGGGCTTCCGTTAAAGGAAACATGCCATCCAATATGGCGTCGCCCAGAGACTTAGACCCACTCCCATGTATTTCAGACCCAATATTTATGGTTATGTGTTATGAAACCACCAATTTTTTCAACAACTGGATTATGGGACTGGTAGTTTGTTTTAAAGTTTAAGTGGTGGCAGCCGGCTGTTTCTCCTACTCTGATATTGTTTTGTTCTGTTGTTAAATACATGACTGCGTAATGAATGGAAGTCCCACAGAGGTTTTTTTTATCTCCTCAATATATTATATATTTATAATAATATAGGCGCAGCCAATGTGTGGAGGGCATCTGTTTTGGTGGCCTGAGGATCAGGTCTCTGCTTTTTGCAGATGATGTGGTCCTGTTGGCTTCATCAGAACATGACCTCCAGCTTTCGCAGGAGCGGTTCGCAGCTGGGATGAGAACAGCTCCTCAAAATCTGAGACCATGGTCTTGATTTGGAAAAGGGTAGAATGCCTTATCCGGGTCAGGGATGAGGTCCTGCCCCAAGTGGAGGAGTTTAAGTATCTTGGGGTCTTGTTCATGAGTGAGGGAAAACTGGAGCGTGAGATTGATAGGCGGATTTGTGTTGCATCTGCAGAGATGCGGGCATTGTACAGGTCTGTCGTGGTGAAGAGAGAGCTGAGTCAGAAGGTGAAGCTCTCGATTTACCGGTCGATCTACGTTCCTACCCTCACCTATGATCATGAGCTTTGGGTAATGACCGAAAGAACGAGATTGCGGATAGAAGCGGCCGCAATGAGTTTTCTCCGAAGAGTGGCTGGGCTCTCCCTTAGAGATAGGGTGAGAAGCTCTGTCATCCGGGAGGGGCTCGGTGTAGACCCACTGCTCCTCCACAACAAGAGGAGCCAGTTGATGTGGCTCGGGCATCTGATCAGGATGCCTCCCTGGTAAGGTTTTTCGGGCACATCCAACCGGGAGGAGGTGTAAAGGTAGACCCAGGACACGTTGGAGGTACTACGTCTCTCACCTGGCCAGGGAACACCTTGGGATTCCCTCAGAGGAGCTGGCCCAAGTGGCTGGGGAGAGGGAAATCTGGGTCTCTCGACTTAGGCTCCAGCCCCCGTGACCCGACTCTGGATAAGTGGATGAAAATGGAAAAAAATTAAATGGATATATACAGAATCAGTGACAAGGGCAGCCTTGGCGGAGTCCAACTCTCACTGGGAATGAGCCAGACTTACTGCCGGCAATGCAGACCAAGCTTTGACACTGATCATACAGGGACCTTAACAGCCCGTATCAGAGGGCCTGGTATCCCATACTCCTGGAGTACCTCCTACAGGGCCCCCCAAGGGACGTGGTCAAACGCCTTCTCCAAATCCACAAAACACATTTAGACTGGTTGGGCGAATTCCCACGCACCCTCCAGGATCCCCCTAAGGGTATAGAGCTGGTCCAGTGTTCCACGGCCAGGACGAAAGCCACATTGCTCCTCCTGAATCTGAGGTTCAACAATCCGACGGACCCTCCTCCCCAGAACCCCTGAATAGACCTTACCAGGAAGGCTCAGGAGTGTGATCCCCCTGTAGTTGGAACACATCCTGTGGCCCCCCTTTTTAAATAAGGGAACCACCACCCTGATCTGCCAGTCCAGTGGGACGGCCCCTGATAACGCGATATTGCAGAGCCGTGTCAGCCAGCACAGCCCCACAACATCCACAGCCTTAAGGAACTCCGGGGAGATCGTATCCACCCCTGGAGCCTTGCCACAGAGGAGCGTTTTAACCACCTCAATGACCTCAGCACCAGAGATTTGAGAGGCCAACTCAAAGTCCCCAGATTATGCTTCCTCACTGGAAACCGTGTTTGTGAGATTGAGGAGGTTTTCAAAGTATTCTGCCCATATACATATATATATATATATATATATATATATATAAGAAAAAAACATTTGAAGTTAGGGACAACAAGACGTCTGGACCAAGAAAACGGTGACTGGTGCTTAGCAGTGTCTTGGATCCTCTGATAATGTGGATTTTTGATTACGGGAAAATACCTGAGGGGAGGGGTGAGTGTTCTGTGACTTTGCTTACATTCAAAACCTAGCTTGTTAGCAAAATTTTCTCCGGCTATATTTGAGCTAGTTTGAACTTTTTTGAGTAGATTTCTGCTCTAACAATTAAACTTGTATGTGAGCTAAGTTTCATCAGTGTACACCGGTGACCGTTACAAATTTCATCATATGGTATATTATTCATTCAGGCTCTTTATGCAGTATCGGCCCTTTTGTGTTTCATCCATTAGCTGCCACGAATTTCCAAATTATACTTTGATAGTTGTTTTCTGAGGGTCATGGACTCTGCTTTGACTTCTGAATATATCAGCACGTACTGGTCAGTCCAGTTTGGTTTGGTAACACCCAGTGTTGGGGATGAGCCAACTGCAATTGAGGTATTACTTCATTAAAGCAGAGACACTTCCTGTCAGGACCTGTCGGCCTGGATCCCCAAAGCTGCCACTGATGAATAGTACATTTGAAAGTGGAAGCCATGCTATGTCACCTCACTGTTGTAAAGGCAGAATCAATAAAAACCCCTACAGAAGAGGTCACAGACCAATTAATCACAGTCACTTTCATTTATTATTTTTTAGTGAGGGACTGCTGCTCCATCTCTTCCTCAGGTGGAAAAACACGCTCAGAAACACAAACATATCTGTTGATATAAGAGGGTTAATGTGCTTGGATTGCAGCTACAGCCAGTATAAACGAGCCACGTAAATATTTAGTGTGCCAGCAAAATGGATGAGTACACTTTCAGTCATGTCACCATTGCAAAGGTTCACAAGATCACTAAATGCTACTTTCATTGCATTACATGTGCATGTTTGCACCAGTGTGTGTCATAATGAGAGTAGATAAAGTTATCTTTCAAAAGAGCCAAAGTAACCGAACCCCTCGCTCGTCACTTTGGGGTAGGATCATATGAAGCACAGCTGAATTTAGTGAGATCAGTCAGGGCGAGGTGTTCTTGGCTCAAAATTTCCTCAGCGTGTGTGTTTAAATATTTGCTTGGTACATCTTCAGCTATAGGAGGATTTTTGTGATATCAATGTTTGTTTCTCGCATTGTATCACGGTAGGGTGTGGCAAGCAACAACGTATTTAGCCTATAATTTGGTTGTTTTGCATGTTTGGAGGAGGATTCAGTAAAGCAGATGCATTATTCTTGCTGTGTGGTTGATAGTTCGGCCCGTGGGAGGCTTAATAAAAAGTTTTAATGGAATTTCCTCCAAAAACGACCGTAAAATACGAAAGAGATAATGGGTAGCCACCCGGACTCTGAAGAAAGCCTGGACTCCTGCAGCACCAGACAGTTAGTGAGGCTCATTTAGTTCATGGTAAGTTCTTGTGACGAATATTTGTTTATGAGAAATGTTTTTAAAACATTCATCTTCGTGTATTTTTAAATCCACGGAGTCATGTTGTTTTCCCATTTTGATTCAGGTGTCTCAACCCGTGGTTTTTATAAGAATAAATAAAGAAATAATTAAGGGCACAGATTACTGAAGACTTGCCCAGCATTGCAGTCACTGTGAGGATTTATCCATTTTCTTTGGCCGTAAGTACACAACGCTGTGGCTCTGCTTGTCGGAGCAACTGCTGCTATTAGGATGACCTCAGCTTTCTGTTTTCAGAAGAAATCGGCTCAACTTTCTTTAAAACAAAATAATCGTAGGCCTCCGGATGTTTGAAAGTCTTTAATTTTTCATGAGTGAAGGCTCCAGGGCTTTCTGTTGAATAGGAATAAATCTCCCCAGCAGATTTGTGCAAAAATACCAGTGAATTGGACCGACGTTTTCCATCATCCCAGAGCTCATACGGGTTTTATTAACCTTCATTTGCTCTCCAATACAGATTTTAAGCTTCTCTCTAAACCTCATCTTGTCTTTAGACGTTGAGCTGTTTATATATCGGGATTTTGTCTGTAAACTCTTCTATACTTTATCTGTGTAATTTACTAACTATTGCAACCACTTCCCCATCTCTTAGATCCGCATCTGCACTTCATCTGGTTCTACCTCGAGCTCGCCTTACCACCGTGGGGAGCAGAGCTTTCAGTTGCTTTGCTCCGCGGCTGTGGAACTCACTTCCCTCTGCCATTAGAAATACAGACTCTTCCATTATTCAAGGCACACCTCAAAACCCACTTATTCAAACAAGTTTATTCCCTTTAGACCTAGACTTAAGAAAGTTTCGAATTTTTATGTATCTTATTTGTTCTTATTGCTCTATCAGCCTCTGTTGTTTTTATTGTTTTTTCTTTGTTTAATTGTAAGGTGACCTTGGGTTTGAGAAAGGCGCCCTCAAATAAAATGTATTATTATTATTATTATATTATTATGAAAGTGTATGTCGCATACTGATAGCAGCTTGTATTTGCCATCCCGCCACTCGCGCACAAAAATGAAAAAAGATGTCAACCAAGCTACTCCAGTATTGTATCATCTATTTTAAGAAAAGGTTATTTTTCTTTTGGAGGAAAATAGATGAGTCAGTTAAGAAATTACCAGATTTAGGTAATTCACTCTGATTTAACAGTTTTAGTGTTGTATGTAAAGAAAAGTGTGTGTGTGTGTGTGTGTGTGTGTGTGTGTGTGTGCGTGTGTGCGCGTGGGTGTGTGTGTGTAAGTGTGTGTGTGTGTGTGTGTGTGTGTGTGTGTGTGTGTGTGTGTGTACTCGCCTCTATCTGCTTAAATGGACACATTTTAACTTTTAACTCATTCACCAGCATTGATGACTAAAGTTGTCATTTGCACCCCCCCCCCCCCCCCCCTCTCCCGTCTGGCTGTGAAGCAAACAGAATTGATGTCTGAATGCTGGTGACAAGCCTAACAGAATTACTCTCAGGTAGAGCATCAAAGCGTTTGCTTTTAATGTCACGCCTGATACTTAAAACTTTATTGTTATTGTTTTTGAATGCTTTTTAATTCCGACCAGACAAGGAGACAGAGGTGAAAGAGAAAGGAAAAGACAAAAGGTGAGGAGAGAGGGGGGAAGGGGGTGGGGGGGGGTTCCACAAAAATAAACAATAATGAACAAGAGTCTGCTTCTAGACCTGCAGAAAGAGAAGGGAAAAAAAACAACAAAAGAAAATGGGACACAACAATACAACAAGATCAATCTATCACTGCGTCTACTTGATGAAGAAATATATAATCAACATTGTTTAAATAAACAATCACACGATAATAAATCACAGTGCATTAAGTGCCCACCATAGCCTTAAGACATGTGTTGAATGTGCCCAAGCTCATACTTATGAGAGCACCATGTGAGCACCTGTGTGTGTACACGCGCTTGTTTATGTAAGGTTTCTCTATAGAGCTCCGGGAGTTGACGTCACTTCTCCCGGCATGCAACAGTTCAAATCGAAACGACACCATCTTGGCAGGTAGAAGCCGGCAGCTGGACTATTTGTTATTGTCAGAAAACTCAATCAAACGGGAAATATGGTAGATTCCTGTTGTGCCCCAGGATGCAGAACAGACGCGGACGACATAAGGAATGAGCCATCTACAGGATTCCCCAAGATCCGGAGCGCCGCAAACGTTGGATCATTGTAATAAAACGCGCTAGTGACCGGGCTAAAATGAAACTGTGGGATCCCGAGAGTAAAGGTTTTCGCTTATGCAGCGACCACTTCATATCAGGTACTTAAACCAATGTTTCCTCAGCTGTATGGTATTTATTTTAAATGCTTTTATTACGATTCTTAGTGGGCTTCCTAAACTTATTTTGGCGTGGCTTTTTCTGTCTTATTACTCATAGCAACAAGTAAACGTCACGTAAAACGTTGCCTCGTGATTTCTGCGTGCTGCCGTTTACGTGTCTTATGATGACAGCAATTAACCGGCTAAGCTGTATTTAATTTTTAAGCAATGGTTGATCAATTGTCAGATCACACATAAAAAGCACTTTGGATTGCTATTATCTGTCTCACCGAGACAGATCTCAGACAGATCCTGAGATGCTCCTGCCTGACATTTTTATTTTATTCACGGAAAACAATCAAACTAGTGACTGCTCTTGGCGTTCAGTTTATACATTCAAACAGCACAGCACTCTATTTAAACTACTTACGTGTAAACCTGTTATTTGTCCATCCATCCATTTTCATCCGCGTATCCGGAGTCGGGTTGCAGGGGCATGTAGCGTCGAGAGGCCGAGACTTCCCTCTCCCCAGCCGCCTGAGCCAGCTCTTCCGGGTAAATCCCAAGGGGTTCCCGGGCCAGGTCTGGTAAGAAGTCCTCTCCGACAGCTTCTGGCGTTTTTAAAAAGTATCCCAGGGGCACGGTAAGGGTCGGAGATGTTTAGTCTATTTAATTTCTGACTATATAAAATGATTTCTTCGGTTTTAAAGTGTGAAGTAAACTCCGACGAAGTAAAATCCAAGCTGATCTCGTTCACGTTCATGTGTTTGTTTACCTTTTTTTACCTGCCAAAATGGCGTCTACTAACTGAGAGTCACGTGAGGTCCGGAGCTCTATGGGAGCGTCCAATAGAGAGTGTGAGGGGCCACAGATCTGCCCCCTAAAGATGTGTAGGAGATGGGGGAAGCTCCAAGTCCCAGAGATCCAGGAGCTGCCCCAGAGCACAGGAACCCCAGGGAGACTGCGACCAGAAAAGCCCCTGACCCCCTCGAGAGCCGTAGAGGGGGGGAGGGGGGGCACAACCAGCAGCCGGCAGAGTCCCGGAAGACATCGGCGGCAAACCCACAGGCCCGCCCGCAGCCTCCCACCCCCTAGCCGGCCGAGCCCGGGACCCAGCGACCCGGGACCCAGGGGCGACCACCCCCGCCGGGGACCCAGCAGAGCCCAGGCACCCAGACCCCACCAGGCAGCCACCGGGATTGGTCAGGCAGACGCCAAAAATCTTAAACTCCCTGAAAATGACTTTATCACTGAGGTCATTAGATTTACAACTTAGTAGGCACAGATTAAATGAGCCTCTTTCAACAATGGAAGAGGTCTTTTGCTGACACATCTCCTTTTACTTAATGTGAAGTAATCTATGAGGTCATCTGATGGTGTTACTCCTGAGCTGAGGACAGCCAGGCTACTCAGGTGTTCTTGTGCTATAGACGAGCCTCAGGTTGAGAAGCTTCAGCAGAAGCAGCTGGAACCAGAAACCCATCAGACTAGCAGACTAAGATTTAGCACGGTCAAAATGGGAAATTCCACAATGAACCTAATGTAGACATGACTACAGCTAATGATATGATTATAATACAATGTGAAATCATCTCTCTCTCTCACTAAATAGACAGACAGACAAATTGAGGCCAATGTGTATGGATGTTTGCCTACATATTATGTATAAACACCAATAACAGTACTACCACTTTGCTGTGTTCTTGCTGTGTTGAAATTCTAATTCCATCTTTTAGTTCTTTTTAAACCACAGAAAGGTTTTATTTACTTTCAATGTTTTGTTTGCGGCTGCAAACATCCTCAGAGCTGAGCTGATGGTGGCATCACTTCCTTCTCCGTTTATCCGAGGGCAGCAGAGGACGTTGTCGCCCTCTGCTGCCCGCTCTCCCCTCTCCGACGATGCAGTCCCATGCACGATCCAATAAGTAAACTCCATCGTCTCTGTTCATGGTCCCACATCCACGTCTCCTTATCTCTATAGCTTCTTTTATCCGTCTTTTGTATTTCTGTTGTTCGGTGTTTATGATCTTTGTGTTGTCCCAGTCCATTATATGGTTTTCTCTCGTGCAGTGATCTGCTACGGCTGACTTCTTTATTGTGCTTTCTGCTTCTTCTTTTGCTGCTCTTGTGTGTTTTTGACTTGCCTCTTTCTCGCACTCCTTTCTATGTTCTATTGTTCGTGTGTTGAGTTGGAGTCCGGTTTCTCATATGAGAGGGAGAGAGAGGGAGAGCAGGTAGCAGAGGGCGACAACGTCCTCTGCTGCCTGTGGATAAAAGCAGAAGGAAGTGACGCCATCATCAGCGTCAGCCTGCGATGTTTGCAGCCGCAAACCAAACATTGCAGGTAAATAAAACCTTCGTGTGTTTTAAAAAGAACTAAAAGATGGAATTAGAATTTCAACACAGCAAGAACATACCAAAGATGTTTAAAGAAAAATACGGACAACAAGGGACAAAGGACTGCCGCGGCTTGGAAAGTTTACATCAAAAACGCGCACGTCTAAGAAACCACCTTCGCTTCAATTTAAGATGCCGGGACGAAAACATAACGCCAACAAGCCTACAGCTAAAAACACTGATCCGGACCAAGACAGCAAAAACATAATGGGCAGAGCACAGAGAGCACTACTCAAGGAAAGGATAAGAAACGTCATAACCAAACAGAAGCAAGTAGAAGACGAACTGGAAAGAAGACACCTGGACTTAAAAAAGAATTACAAACTTGATAAACAAACGGAGGAATTAATTAAAGGACACATGATGGAAAAACAGGAGAAAGAGTTCATAAAAGTAAAAGAAAGACACATAAAGAAGTTAAACTCATCAACAAGAAAAAGAGGGAGGAAATACAAGATAACACCACACAAAGCTCATGGGTATGTAATATTTCACAATACCAACGAACAGAAGCAGAAGAAAGCATATTGAAAAAAGGTTTAAACGTTGCAGTAACACCAAAGAAAATACCATATGTAGCAACAGAACTAGCATGTCAACAAATCACAGATGAGGGAAAGAAAGCAGAACTTAGAAATAACATTGTTGGGATATTAAAAAACAGCCAAATTCAACACAGCAATATTACAAAAGAAGAACAATCAGCCATGACAGCATTATCCAAAAAAGAACAGATAATTATTCTACCGGCAGACAAAGGAAGAACCACAGTGGTTATGGACAAAGAAAAATATAAACAACAGATGAAACAGATGTTAGAAGACAAAAATACCAACAAAATACTTAAAAAAGACCCAACAGAAAGCATTTAGAAAAATATGAAAAAATTACTGAAGCCACTACAAGAAAAAGGCAAAGTAACAGAATAAATGTACAAACACTGGATTCCTACAGCAAACATAACACCAAGAATATATGTAATGCCAAAAATACACAAACAAAACACCCCACTTAGACCAATAGTAGATAGCATAGGTACACCAACATACGACATGGCAAGAGATATCAGCAAAATCATTAGGTAACATAGATCAACATTGAAAAAAGAGCATAGAACTGGCAAAACGACTAAAAAAGATCGCAATAGAAGACAACGACATACTCATCTCACATGACGTCACATCCCTGTTTACAAAAACACCAGCCCAAAAAACCATAGACATAGTAGTTAACAGAATCAGACAGGACAAGACTTTACATAAAAGAACAAACCTCACAGCAGATGACATAGCACAACTGATAGGACTGGTAGCTAACTCCACTTACTTCACATAGGACTGGTAGCTAACTCCACTTACTTCACATATGACAACACAATATACAAACAACTGGAAGGCTTCGCCATGGGTAACCCGTTATCAGCCACCCTGTGCGAGTTTTTCATGGAAGACCTAGAGCAAAAAGCCATAGCCACCCCCCCCCACCCCCCTCCAAACTGCAAAATAAAACTATGGAAACGCTACGTAGACGGCATACTGGACATCATACCAAAAGGACGAACAGAAACACTAACACAACACTTGAATAACATTGATGACACAGGCAACATAAAGTTCACTCATGAGTCAGAAACAGAAGGCAGCATAGCATTTATGGACATGAACATAACCAGGCAGACCGACGGGACCCTAAACATAAACACATATAGAAAACCAACACACACAGACCATTATCTATAATGGACATCAGAACACACACACAATGACACAATGCTAATGCTAACTACAGCACAACTCACTTACAAGCCCCGACTGCTACAAGGCTGCTTTTATAACCTACAGCCACAGAGCTGCTATGTAGTACTTTTCTGAAATACGTAGCTGAAGCGACAGGAGAGATGCGCATGCGCTGACGGCCGATTACCGGACACAGCAGCGTTTGAAGCTGATGGCAGCTCGTTAGCAAACATTCACAAACAATTCAGATGCATTTTTGCCTAATTTAAAAACTGACAACGCAAAAAAATAATCTGGTAAGTATAACTCGCTCAATCTGGAGGTAAGTGAAGAAAATTTAGAAAGTTTACAGAACTTTATTGACGGAGTTTTCGAGTTATTTGTTATGGGTCCGAAGAAATCAGCAGGTGAACCTGAAACACCTGGGACGAAGCGGAGCCGCCCTCAGGACTCGCCTGAGGCCTCATCTCCCCGGAAGGACATATTGGAATTATTAGAATCCATAGATAAACGGCTTCTGGGATTTGAGGGGCGTCTTCATCTGCTTGAGGTTCTGCACCAGGAGTTTCAGAACCTCCGCCAGTCCCTGGAATTCAGCCAGGAGCAGGTGGAGCGGCTCGCTGCTGAGAACGCGTCTCTGCGGGAGTCCGTTTCTTCCCTTGAGGAGGGAATGACGCGGATCACCCAGGACAACAAAACTCTGAAGGAGACGGTTTTGGACCTTCAGGCCCGTAGCATGAGGGATAATTTGGTGTTTGCAGGTCTGTCGGAGGAGGTGGGAGGGGCCGAGGACTGCGAACGCACTGTTAAACACTTTCTCCAGACCCAAATGAAGATACCCGAAGAAACGGTAAAAAACATCACCTTCGACCGAGTACATCGCCTTGGAGCTAAAAGAGGGGACAGCAGACGACCTCGTCCCATCGTGGCTAAATTTGAACATTTTAAGCAGAAGGATCTGGTTAAAAGTCACGGAAGAGAGCTCAAAGGCAAAGACTTCAGCGTTAATGACCAGTTTCCTAAGGAAATCCTGGATCGGCGCAGAGTTCTCTTTCCGCTGCGTAAAAAGTTTATCCAAGATGGGAAGAGAGCTGTCATCTCAGTGGATAAGCTTTATGTGGATAATAAACTTTACAAGGAGCGAGGAGTGACAGACTGGCTGTATTAGCCCAACATCAGGTCAGACCTTTATTTTTCTTATCAGATTCACTGGGTTTGAGCACGTCAGTAATAAACAGCTGCTAGATCCGTGTTTTAGATGATGAGTTCACCTGTTCATCATCACCTCACACCCCATCACCTTTTCTTTTTAGTTCTTTCTTCTTTTTTAACCTGTTTCTGTATTTTCCTTTCCTCTTTTTTATCTGCTTCTTTACACCTGTATGGCACAACCACCCAACTTTCCAACACTGCGTCAGACTCCACACACACACACACACGCACACGCACGCACACACACAGACACACACATGCACACACAGACCCACCCACACACACACAGGAACACGCACACACACACACACACACACACACACACACACACACACACACATGGATATATTTAAGTCACAACACAATATCATAATTTATGCATCAAATAATACAACCACAAACACTGTTGAATCCTTATTATTATTTACTTTTCTGTTATTTATTAACATACTATTTTATACATTTAGATACTTATTCCATCTTATTCACATGAAGGCGTCATATTTTAGCTACTCACACACACATCTATGGGTGCACTAAGATTTGTCTCATGGAACGTACATGGAACTGGCTCAAGAGATAAAAGATTAAAGATTTTTGATCAGTTAAAAAGAATGCAAGCAGACGTAATATTATTACAGGAGACTCATAGATCTGCCACATCGGCAGATGAACTTAAAACACCTGAGTTTCCCAGCATGTTCTCTGCCTGCTATAACTCTAGGCAAAGAGGGGTAGCTATTTTAATACACAAAAACATCAATTTCACAGTACTGGACACAGTTTCTGATCCAGAAGGTAGATTTATAATGTTAAAAATAACTATACAGAACCAACGCTTATGTATTGTGAGCATATACTGTCCAAATATTGATGACCCTCCATTCTTTCATAATTTTTTCTCTGTACTCTCCGAACACTTGGACTGTCCACTTATACTTGGAGGTGATTTTAATTTTTGGATGCATTCCTTAGACAGGCTCAGTACAGCTGGGACTCGGCGCAATTGGCAATCCACTTATATAGTTAAACAGTACATGAGTGATTATGGGCTTTGTGATGCATGGCGATCTCTTCATCCTAACCGTAGAGAGTATACTTTTTTCTCACACGTCCATCACTCTCACTCACGTTTGGATTATTTTCTAGTCAGCAGCTCATTGCTGGCTGACATTTCAGACACTGAGATACACCCTATTGTTGTCAGCGACCATGCTCCGGTTTCTTTAACTCTAGTAAACAAGAAAGCAATCCCACCAAGCAAAAACTGGAGGTTTAATACATCACTGCTTAAAGATGAAGGTTTTATAGAATTTTTTAAAAAGGAGTGGGCTTTATATTTAGAACATAATGACCTGCCTGGAACATCAGCATCTATTCTCTGGGAGGCAGGAAAGGCAGTGATGAGAGGTAAAATAATCTCTTTCTCATCACATAAGAAAAAAACAGAAAATAAACGTATCCAGGAGTTAGAAGAAATCATTAAGTCTTTAGAGACATCCACAGAAGAAGAGTTACTGAGCAAATTACGTAAAGCTAAATTAGAACTTCATGGAATTATTGACAAAAAAACACAATTTTTAGCACAAAGACTACGAATAGAAAACTTTGAACATAGTAATAAATCCGGTAAATTTCTGGCCAGCCAATTAAAAATTAATAAAGAGAAAACTACCATATCTGCTGTTAAAGACTCAACTGGGAATATAGTTTATGACCCTGAAAGAATAAACAACACTTTCAGAGACTTTTACCAAACTTTGTACTCACCACAGATAAACCCATCAGATGACGAGATCGATGAGTTCCTTGATAGGATAACACTTCCTAAATTAACAGACAGCCAAGTTGCAGTCCTGGACTCGCCACTAACATCAGCAGAGCTCCAGGAAGCCCTTAAATCCATGACTAATGGGAAAGCTCCAGGTCCAGACGGGTTCCCAGCAGAGTTCTACAAAGAATTCTGGACCATTTTGGCTCCAACATTTTTCAGAATGGTGAGGGAAATCGAAGAGAGCGGCAGATTACAGCCAAACATGAACTCAGCCAATATTAGTCTCTTGTTAAAACCAGGCAAAGACCCAGCATTTCCAACCAGCTATCGCCCAATTTCTCTTATTAATGTTGATCTCAAAATAATTTGTAAAGCCCTGGCAAAAAGATTAGAGAAGGTAACCCCCTTCTTAATACACCCTGACCAAACTGGTTTCATAAAGGGTAGACAGTCGTCCACTAATTTGCGTAGATTACTTAATTTGATAGATTTCTCTTACAGTAGAAACATAGAAACTAGTATATTATCTCTAGATGCAGAAAAGGCTTTTGATAGAGTTAACTGGAAGTTCTTATTTGCAACTTTACATAAATTTGGTTTTGGGAACTTCTTCATAAACTGGCTACAAACATTATACAGTTCGCCAATTGCACGTGTTAGGACGAACGACCAAATATCAGCTAGCTTCTGTCTTCAGAGGGGGACCAGGCAGGGATGCCCACTCTCCCCCTCACTGTTTGCTATCTTTATCGAACCACTAGCAGCAGCAATTAGGCAAACAACAGGTATTAAAGGGATAAAGTGTAGTAAAATAGAACATAAGATCAGTCTTTATGCAGATGATGTTTTACTCTTCCTCCAGAATTCTCAGTCGTCTCTGTCTCATTCAATAGAACTGATAAACTCTTTTTCAAAAGTTTCAGATTACTCTATAAACTGGTTAAAATCAACAGTTCTACCAATTAATTTCTCTTTTGTCAATTTACTTAATACTCAACTGGAGTCAGGTAATATCACATACCTGGGAATTAATGTCTCTCCCAAGTTAGCAGATCTAACCAAATTAAACTACATCCCACTTTTAAAGAAAGTGGAGGATGATCTTGCTAGATGGAAATCCTTACCAATATCACTGATGGGAAGAGTTGCTACAATTAAAATGATGGTCTTACCCAGAATAAATTACTTATTTTCAATGATCCCAAACAAACCACCAGCTGACTGGTTTAGATCTCTGGACTCCTCAATTACCAAATTCCTCTGGCAGGATAAACCTCCACGAATTAGCTTAAAAACGCTTCAGAAGAGCAAAGACAGAGGAGGACTGGATCTACCCAACTTTTATTATTATTTTTTAGCCAACAGGCTGCAATATATACCAAGATGGTTGCAAGATAACCCACTAGATGAGTCCTGGTTAGACATAGAACAGACAATTTGCAATACGATAGAGCTTTCAGACTTACCATTTATTAGCTCAAGCGTAAGAAAACATGAAGGCTTCAAAAGTATTAGTATCAGCACTTCTCTGACAGCATGGTGGGAGTATCTTAAAATGACAGAGTCTTCACTAGTACCATGCAGACGCACACCTATCTGGAATAATCCTGATATTTTGCAAAATAATAAAATGATGAACCTTCTGGACTGGAAAAATAAAGGAATCCTATACCTGGAAAACATATATGAAGGATTGGACTTCATCCCATTTAATAGAATAGTCTCCCAATTTGGAATAGAAAAGAATAGCTTTTTAGAATACCACCAAATCAAATCTGTAGTCAAACAAAAATTTAAGCTCAATAAAATAGAATTACAAACCCCGCCAAGGGTTTTAGACTTCTGCAATCTCAAACCCCCTAAACTACTGTCTAAAGTATATAAGACACTGTCCAAAATAGACGATAGAATAGCAATCCCTATTGAAAAATGGGAGGTGGATCTATCAGTCAGCTTTGACCAGAACTTCTGGTCCCAAACTTGTTTAAAAACTTTTAAAATTATCAGACACCCCAATTTACAATTAATTCAGTACAAAGTTCTACACAGAGTACACTATACAGGTCATCGGATGTTCAAGATGGGGTTTGTGTCGTCTGACATCTGTACACACTGCACAAACAACATTCCTGACAATTACGTTCATGCACTGTGGTCCTGTCCACCTGTCCAGGAATTTTGGGGTAGAGTATGTGAAGACCTGTCAAAGTCTCTGAAATGTCATATCCCAATCACCCCCTCTCTTTGTTTACTGGGAAACCTGGATGATGTCCCGATTGAAAAATCTTTGGTTCACGTGGTTCTGACTGCCATATGCATCGCTAAGAAAACTATCCTCTTGAATTGGAAAAATAGAGAAAATCTCTGCATTAACCAGTATAGAAATCTTTTGTTAGATCATATTGCACTTGATTTAGCCTCTGCTTCCACTTCAAATAAATCTCTCTGGGCTCCTTTGATCGGTTCCATCACATAGCGGTGATGGGGGGCCGTTGATGATGTCCTGCGGGATGATGTGGGTGGGGGGGTGGAGGGTCTGAGTTTGGAGTATCTGGATGTTCCCTGGGGATGGGTTCACTGGGGATGTCTGGCACTGGGGGGCTGTTCCCCCCCTCTGGAGGTGCTTGGGTTGCCTCGGGGG
This sequence comes from Nothobranchius furzeri, assembly GCF_043380555.1. Classification (NCBI taxonomy): domain Eukaryota; kingdom Metazoa; phylum Chordata; class Actinopteri; order Cyprinodontiformes; family Nothobranchiidae; genus Nothobranchius; species Nothobranchius furzeri. Next base: position 27,464,828 of record NC_091757.1, on the reverse strand, counting down.
GTGTACTGCTGGCGGTTGTGAGTGGGGCCCCTTGGAGGTCTTGGCGGCGGCCATGGGTTACTGCCTGGCGGCTGCATTGCCCCTGGGTGGGTCTGGGTGGGGGCCTGGGGGCTCGGGGTGTTGGGGTGGCCGGCCCCGTGTGGGGATCTGGGCTGGGCCTTGGGGGTCGGGTCCCTACATGTACGCTGCCGGGAAGAAGGCAGGAATACGCAGAAGTACCTGGCCCGGGTTCGGGGGCGTAGGGCAGGCCCTGGCTCCTCTGTTGTCCCATCACAGGGGAGGGGGAGGTCCAGGAGGGGGAGGACCCAACCTTACCTGGATGTCTTATGTCTTATATATTCTGGAAGTTGTGCAAATGCAGGGATGGGCATAGATATTCTGCTGGGGTGGGGCTGGGTCGGCTCCCTCGGGCTCTGTGGGGCTCTGTGATGCTGCTGCTTTGGGCCCTGGCAGGATGGGCTGGGGTCTCCATGCCCTGGGTGGCGGTATGACAACGGAGGTGCCTATTGGGGTCAGTGGGGGAGCTGGCTCCCTGGAGGGCTAAGCCCTACCAGCCATTCCTCCCCATCCCCGTTTATTTCTCTCCTCCTGCTCCCTCACATCATCACACAAACATGCACATAGGACCTTGGGGGGTGGACAAGTCGAGGAGTGCGGGTATGGACCCCATTTCCGCATTCCTGTGGCTTCCTGCCCCCCAATTTTATTTGCACCTTATGCACTTCCACCGACGACATTCCACTCAAACATACACTTAGGGCCTTGGGAGTGAGCACATTCAACGGCACTTGGCAGGGGGAGTTCTCAGCCTCCTCCCAAGTGCCGGTGCCCACTTCGAATTTTAAACTGCATTTAGACACCAAGGGCTGTGGGTGCAAGTAGGGTGGTGCAGTGGCATCAGCTGGCATAGGCCAGAAAATGCCCGCACTGCCCGCTCACCACAGCAATAGAATACACCTCATTAACACACAACACTATGTTGGAGCAGGTGGAGGGAGACCAGGGGGTCTTAGCACACCTCTGTTGTTGCTTGGCTGCCTGGGGCTGGAGACTAGGAGGGAGATCTGGCCGTCTGGTTGGGGTCTGGGGTGGTGGGTTGCTGTGCTCGGCGGTGGGCGGGGGAGCCTGCTCATCAGCACCCCAGCAGAAAGGGTCAAACTCTGGTAACCGGTGGTGGTTGTACCCCATGTGCAGCATTACCGGGACCAGAGTGAATAGGGTGTGTATGGGGAGCATGAATGGGTGTCCGGCGTGTATTTTTGTAAGTCTTTGGTTGTATGTGCATGTGTGAGCATGAGGGAGGGAGTGTGTGACTGTGTTTGTGTATGACTGTATATGTCAGGTGGGGCCTTTGACTCCTCCCTTCTCCTGGGACCTCCTTTGATGATATAGATCTTCGTCTCCCCTCCCCCCTGTCACACCTGGTGGGGGTGTGATGCCTTGGTCTGCCTGAGTGTTCGTGGCTCCCGGGTCAGGGAGTTTAAGATTTTTGGCATCTGCCTGATCAATCCCGGTGGCGGCCTGGGGGGGTCTGGGTCCCTGGGCTCTGCTGGGTCCCCGGCGGGGGTGGTCGCCCCTGGGTCCCGGGTCGCTGGGTCCCGGACTCGGCCGGCTAGGGGGTGGGAGGCTGCGGGCAGGCCTGAGGACTTGCCGCTGATATCTCCCGGGGCTCTGCCGGCTGCTGGTTGTGGCCCCCCGGGGCGATCCTCTGTGCCTCTCGAGGGGGGCGGGGGCCTTTCTGGTTGCGGGCTCCTTGGGGTTCCTGTGTTCTGGGGCAGCGCCTGGATCTCTGGGACTTGGAGCTCCCCCCCGTCTCCTACGCGTCTCTGGGGGGCAGATCTGTGGTCCCTCACACTCTCTATTGGACGCTCCTATAGATAAACCTTACATAAACAAGCGCGTGTACACACACAGGTGCTCACATGGTGCTCTCATAAGTATGGGCTTGGGCACGTTCAACACATGTCTTAAGACTATGGTGGGCACTCAATGCACTGTGGTATATTATCGTGTGACTGTTTAGTTAAACAATGATTGATTATATATTTCTTCATCAAGTTGACGCAGTGATAGCTTGATTTTGTTATATTGGTGTTGTGTCCCATTTTTTTTTTGTTATGTTTTGCTTTTTTCTCGTCTCATTTTGCAGGTCTAGAAGCAGACTCTTGTTCATTATTGTTTATTTTTGTTGAATCCCCCCCCCACCTAACCCCCTCTCTCCCCACCTTTTCTCTTTTCCTTTCTCTTTCACCTCTGTCTCCGTGTCTGGTCGAAATTACAAAGCATTCAAAAACAATAACAATAAAGTTTTAAATATCAGGTGCGACATTAAAAGCAGACTCTTTGATGCTCCACCTGAGACATTAAAAGCAGATGCTCTGATGCTCCACCTGAGAGTAAAACTGTAAGGCTTGTTACCAGCATTCAGACATCAATTCTGCTTGCTTCACAGCCAGACAGGACACGTTAAAAAAAAAAAAAAAAAAAAAAAAAAAAAAAAAAAAAAAAAAAAAAAAGAAATACGTAGCATTGTTCTTGTTAGCCATTAGCTAAAACTGACTCAAAATAAACGTGTCCTATAATTTTGAGCTGAAGATGGTGCTAGACTGATGTTTGTACACTGTAAATACTTTTTCTGGGTGTAGTACATGCAAAAAAAAAATTTAAGTTATTTTTCTCGGAAAATTTAATTTAATTTTTTTTTAGCATTTTAAACGTTTTCCATACTCAAAAACTTCTACAATTTTCCCAACTCAATATTTTTGGGAACAATTTTGATTAGGTTGGACTTCAGCGTAAATATGAGTATGTAAAACTCAGTTATTGGCTTAGATGGAAGATAAATGCCAGAACCCGCCCATTTATCCTGCAACGGAAGAAGAAGGCACAAGGCACTGACTGTTAAGCGGGACGGTCCATTTTGGAAGAGCGTGCATGCGCAGCCGAACTTGTGGATAAAGCTTTTCAAAAACTTGTAAGTAACTATTTTGACTATTTTAAGTTAATGTGTAGTCAAAATGTCACATCTAAACGATTTATATGATTGTTTTTAACTGCTCAGGCTGCTCTTAGCTAGCAATGTGTACTAATTGTCGGCCTGTTAGTTCACCATGTGGTCCGCTTTGTTACTATCAAACATCACTTTTGTGTTTATTTCAGAAACCATCATTTTCGGTAGGCTGTCACTCTTATATAGTTAATTAATGTACTGTTTTGTGGGCACTTCTTAATGTTTATGAATTCTTACAGAGCAGATATATAGCTTTAATTGTGCTTGCCTGCCTCACAGAGCTGCTTGCAAGTGTATTTTGAACTGCTAGTTATCATAACTAGCCGAAATTTGAACCGACAAATGGCGCATCGGCCATCAGCTTGTGAAAACCACGGGGGGATTTTTTACGTTTTGGTCCCGCTTATCTCCATTTTATTTATTGCTGGGGCTGTATTTTCAAATTATATGCTGCTCTTCCTGTTTCTCGTCTATGCCGTTAATTTTCTGTCCTTCACACCCGCTCGTGTGTGAGTGAGAAACGGAGAAAAAAAATGGAGAGACGAGAGGCGATTGATCTGCTGGTGTGGTGTCGAAAATATGGAGAAACTCTTGTTTGAAACTCGGTACGCCGCCTCTGTAACGTCTGCGTCTGCCACACTCGATGGATTACGCCACCGTCACGTTTGCTCTTTGTAGGTCGACTCGTCTGACTTTTCTTTTTTGTTTTAACTACAATAAATGTCTGTTTTTAGTTATCACTCCCATAAGATTGCTTCTGACTGCAAAAAAGTGTTTAAACACCGCGTGGGCCATTTAATGGCAGATAAAATCCTTAAGTAAAGATGGAATGAAAATAAATAGCAAAATTAAAATATCAATCAATTTATGGCACAACTACAGTGCACAACACCTGATTCTGATGAATTATAAACAAGAAAATGTTAATAGACATCTTCATTTAAAATTCACGAGGTAATTCACAACAAGTGTTGTTTTTTATTCACGTGTCACTGTTTTGCTTGCCTATATTAAAATAATTCAGTGTAATTAAATCATATTAAGGGGTTTATGCCATCAGTTTGGCCAATATATAACATTTAAACCATAATACTCTTTTTTTTCTTTTTTTTTTTAACAAACTCTGAAGGTGATGTACTTAAAGATATAAGTGACTCAGTTCTGAGCGACAGGCGTGCTTGACCATGAGTTACAGAGACAACATGCTTATCGTGGGCATGTGAAAAAAAGTTTTAATGCTACATATTGGCCAAACTGAAGCAATAAACCCCTAAAATGACTGAATTACACTGAATTATTTTAACTGAGGCAATTAAAACAGTGAAATGTGAATTTAAACACGTTAACACTTGTTAAACTTGGTGAATTACCTCACAAATTTTAAATTAGGATGACTTTCTTGTTGATGCCATCAGAATTAAGTATAGTGCACTGTAGTTGAGCCACGGAGTGATTTATAATACATTTAGGCAACTTTTCATACAATCTTTAAAGATTCTATCTGCCTTAAAATGATTTCCATGGTGTTTAATTATTTTTTGCTCTTTTAAGCAGGTTTATGGAGAGTGACAACTACTAAAAATTAACATTTAATGTTATTTTGTGGGAAAGCACATGCTTTTCTCTTTTTCAGCAGTTGGCAGCAGATGGCAAACTTTCTCCTTAACTCATTCACTGCCATTGACGAATAAAGTCGTTATTTTAGATCCAACCATTAACTGCCAATGACATGTTTTTACTGTTTGGGCATCGGAACGAGCCCACACGCTGAGAGAACAAACATCTGAGCTCTACGTCACACTTCACATGATCAGGAAGCAGAACGTCCATGTGTTAGGAGATTGTTTTGGGCCGTTCCTGGAAAAAAACTGAGGCGCGAACCGGAAAAGCGTCTGCAGATCACAGTTCGGCAATGGATTATGAAAGAACGGATAACACTCGAAACACGCGGATTCTTCCGATGTAAGAGGTGAGTCTCCTTTTTGTTTTGGTTGTTTTGGCGTCGACATCATCCTAGAGCGCAACGTTCTGTGACTCATAAAAAAACAGTAAAAACAGTGAGAAAGGCTGGCAGTGAAGGGCTTTACCGATCAGGTAATGGCTGGCAGCGAATGAGTCAATATCATTCAACAATTAATACATTTTTTCTTTATTTTTTCTTTAGAAGAACATCAGATCTGCGTAATTGAGGCAATTCCACAAAAAGTTGTCTTCTTTGAAGATCACATTAGGTAAGTTAAGGTCAAATATTTTAGTTTCACTAAATATATAAGTCAGTTAACATTCTGTTCTTTCTTTCAGTAACAGCTAGGGTTATTTTGAAGTGAAGGTGTATGACATTTGTAAAGTTTTAAGTATCAGGCGTGACATTAAAAGCAAACGCTTTGATGCTCCACCTGAGAATAAATCTGTAAGGCTTGTCACCAGCATTCAGACATCAATTCTGCTTGCTTCACAGCCAGACAGGACACGGTAAAAAAAAAAAAGCGCTTCCTTGGCTAAAAGCTGTTTTCTCATATTTATATACGCTCCAATAAATGCATTAAATGTAAGGCTGCTTGATTAAGTGAAATCTAATCTCTATTACAATTTGGATTTGAAATAAACAAAACGCAGGCCGTTCGCCTCCTTGTGTCTCACGTCAGAGCGGTGGGGGAGGGGCGGATATTTCGTGGCCGTGGCAGTGGAGTTTTAGGCATGGTGCAGCGCCATGCCTGAGCCTATATAGGGGAAACACTAGGAAAGTGAGTGATGTGCGCATGTACAGCATGATCACGTTACATCGACTGATCAATCATAAACTTTCCTTGGTGGAGCTAACTCACGCACCAGACAATCTGTTTTACAAGCAAAATAATTTCAAGATGGAGTGAGCCATATTTAATGTGGATTTGTGTTTGATCAGGGCTGCAAACTCCCATGCAATGAATGTGAGACATGTGTTTGACTATTTTCATGTCCCCTCCCACCATACCTCCAAATTATCTTGCTGGATAAAATAAGTTACTCTATCTGAGCTAAATTAAAGCTTCTTTCCGGAGTATTTCTCTTATCTGATGGCACCATCTAGTGGCTGGCAAGCATATCACACTGAAAATGTGTTGCTTTGTTTGTTAAAGATCACTACTTCGCGTATCTGTTTGTTTATGTGCTTCTGTAGCCAAAAACACACACACATATATTTGAATGCCTGTTTGAATGACTTTCATTACTACAGGCTGAGATAGGAAACAAGGATTTACCTCCAAGTTTTAAACATTTAATTATGTTTAAATTTAATAACTTCTCAAATTCTGTGACTTTTCTGACTTGTTTGCCCAAGAAAAATAAAGTTAAAGAGATTGAGTCATAAAGGGCAACAATCAGCCCCAAATTATTTGGTAAAAAAAACAACGCAAATAGATAAATAAACGAATTGTAAATGTTACCGGTGTGACTGTAGTGTTTTCACATCTGTTTTCTCGCCGGTTTGTTCCAGTTTACCACCTACTCGGAAATTTTAACTTCAGAATACAGTAGTAGATGTGACAAAAACATGTTTATTTTACAAGATAAACTTTTAAGGGTGCATCTAAAATCAACGTTAAGTACAATTATTTTCCGAGGTACATGGAACGCACCATGACGTCCATCCTCCACACAGCATAGACATAAGTGTAGACGCCGCACCAACCACTGCTGCATATGTTTGGCAGAATTTGCGGGTTCTAATTTTTATAAATTCTATGTAACAGGATGTTTTAGCTAGTCTTTAGCTCCGGAGATACTCCGTGGAGATCTGGAGCTAGAACGGCAAAAGAACGTGTTAATAAACCCGTTCACGCACTCCAGAACGAACACACTCACTTTTACGTTCGTCAGGCAAAACACAAACGAGTTCAGCTTTCATTCATGAAAAAGACGAACAAATTCACAAACCGTCGTTCAATGAAAGCGTTTGGGCACAACACTGATGAGTAGTATTAGTATATGTGTGTTATCAACTTTCAAAATATTGTAAAATAATCTAGATCTCAATTTCAGTCATAATAATCGTGATAACAGTTTTTAGCATAATCAAGCAGCTATAACTATATGTATTTATTGTGGGCAAGTAACAACTTAAAAGTACCTTTATAAAGCACTACTTCAAATAAACCAAACTACTGTTCCCAAAAAAGACTTTTATGAGTTAAAAAAAAACCTAAATACCTATGCTATCTCTGTGTATATGTAGCTTTATTAACTTGCACAACGATAAGCGATGCTTTTCTTTTTATTACAGATGGGATGGCCCTGTAAATTGTGCACCAAGGTTTTACCAGTAAAGACTGATATTTTAAAGCATTATAGACTGCATCATGGAACCTATGGACACAGTTGTGCCTTGCCCTGTATTCATGTAGAATGCCCATGCTCTTTTAAAAACTGGAGTTCCCTTCGTTCTCACTTATCAAGATCCCATCAAGCAGTTCATTCCCTCAAGTCACAAGTAGATGTTTCTTACACCTGCATATTATGTCAAAAACAAGGATTCCCAAGTGAAAAAGACTTTTTTGAACACCTAGGTCATCATCTGAAGAATAACGAGACTGTAAAGTGTGTCTTCACAGGGTGTAATCACCAAACAAATATTTATGGGACTTTTGCAACACACAAACACAGAAAACATACTCCACATTCCTTAAAGGATTTCAAACCTGGCATTATCTGTCAAGGGCAATTGCCACACACAGAAGAAGCGCTAGTATTTGAAACGTATAGTGGGGTTGGTGATCACGGTGAAGGAAATTGTGAAGTGAGTAGGGCTAATACACAGTCTGAAGAGGAAGATAGAAGCCTTCTGGTTATTGATTATATAGCATCCCTCTTGTTGAAATTAGAAAGTGTTCATCTCGTTTCAGTTCGGTGCATTGATGAACTGGTAGATGATCTTTACTTTATTTCAAGTTCTGCTACAAAATCATCAGTTAGAGATATTGTTGTTTCACATCTAACAAAAACAAATCAAACCATAGATGAGACATTTGTTTCATCTCTTGTTGAAGAACTGTGCAAATCAAATCCTCTAAGCTTAGCACTCAATAGTGGTGGTCCTCTGTCTTCATCGTTCAGGAGACGAGATTATTTTAAAAAAAACTTTGAAGTAGTTGAGCCTATTGAGTGCATCCTTGAACCAAAAGAGAAGAGTTGTTTTCAGTATGTCCCAATTCTTCAGTCCTTGACTCAGTTATTGGCCAAACAAAATATAAGAGAAAAGATTCTAAGCAAAGAACGTGAGTTACCATCAACTTTATACAAATCATATCGTGATGCTACTATCTATAAAGATAATTCGTTCTATTCAGAAGAACTACGAATTTCTCTTCTACTGTATATAGATGATTTTGAGATTTGTAATCCACTTGGAACATCAAGAAAAAAGCACAAGATAACAGCTGTATACTGGACATTTAACAACAACCCTCTCTCATCTCGATCCACTCTGAACTCTGTGTACTTGGCCCTTTTATGTAAAGCCGTAGACATAAAAAAATATGGCTATGATCAAGTACTTGCCCCTTTGTTGAAAGACATTGCTATCTTAGAACAGGATGGGATCTACATTTCGACGTTGGGACAAAATGTAAAAGGAAGTGTGCTTTGTGTAGCAGCAGACAATCTGGGAGCACACTCAATCAGTGGACTTGTTGAAAATTTTTCTGGACCATTTGTTTGCAGATTTTGTCTTGGTCAGCGATCAGACTTTCAGATAAAGGAGGTGCGGTCAGGTGCATTTCCTCTTCGCACCAAAGAGGAACATGCGTCGCATGTATTGACCATTAAAGCAAATCCTGCTTGGACACATTTTTATGGTGTAAAAAAGTCTTGCCCATTGACTGAAAATCTGAAGTACTTCCATTGTGTCACTGGCTACCCACCTGACATACTGCATGACATTTTTGAAGGCATTGTTCCTTTGGAACTGGGTCTGTGCTTCAGTGTTTTCCTTTCTAAGAAATATTTCTCATTTATTGAGCTTAACAGTGCTATCTTGCAGTTTCCCTATAAATGGGCTGATAAAACTGATTGTCCACAGGCATTACCTGCAAACCTTTCCTCAAAAAAAAAGCTAGGAGGAAATGCTCATGAAAATTGGACCCTCATACGACTCTTGCCATTTATCATTGGGCACAGAATTCCTTTGAATGATCCAAACTGGCTTTTGCTTATGTCTTTAAAAGACATTGTTGAACTTGTCGTTGCTCCAGTCCACAATGAAGAAAGCATTGCCTACCTTGACTACAAGATTTCTGAACACAGATACAGATTCAAGGAAGCATTTCCTGATGAAGATTTCATCCCAAAGCATCACTTTCTGGAGCATTATCCAGGATTGATCAAGGCTTTTGGACCTTTGATAGCTTTTTGGACAATGAGGTTTGAAGCGAAACATAGCCAGTTTAAACGAATAGTAAGGCATACTGGCAACTTCAAGAATGTCCTTTTATCCATGGCTACAAAGCACCAACTTATGATGAGCCATTACCTGCATTCTACAACAATTGAGCCTGCACTTGGTGTTGTTAGAGTAAAGTCAGTGCCATTGGATGTCCTGCATTTAGATATTCAGGCATCAATCAAGCATCTTTATCCTTCACATGATCAAGTACAGCTGGCTGACACAGTCACATATCAGGGAACAAGATACACTCAAGGCATGATTGTGGCCTATGGTTCTACTGCAGGTCTTCCTGATTTTGCAGAAATTATTCAAATAACTATTTTTGCAGAAAGAGTGCATTTTATTTTGAGGACACTGGTGTCTTGGTTTGATGAACATTATCGTGGATATTACTTGGAGAGGACAGATCACACAATTCTCATTGAACAACAAAGCCTTAGTGATATATGTCCTCTTTCAGCTTATGTTGTTGAAGGAAAGCGCATGGTGACTTTAAAGCGCCACATCTGTCTCAGGTGTTGAGAATCATTGTATCTTTTCTCTGTCTTCAGTTTTTCAAGACATGGAGCAAACTGTAAGATTCCGCATCCTAATTGATGATCAAATAAAAAAAGTTACACTCAGCAGTGGGGTACCCTCAACTGTGGCTGAGTTGGTTGCAGCAGTCAAGGAAAATCTGTCCATCCCCACAGATATAAGTCTTCAGTACAAAGATGAAGATTTTGGTGACTTCTTCACCGTAACATCTACAAATGAACTGAAAGATAAAGACACACTTAAAGTTGTATATGCACCTATATGCTTAGATTTGACAGTTGCTGACCAAGAAAGCAACTGTGATGTATCTGTGATGTCCTCCTTTGACAGTGACAGTGCTAGTGGCTCACTGGATTCCCAAGATACTGTCATTTTGAGTCAGTCCACCTTTGAAAGGCAGAACCCCTGGCCTGCTGTGTTTCCCATTCCAACTTTTTCACACAACACTGAGCTTGCTTTGAAACAAGGCAATGAGACATATTTAAAAGAGGGCACCCCGATGACATCACCTGGTTTCAGATCTGACATCCTTGAGCGTCTGGCAGAAGCAATGTTTTCTTATACTGCTTACCCTGATGATGCCCAAAGAAGTGCTGTAGCACAGGCACTAGTTGAGAAGCATCCCTGCTTGAAGGAACCAGGGTCTTTTAATGGAATTTATGGATGGCAGCAAAGCCTGAAATACAAATGTGGAAACTACCGCACAAAACGTAGAGCACTGGGAAGTCCTGAACTCTTGATCAACTCATTGTCACAAAAGCCTGGTGATGAGCAAGAAGTTGCTAAAAACATCAAGAAAGCAAAGAGGGCAGAACTTAATTACCTTCCTCCACATCCACCTGGTGAAACAGACGACACTCTTGAGAATATGAGGCTTGAAATAATAACTGCCAGCAAGAGAAAAGACTGTGGCAAAGACATAAACTACCTGATGACCAGGACATACAGCTTGAGAAGAAAAGAAGTGGTTTCTCAGTCCCCAAGGGTGACAAACTTTATGGAAAGATGGCCCGCTCTCTTCGATACATTTCAGGTCAATGATTATTATTCATGTTTTATTACTGTTCTTTATTTACTTAGTTTAAAGCATTTACTGATAATCATTTGCATTTTTATAGATAAATGCAGAGTTCCAAAGGTGCACTGCTGTTCCTCTACAGTCTACATTCATGTCTCAGCTGGATAAATGTACTCCAAAGCTCCTGGATTTGTTCAGTGCCAAGGGAGGAGCAGTTGGTCAGCGCATCAAGAACTTATTGATGGAACTGATACAGGTGAGTTAAAAAATCATGGTATTACATTAAGTCATCTGTATTCATTTTCAGTTTGAAGTTTTAACTTTGGTTTCAAAGCCCTGAACAGTCCACCTGTCTGAGCATCTAACCCCATACATTAGGGCTGCTCAATTAATACAATTTTAATCACGATTACGATCTGAGTTTTGAACGATTATAAAAACAAAACAAGCCTCCTGCTCATGTTTCACGTGTGAATCACTCCCGGTTTGGACTGAGCTCATGGGTAAAACACTGCTATTTTGTTAGGTGCTGCGTTCAAGTCCAGTGGAAAGAAGGGGTAAGATGTGACTAGGGCTGCCACAAACAACTATTTTGATAATCAACTAATTGCCACTTTTGTTGACCATTAGTCGACTAATCACGTCATGCAAAAAAGTATAGCTTTTTCCACAAGATGCTTAATATAGCCATCATTAGCTACTAGATTGAAGTGTTATCATTTATGTGCCATCTAATAATAAAGACAAGATGATCGCTTATCAAACAACTTTAAATAACTTTCTAACCTGTTAATACAAATGCTACACAGTAAAGGGAGATAGGCACCAAAAACCAAAATAAAATGTATTTTTTTTTAAAAGCGCTCATAGAATAAACGTCGACTATTAAATTTGTAGTCGACTACTTTGTTTAATTTCATTTTGTTGATGTCATCATGAAGAATCGACTAATCGTGCCAGCAATAGATGTGATCTAAATTGTGTGGGGCAAGGGCTTTCTTGTTTGCCAGCCACAATTTTTGGAATGTACACATATGTGCAGTGGGCTTGATTGCTTGCTTGGTCTAAATCCATAATGAAGTTATATTTCAACCATTTTGCTTTAGGTCAGTGATCCCTACTTATAACTTTTTGCTTATGTGTGGCTGTTTTTCGATGCTCTGCTTCTTTTTGTGGAAATTTGGTTATTATGATGCTTTTTTTGTTTGTTTGTTTGTTTTTCTCGCTGTCATCTTTTTTGTCGTCTACGTTTATGGTGCTTTTTTGTCTTTCTGTGCAGTACTTTGGTAAGTTGTCATGCTGTTTTTTAAACTGATTTATTGTATGGAAGCTTAGTTAATGCTAAATCAAAAGTTACTTTCTTACTTCAAAAGATCGCAGGTGCAAAAGAAAGCAATTTGATGTAAATAAAAATTAATAAAAATAATGCTACGTCTAAATTATTAGACCTTTTCTATTGATATCAACCTTTTACTGGGAAATACCACTACACACGTTTTGTTTGAATGTGTATGTATCAAAAAATTGTGGGTAGTGTGTCAAAAAGAGACTTTTTTTCTGTTGTCAGAATTTTAATTAATTTAATGACTTTTTCATTAACTTTAGGACACAAATGTCTCCACTGTGCAGAAGAGAGACGTAACTCTGAGATGCCTCATTGAGTACATGGGAGAGAGTGGACAGGAGCTCATCTCGGACTACTATGTAAGTAAATTATTAGGGCCAAGATTGAATCAATCTGTTGCACAAACTGGATTTGATAAGTAATAAAATAGGCTACCCTAGTTTTGCATAGTTGTTTTAATAAACATCCACAAAGTATAACCTCCAGGATGATTGAGCACTGAAATTCAGCCGTTGCGCCTGAGCCTATGTAAGGGAAACACTGATGTGTGCAAATGCATCTGTGTGTCTGCTCTGTTTTCACAAATATCCAGTGAGTTATGGGGAGTCGCTGTTCATGTTAACGAGCTCACTTTAACGTTGATTGGTCAAATATACGAGCAAGTTAAGTTTACGTTTACAACAAAATAAACAAGTTTACAAATCGTTCAGTGAACTCTTTAGGCACAACAATGCCATGTTGTACTTGTTAACCTTTCCCTTCTCACCCCCAAATTCCACTACCTCCGCTCCGCTGCGCTCCGCTCCGACACGAACGCCGGAGCAAAATCGGTCCCGTTCTAGTCAATCAGAGCAATTCCACTACTGCGGCCGTGCGCCGCCCTCTGTTCCGGCGTCCGGCAAAAATAGAATCGATCCTATTTTCACCGGACGCCGGAGCACCTCCGCAGTCAATGGACAGAAATCACAAACACCCAACAGGAAAAGGAGCAAGCAGAAATTCCGTTTTTCACAATACATCGATAAACAAAAGGCGTTTTTTGTTTCATATGCACAGATTTAACAACTTTTAACAACTATCAGTGGTGGCTGAAGTTTAAATGCACAAAAATAAGCCATAAATACAGTTTCCACTATCAAAGTAGTCACACTTTGTTGATCCAAACACTGCTGATCTCTCAACACAAATGATGGGCAGATTAAACAGTTCATGCCGATGCTTCTCCCACACAATGGGTGTTTGGATCTAACTTCCGCGTTTACTGCTCGGACTGTATCGCAAGATCTCGAAAATCCCGCGCATGCTTGTTTGCCCACCTCAGGTCTCCGCACCGGAGCGGAGCCGTTGTAGAGCGGGTACCAGTAAAAATTGAGTTCGGAAGCGAGCGGCTGCGGAAGGCGGGGGCGGACCGGAGCGGAGGTAGTGGAATTTGGGGGTTAGTCGTACATTTGCAGGATTTCCCCCAGCGCTTTATAAGCCAGGCTTTGCTTGGCCACCCGACACGAACGGCACAACAAAACTAGAGCCCTCCATCATCTTATACTGGTGAGAAACAGCAGCGGAACGTGTGCAGGGAACTCCAGCAACAAAGGAAGAACTCAGCACATTACAGTCCTAATAAATTTAATACATATTAGAGAAACATTTTAACCAAAAAACTCATCTATATTACTGACTGTTGATGTTGAATTACAGTTCAAATTCCATAGCCATCATCCCACACTGATGAAATTTATCTCCGCATTTGACCCATCCCGATGAAGGGGAGTGGTGAGCTGCAGCAGTGGCTGCGCTCGGTAACTATTTGGTAGTTTAACTCCCCAATCCAACCCATTAAAGCTGAGTGTCAAGCTGGGAGGCATTGGGTACCATTTTTAAGATCTTTGGTATGACCTGACCAGGAATCAAACCTCTATCTCCAAGTTCCAGGGCAGACACTCTACTACTAGGCCAGGGGTCGGCAACTCGCGGCTCTGGAGCCGCATACGTCTCTTTCATCCATCTGATGCGGCTCTCTGCTTGTAAAATAATTAATGAATATTTAATTACAATGTATTTTATTTTACTGCATTCATTTTTTATCTGTAGCCAATTCTAAATGTAAAGATTGTCTATGTAAACCTGAACAGGTCACCTGCTTGTGCGTAATCAAATGTCTCTAGGCGCTTTCTGAGCTGAAGAGGATGTGAGGTTCTGGACCGTTCCTCAGACAGGCTCATGGATGCGTCGTAGTGTTGGAGACAGGAACAAGCGCTATTAAGCCAAAGATTCATAATCAGGGAACATTTTCTAAGTGACTAGTCTCTGAGAGACCGGGTTTAGAAAACACAGAATCTTCCTGCATGGTTCTGGTTCTGCGATGCGTTCCAAGCCCCCGATCTACACATCTTCAGCTTGCTGTTCACCATACGCATGCGCTGACGGCGAGCTGCGCTGAGCTCAGTGTCCATCTCAAATGTTCTGATGGTTATCTTTTCCTGATTGATGTAGCTACCTCCACGATGTGTGTAACGATAAAAATGTCAGCGCATCTGTAGGCTTGAGATTTCTCCGTCAAAATAAACACTCAAATACAGGAAATATCCGGTCCGTGCGAACCCTGTCATTTAACTATTTTGCCTTCTTGTGAAGATGGTTGCAAACAGAAACATTAAACCTGATTAACACCAGAGCCACGCACATTGCGCCGTTATCTCAGTCAGTGCGAATGAGGAAAATAACAGAACTGATTGGATTCTTGGGTGTGAAAGGTTCGGGAGCAAAAAAGAAAGGGCTCACGGGCCAGATGTGGCCCGTGGGCTGCCTATTGAGTACCGCTGATGTAGATGAACACATACAATTTAAAGCTTTTTTTTATTTTATTTATTTAATGTTAGCTCTTCAAGTCATGCAGCATTTGCATTAAAAATGCCATAGAAATTAATGTTACTGAGACACAAATAAATCTGGCTAAAAAGTCAGGAACTGATGATTTTGGTATTTGTGTTAATTTTTTTAATTGATGTTTTGCCATTGTCTTTGTTTGTCATTAAGGGAAGCCCAGAGACCAGCGTGCACGAGGACCTAAAACTGCGCAGCATGATGATCTACATTTGCCATGATCCAGATGCTGTAGGAATAATCATCGAGGGAGTGCCGGTGCTCACTAATCTTGGCAGTCTAGCCAAAGCATGCAGCATGCTTCTCGGTCTGACATACGCCCTGAACCTCCAATATCCTACCAAACTTGTCAAAACGTTTGAAGTTTTTCAGAGACTTTTTGTGGGTCTTGATACACTCCGCCCAAAACCAAGCTCCAGGTACATGACTCTGAAAAACAAACTTCTTACCTAGGCAGCCAACTTGAGTGTGGCCCCTACACTTCTGAACAGCAGGTCTGTTGTGTTCGTTCAATAATAAAATGTGTTTTTCAATGACAAAAGGCAATTGTTCCAGATATTGCTCTGGGTTGTCATGTGACAGTTTTTTTAAGCTGAGACGGGTTCTGTTCAAAAGTAGTTTGGATAACACTTGAAAATTACTTGTTAAATGACTTGTTCTTTAAAGTGAAATGTCAAGTATATAAACAACAAAACACCACAAATTTTGAGAGGTTCAGCTGTACTTCATACAAATATGTTCATGTATTTTTCGATTGAAATGCTTCCAGATTTTAGGTGGAAAATGCTTCATGTTGTCATTGACAGTATGAGTTTTGTGAGCATAGGTCTCACACCGTTCCGGTGTTTACTGTGATGTAAATGTTTTACAGTAATATGTGTATGGCTTGTAAAAATCTTTACAAAAGTTGTAAGATTTACAATTTACAAATCTTGTTAGTATTTACTTCAGTGCCACTGTTTCAATGATTTTGGAAAAATAAATGTTGAAAGTGAACTATTTACAGCTTCACAGTATTTATCATTATTTACTTTTTACATTTTAAAAACTGTTTTAGTATTGAAAAGTTGAATTAAATCTAAATAATTTCAATTTTTGGTTTATTTTTTGGAATAACATCAAAGAAAGGTTTCAGTTCATATAAAATAATGAAGATTATTAATTTTTCCATAGTCCAAATACTAAGTTTAACAAACTTTAAAAATTTGTTTGGGAAATGCTGCCTTGATTATTTTTGAATAATTTAAATCTCACAGGTTTTAGTGTAGAAAAAACGTGAAATTATTAAGTTGTACCTACTTAAAATAATAGTTAGTTGACCAAACTCAAAAAAATTGTTTGGAAAATCTTGACTTAATTTTTTGGAGTAATTTGAAAGACACAGGTTTTAGTGTAGAAAAAAGGTGAAATTATTAAGTTGTACCTACTCATATTGCTGGTTAGTTGACCAAACTTACAAAATTTGTTTGGAAAATGTTGCCTTATTTTTTTTGAGTAATTTGAAAGAAACAGTATTAACAGTGTAGACAGAATTTAGAGTTTTCAAAGAAAACGCATCAAAATGCAAAAATAATAACTACACATGTCTACAACACTATTAGACACTCATTTATACTAGTTATCAGCTAAAATAAGTTGATTTTGATGTGACTTGCTCTTTAAAGAGGTTTTGCTCCGGATGGCCGGTCCGAAGCTTTCTCAAGAACTGACTCACTGTGAAGTGAGCTCTGTTTTAACAATCATCATATTTTGATTAACTAACAAATCAGAAGTTGACAGGTAAAAAGGGTTTTACCAACAAACCTCAGAACACACCTTGAGTCAGATACAGGAGTTCTGACTTGTGGAACAGAAAGCAATGTGTCATGATATTAGTTTAACCATGTCATCATCACGTGTCTGAGTGTGTGAGCTGTCAGTAGATAGTGATTCACTAGTTAAATCTAACTTTACTGATCATAACATAATAATATTCATTTCAACTTCAGTAATTTAAGCATGGATTAATCAAAACATTGTTATTATTCTTCAACCATTATTGTTCAATCAACCATATGTTTATTTACTCGTCTTGTTTATTATATGATTTAATTATGAAAGTTCATCCGTCCTGTTCTGTGAAGCAAAGCAGTCTTAGATAAGAGGGAGCTTGCGAGGGACCTTGGGCAAGCACAGTATCTTTCTTGCAGATTAAAGTCCCAGTTAAGACTTATGTCTCCATGTGACCCAATACTGAAGAGGTGACCTGTAGATGGAAAATAAGACCATTTCCAGAGGCTACACTTCACACGTATGAAAATGAGCTTATCTCAGATTCTGAAGTGTAATTTGATAGATTAAATCATCAGTGTTGAGGCAGCTGATAAGGTGGGTGCTAAATGGACAGAGGTGAATACAAAGCAGATGGAGACAGGATGGAGAACTGCAGATAACAACTTATTTTCATGTTTTCCCCTGTAAAACATGAACAACCTAAAAAGTGATCTAAACTGCAAGTTGGTGGAGGGAAGAAGAGACCATAACCATTAACCTCTGAACAGGTTTAATGTGTCCAGAGTAGATCAAAACAAGACTAATGGGTAACTGCAGTTAAGGTGAGTTATTATATGTTACATTAGAGACAAATGGTCGGTTCTGCAGACCTGATGGATTTGAGCTTATCATGTTAGCTCCAGTTATGACCACAGCTCAGACTGAAATGACATCCATTCATGTTCACCACATGAATTCTGAGCTAAAATCACTCCAGCCAAGAACTCTGGGTGTTTCTCAATGCCAAGGAACCTTGCCTTGATGTCTTGGCCCCGCCCCGGTTGCCTAGGAGATACGTCATCGGGAGCCGCCAAGATGTGTTCCAATATCTTTGGTGTATTCTTACTGTGTCTAGTTTCTAATTCCATTTTTGGTTCTTTTTAAAACACAGGGAGGGTTTCTCTTTACCTTGCTAACATTTTGTTTAATGACTGCAAAACATCCTCAGAGCTGACAGTCGGCAAATGAAACATTAGCAAGGTAAAGCAATGTTGATGTTCTACTGAGGTCTCCATTTGTTAGCCGTTTAGCTAGCTGAGCAATGATACATGGGAGGTGTCTTGTAGCCTAGCCTAGCCTTGGTCAAAAATTACCCACAATACACCACGGTATTTTCAAAAGGATGGCGGATCAGAAGCCGGCAGCTAATTCGGGGGCAAATTTCAAGTTTAAAAGTGTCAGCTAATTTAAAATATATATATTTTTAGATCCAAAGAAGTTATCTATTGTTGGTTAGTTGCTTAGTAGTTGCAGCTTCGGTGGCTAGCGGGTAGTAACTCACTTACATATTTAATTTAACAAATATATACACAATTTAAAAAGTAAAAGGCTCATTATATATTTATATTGAAACTAATACATATAAAAGGTAACATTATCTCCCGTGTTATGTGACGTTACGGGACTGCTGTGGAAGCCGCAGTCACGTGATGCAAGTCTGTTCCATTTAACCTTTTCTTTGACCAAGGAAGGACCGCGTCCTTGTAAGCAAGACGCATGGCCTCGCAAGACATCACCTCGCAAGGCAAGGCGCCTTGACATTGAGAAACACCCTCTGTCATGTTCAGTTTTACATTTTCTGTAGAAAAGTTAAATGTTGGTAGGTGATGTTATGCATCCATTAGGATATTAACTATGTATATCCGATCTCAGACAGCTTATCAGTTTGATTCTCTCTCCTTCTATGGTCCCAAATGCCGATCCACGATGGTGCAGAACTCCAAATAAACCTGCTCTCATTCACCTATCTATCTGCTTTTGCTGCCACTGAACTGGAATATTACCTATTTAAACTACATTTTTGATAGAAATCACATTCAAAGTTCTAAGATTTGTGTCTTACCATCCTAAAATCCTAATTTTAAATATGCAAAAACAACAAAACTAAAGGGAAATGAAGAGCATCTGTGTATGGAAGAAATGCAGTCTCGACATTAAATTTATGACATTGAATTTTTATTCTATGAAATTATGTTTTTTAAACCTTTTAACTTAAAACAGACCACCAAAAAAATTCACATGCAGAATTTCAGCTGGAAAATGTCAACATCAGAAATTTTTGTCGTAGTTAAAATGTTCAAATACATAATTTCAGTCATATTCTGGTGAGACTATATTTCTTCCATATCTGTGCTGTTATTTCTTTTAACTTTAACATGCAGAGGTGAGTTAGAAATGCCACCAGCTTTCATCCTTAAGTGTGGCTTCATTTCTTCAGCAAGAAGAAATCTGAACAGACAGAAACAAGACTTTGGGATGCGTGGAAAACCAGACGTATAGGCACAACGCAACATTTTTTTTTTAATTCGATCCATTTTGGCATTTATAAATGTCTTCGGTAAAATAATATTAACAGCATATCAAGGTATTTTTCTACTTTGTGTCTGCAAGATGCAACAATGCTAGTTTACATTTTACTGGGGCTCACCTAAAGACGAGAGGAGATAGGGCTTTTTCTGTGGCCGGTCCTACACTCTGGAACAGTCTTCCTCTGCAGATCAGGACCTCACAAAGTCTGGATGTCTGTAAGTCCTTGCTTAAAACTCATTTATTCAACCTGGCTTTTATGTAGGATGATTTTATTTTGTCATTGTCAGTCTTTCTCATTTTTTATTGATTTTATAATTGTGTGATGAAATGCTGTTTTTATCCTAACTTGCAGATTTTTATGGTTTTATGGTTTTTAGTTATACTTGTTTGCGATTTTATCTTCTGTGTTGTACAGCACTTTGGGTTACGGAAGCAATAATAAGTGTGCTTTACAAATCAATGTGACCTTGACCTTGACCTCTGATGAGCTAAAGCATCATAGATGTTAGCATGTCAGTTTTAAGTTGCTAGTTGGGAAAGTTCAGCTGACTGTTGACATGTGACTGCTTCATGAGGCAGGGGGGTGCAGCAAATGTCTTTCAGCAGAACCCTCAGAGGTCAGGCCATATTTCTTTTAGTGAGCTTGTCACAAAGCAGTGAGTGGAAGGGAAGCGGATGAGAAGTCTGCAAGTTATAAGGTCCTTCGTCTATGTGGAGTACCACAGAGTTCAGTGCTTGGAAAATTCTTTTTACTATATATATGCTCCCAGTTGGTAAAATCATTAGACAGCATGGGATAAACTTCCACTGTTATGCTGACGATACTCAGTTATATCTATCTATTAACCCTGGTGAACCTAATCGGTTAGTTAGATTACAGGCTTGTCTTGAAGACATAAAAAATTGGATGACTCAAAACGTTTTGCTTTTAAATCAAGACAAGACTGAAGTTCTCATCTTTGGACCTGAAATTCAGAAAAGGAAATTTCTTAGTCAATCACCTGACCTGAATGGCATTAAATTAGTCTCCAAGAACAAAGTAAGGAACCTTGGTGTTATCTTTGACCAGGACATGTCATTCAAATCCCAGGTTAAACAGGTTTGTAGGATTTCAATTTTCCACCTTCGGAATATTGCTAAGATTAGAAGCATCCTTTCCGGGAGTGATGCTGAAAAACTTGTTCATGCATTTATTACATCAAGACTGGATTACTGTAATTCATTACTCTCAGGAAGTCCACAGAATGTAGTTAAAAGTATTCAGCTTGTCCAAAATGCTGCAGCTAGAGTTCTGATGACAATTAAAAAGAGAGATCATATCTCTCCTGTCTTAAGCCGGGCGTACACTGTGCGACTTTTTCACTTTTTTGAGCCGATTTTCCAGTCGTGCGAGAATCCACGACATCGGGGCGAGTTTTGCGCCGAGCAGTCGTGTAGTGTACAGGGGGTTACGAGAGGCGATTAACACCACGTGACCAGCTGCCGATCAGCAGTCGTGAGATCGCACGGACTTCTGGCGTGTTTAAAATTTTGCTCGTCCCTCGTGAGGGTATCGCACTGTTGAAGCGGTACAGTTGAAATACATGTCTGGGGAAGCTGTTGGCAGCATTTCTTTTCCAAATCAATTGGCATATTTGCAGTGAGAGCATACACACCATGAAGGTTGATTGGATGTTGGAGGTGTTGTGGCAGGTGGACCAGAGAGGGCAAGTACATCGAAGAGAACACCAGGGTCTCTGTCCAGCACCATGGTAAGGATGTCAATAGCCTGCTGAGGGTTCAGGTTCTGTATGTGTTGCTACAAAAGTGGAAAGAGATGCTACAGCAACAGATTTTAGGATCATTTAGTGTAATTTTGTTATGCTTACACGTTCAAAGTCTATTCGCTCTCGAGAGAGAGATCTTCATCTCCAAGGTCCACAGCTGAGTGTCTCGCACTTCTTCGGCCTCTGGATGCACCACAGCCTCTAGATGCACCACGGCCTCTGGATGCACCACGGCTTTGAGATGATTGTCCGCATCTCCTTTTTGCACAACGTCTTGAGGATGCAATGGGAGGTTCAAACTCTTTCTCAGAGGATTCCTCAATCACTGAACTCTAATTTGTATTAGAATTTAAAAAAATTATACTAATATAAAAAGTACTCTTGCATATTAATCAATTTTGACACAGATCAGGTTTACATCTAGTCAAAATTTCGGCTAAACCAACAATAACCAGAAACCCTATGAAAACAACCATGATTATAGGAGGACTACACAGAATGCAGTGTTTATTCATGATTTCCACATAAATTATATGCTTTGACATATTCATCCCATCTTGAATAGCAAAGCAATTAAAAATAAGCTAATTACTCGTAATAAAATGCTAACAATTTGATAGGATTCATTTTATTTACAATATAGATTGTCAACTGTTACTGGTATTTTAAAATATGTATATATTTATAGATATTCTTTATAAAATGCCTTTTGTAAACAGTAAGTGTTTAATGTGCTGGTTAAAAACAACTTTCTTACCTCAGATAACTCCATTGCTAACACTAGCTAAGCTCTGTTATGAAGAAGCAATGATCTGGTGTTGCACATTAGGAGGCGTGGCTTTAAGCTCTTTCAGGAAGGGCGGGGGAGTGAGCAAAAGCCGTTCGAATTTAAAAATCTCCTCCTCCTCACCCTGACGGTGTCATCTTACGGACTGTGCCTTTAATGGATTTCCTAGAAGAGTCTAACATTAAGGAAACTTTTCAGTCTGGCTTTAAAGCTTTTCATAGTACATAAACGGCACTGATAAAGGTATTAAATGACATTATGTTGGAAACTGATAGGGGAAATCCTGTGTTACTTGTTTTGTTGGACCTTACAGCTGCATTCGACACTGTGGACCACGAAGAGTTGCTCCATTGTTTAGAGTATAATGTTGGTATCTCTGGTCTGGCCTTAGACTGGTTCAGATCTTATTTGAAGGATAGGACTGTAAGTGTAAGGATGGGTGGGTTTAGTTCTGGATTCACACACCAGCAGTGGGGGGTCCCACAGGGTTCAATATTAGGACCACTATTGTTTTTGATTTACATATTGCCACTGGGGGACATCATGAGGAAGTATGGAATTCGATTTCATATGTATGCTGACGATTGCCAACTCTACTTACCCTTGGATTATAGAAGCGACTGTCCCATTATTGCACCGTCTAACTGAAGTTAAGTCATGGTTGACGGACAATTTTTTATGTCTGAATGAAAGCAAAACTGAGGCAGTGCTGTTTGGGTTGCATCGTGATTTAGAGCGATCAAAACTAGATTGTAGGGATATGAATGCCTACCTACGTTCTTCGGCGGTCAACTTAGGAGTGACATTAGATAACGCTTTCACCTTTGATGCACATGTGGGTGCGGTTGTATCGTCCTCTTTTTACCACTTGCGACGTCTGGCCAAAGTGAAGTCATTTTTAACTAGAAAGGACCTCGAGACTGTTGTGCATGCGTTTATCACCTCTCGTTTACACTACTGTAACTCTGTCTTAACTGGGGTGAGACAGAGTACAGTAGCTCGTCTGCAGCTTGTGCAAAACGCCGCTGCAAGATTCCTAGAAGGGAAAAGGAAATATGATCATGTGACACCCATCCTGGCAGATCTGCAATGGTTACCGGTCATTTTTAGAGTGTGTTTTAAAATTCTTTTATTGTTTTTAAGGCATTGAACGGGATAACACCAGAATATTTATCTGACTTGCTACAGCCATATATACCTAGTCGTTCGCTCCGCTCAGAGAGTCACCATATGCTTCTAGTCTGCACAACTAGGCTCAAAACAAGAGGAGACAGGGCTTTTTCGGTAGCAGGCCCAAAATTATGGAATGATCTTCGATTATCTGTGCGACTCTCCACGTCAGTAGAGGTTTTTAAGAAGGCGCTGAAGACCCATTATTATAATCTGGCTTTTAAATCTGTGTGTTAACTGATGTTTTGTATTTTGCTGTTTTTAATTTTTTTATTGGGTTCCTATATATTCTTTGTTTTTATCTTTTTAGTTTAGTCTTGTGCAGCACCTTGGTGACATGATATATGTCTGTAAGGTGATTTTATAAATAAAGGTGATGATGATGATTTTATCATTCTCCCTCTCCTGATAATAACACTTTACTTTCCTTGACATTGAATATGTTTACCCGTTTAATTATAGATTCACTAGGATAAATACAATGGAGTTTATCTCTCTCCAAATCGAATATTTACTAAGAAATCACTATGTGACTTTTTCGTTTGTAGAACTCAGTTTCAGCTCACAATGTGCATCTGGTAGCAGCATTTCGGACCTAAAAATGTGCTAAAAATAGCAGTTTTTACACAACACATCGGACTTTGTATTGTGTTGTATTGACGTCTTGCTGCAGGAGGACGCAGGTATTTATGAGAGTGGTGGAGGAAAACGAAATAAAGTAAATAAATGTTTTGTGATCAGAGTTAAAAACCACGGCAAACATGCTTTCTCGACAATCCTTGTTTTTGTTGAGAAAAAAAAGTGCAGAAATGAAAACAGACATGTGTTAATAGGGAAACAGCTGGCAAGCCATATTGACACGTTTGTGCATGCGCCGTGAGCGGTTCTGGTGCTGTCTGGGCCGCAGTGCTACTTCAACAGTTATCCTTCCAGTTTCTGTCTGGCTTGCTAGGCTAATAGATTCTCGCACGAGGGGAAAACTGGCTCAGGTTGTATACTTATTTTTTGCACAGGCGTTTGTTTACTGTGAAGTAAAGTTGAAGTGCTGAAGTTTTGAAAACTAATTTTGAATAAAACTTGAAGAATAACTGGCAATTGTTTGCTCATTTTAAGAGGTCTTTCATTTTTTATAACATGCTATTTGATATAATGGTTTACAAACACAAAGAGTAATTTATTAGAGAACTCGATAAATCGATACAAGATTCGATAGAGTACTCGATTACAAAAATATTCGATAGCTGCAGCCCTATTAGGTGGAATATTTCATTCTTGATTTGGAACTGACAATGTCCTCAGTATGATTACACACACACACACACACACACACACACACACACACACACACACACACACACACACACACATATTTACAGTGGGTAGGGAAAGGACTCAGACCCCTGTCAATTTTTCACAATTTTTTATATTGCAGCCATTTGTTTAAATCAATGAAATTAATCGTTTTCCTCATTGATGTACACACAACATTTCATATTGACAGAAAAATACAGAATTTTAGAAATTTCTGCAGATTTATTAAAAAGACAAACAGAAACATCACATGTTCTTAAGTATTCAGGCCCTTTGCTGTGACACTGATATATTTAACTCAGGCGCTTTCCATTTCTTCTGACCATCCTTGAGATGGTCCTACACCTTCATTGGAGTCCAGCTGTGTTTGATTCTACTATTTGGACTTGATTAGGAAAGCCACACATCAGCCTATATAAGACCTTACAGCTCACAATGCATGTCAGAGCAAATGAGAATCATGAGGTCAAAGGAACTGCCTGAAGAGTTCAGAGGCAGGGGTTGGTGTAGGCCAAGGTTACAAAAACATCTCTGCTGCATTAAAGGTTCCTAAAGCCGGGCGTACACTGTGCAACTTTTTCACTTTTTTGAGCCGATTTTCCACTCGTGGGAGAATCCACAAGATCGGGGCGAGTTTTGCGCTGAGCGTCGTGTAGTGTACAGGGGGTTACGAGAGGCAATACACACCACGTGACCAGCTACCGACGATCAGCAGTCGTGAGCTTGCACGGACTTCTGACGTGTTTGATATTTTGCTCGTCCCTCGTGAGGGTATCGCACTGTTGAAGCGGCGCAGCGTATCAGAACCGCTCACAGCGCGTGCGCAATCATGCATGAACACCGCTCGCCCAGTATTACCCTAATAACACACGTTGTTCGTTTTTGTTTCTACACGTTTTTTTACTCACAAAGATTGTCAAGAAAGCGTGTTTGTCGTGTTCATGTCAAATTAAACTGATCACAAAACACAGATTGACTTTCTTTATTTCATTTTCCTCATCCAACCCCCATAAATCCCTGTGTGTCCTCCTGCAGCACTCCCGAAGGACAACAGGCAAGACAAAAAAGTCTGACGTGTTGTGTAAAAACGGCTATTTTTAGCATATTTTTAGGTCTGATGTGTTGCTACCAGACGTACAGTGTGAGCAGTCGGGTCGCATCCGAGAACTGGGTCGTACAGCGTGAGCACACGACTCGTGAGATCTGCCCTGCGAGGAAGTCGTACAGTTTGAGCTGAAGCTGAGTGCTACGAGTAAAAAAGTCACACAGTGTCCGCCCAGCTTAAGAGCACCGTGGCCTCCATAATCCTTAAATGGAAGACTTTTGGGATGACCAGAACCCTTCCTAGAGCAAGCCGTTCGGGGGAGAAGAGCCTTGGTGAGAGCGGTAAAGAAGAATCCACAGATCACTGTGGCTGAGCTCCAGGGATGCAGTCAGGAGATGGGAGAAAGTTGTAGAAAGTCAACCATCACTGCAGACCTCCACCAGTCAGGGCTTTATGGCAGAGTGGACCGTCGGAAGCCTCTCCTCAGTGTGAGACACATGAAAGCTCGCATGGAGTTTACTAAAAGACACCTGAAGGACCCAGACATTGTGAGAAATAAGATTATCTGGTCTGATGAGACCAAGATAGAGCTTTTTGTCTTAATTCTTAACAGTATGAGTGGAGAAAACCAGGCACTGCTTCACCACTCGACCAATACAGTCCCCACAGTGAAGCATGGCAGTGGCAGCATCATATCGTGGGGGTGTTTTTCAGCTGCAGGGACAGGATGACTAATTGCAATTGAGGGAACGATGGATGCGGCCAAGTACAGAAATATCCTGGACAAGAACCTTCTCCAGAGTGCTCAGGACCTCAGACTGGGCTGAAGGTTTACTTTCCAACATGACGATGACTCTAATCACACAGCTAAAATAATGAAGGAGTGGCTTCACAGCAACTCTGTGACTGCTCTTGAAAGGCCCAGCCAGAGTCCTGACCTAAACCCAACTGAGCATCTCTGGAGAGACCTAAAAATGACTGTCCACCAACGTTCACCATCCAACCTGACAGAACTAGAGAGGATCAGCAAGGAGGAATAGCAGAAGATCCCCAAATCCAGGTGTAAGAAACTTGTTGCATCTTTACCGAGAAGACTCATAGCTACATTAGCTCAAAAGGCTGCTTCTACTAAATACTGAGCAAAGGTTCTGAACACTCAGGACCATGTGATATTTCAGTTTTTATGTTTTAATTACTGCTAAGTGTACATTAATGAGGAAAACATGAATTTAATTGATTTATGTTATTATATGTCTGTCAAAAGTTTACAGCTGAACTGACTTTGGTGCCTCTTCAATGTTTCAGCCTGACAGCAGGGGGAGGTGGCCAGTTTGTTGTTCAGCGAGTGTGTGTGTGTGTGTGTGAGTGTGTGTGTGTGTGTGTGTGTGTGTGTGTGTGTGTGTGTGTGTGTGTGTGTGTGTGTGTGTGTGTGTGTGTGTGTGTTTGTAACTGAGGGGTTGGTGTAGAAGAGCTGAGCAGTTGTCTGTGTGAACACACATTCACAAACACTGACATCTATTAATAGCCTCCTCTGAGACATTGCCTACTGATCCCCTCTAACTGCAGTCAGGGTGCAGCAGACAGTGAGGGTGTTAGCAGCCTGCAAAGAACAGGTGGGACCTGGCTCCTGGTCAGTTCATTTCAAACATGTCAGTTCTAGCTTCAGCCACTGAGCTGAACAAATAAGGTAATAAATGCAGTAGGCATGGCCTCATAAACAACAAATGTGCACATTCATAAACTTTGGAGAAACCAGACTGAGGTAGAGGACGGTGCAGGAAGGTGGAGACTGGAGCTGATGAAGGGAGAGTATGTGAACACAACTGTCTGACAGCCAGCACATGTGCGTCAGTGTGTTTTGTTTCATCAGCTACTATTTTGAGTGCATGGAGGAAGCGCACCTGTACTTCTGCCTTCAAGTGTGTCACACACGTATGCCATTAGACCCTGGTGTTTGCTGAGGTTAGAGGGGGCACAAAGTTTAACACGTTTTCTATGAGAAACATGGAAAAGGTTTGTCTGACAGCAGGATTGACATGTGTTTGCTATTTAATAATTACTGTAGTAGCTAAATGTAGTGAAGGAAAATTAAATCAGACATTTGCAACAAAAAACATCACATTTTCTTTTGATCAATGAATTCATAACTAAATGTTCCCTGTTATTGTCAGGTTCTTGGCGTGATATAAAGGTGCATTGGTTATACTTTGGAAGCCAAGGGAAATGGGATATTTAGAGTAGAGGTGACTTGTCAGCAACTCAACAAAGCACTGGACTTACAAGCAGGGGACCGGCTTGGGGCAACAATAACAACATCCAGTGTGGGCCCTTAGGCAAGACCCTTGGTTCTATTTGCCTTCCTAATACCATGATGAGAGCAACAGAAATGAGTGAGATGCTGTCTCAGATGTTGCCCAGCAAAACAAGGTCTCCGTCAACCATTCTTCCTGCAGTCTCTGGGGAACCAGAACTGCTGTGAAATTCGAGCTCGAACAACTTCAGTCTTGCCTATAAAATAATTCAAAACCCCTCAGCATTAATCAAAGAAGCTTCCAGACCCCAACACATGAAGGATTTAGAATCCCATCCACTCTACTCTAGGGTTATGCTCATTAGAGCTAATAATGTGAATGCAGCACTGAGAACAATTCCTACAACCACCATCACTGAAACCAATGAGCTGATATGCACTTCTGCAGCAGTGACTATTGAGATGCTTGGCTATAAGTGCAAGAACAACCGTGAGAAACTATACCACCTATGGAAAAGAAGGTCAGAGGCCAAAATCAAAAGAAGTGAGCTGCACTGTCAGAGCTCCAGAAAGGCACAATGACAAAAGCAGTAGGTAAGAGCTACAGCCAGAGACCTTTATCTGAAGCACTAGAAGCTGCCACAGAAAGACTCCAAGCCCTGGCCAGCCACCTGAAGAGATGAGAGAAAGTCAAGCCAGACGAATGAACCGGCTCTTTTCGTCCTAACCAGCTAGTGTCCTCTCAGTGGCAGGGTAATAACAGCAGAGCAGACCCACCAAGGCTGTAGATAGTGGTTTGGTGCTGGTATGCTGGTCCAAGCTGGGAGCAAATAATGTCTGACAGTGCACACGCATCTGCACAATGGGAATCAAATCAAGCATGTTAGCCAGTGAGCACATGGCAGTGACAAGCACTTTTTAAATGATAAATGACCCGCACTTGTGTAGCGCCTCTCAGAGTAAGGACTCCAAAGTGCTTTACACTACAGTGTATCATTCATCCATTCACACACCCATTCACACACTGATGGTGATGAGCTACGATGTAGCCACAGCTGCCCTGGGGCGCGCTGACAGATGCGAGGCTGCCGAGCACAGACGCCACCGGTCCCTCTGACCACCAGCAGCAGGCAAGGTGGGTTAATTGTCTTGCCCAAGGACACAACAGCAGAATTCTCTGTCCAGAGCCGGGATCAAACCTGCAACCTTCCGATTACTGGACAACCCGCTCAACCTGTTGAGCTACTGCTGCCCCGGCTATTTAGATGCATGCAATATCCTCACCGCTCGCTCAGATTCAGTGTGCTCGCTCGTGCAACCGCTGGACTTGTGAGACCTTGAAGGCAGGCGGATCTGAGTGGTACATCTATCTTCTCTAGCTACTCAATGATGAGCCTGTTTGCTTCCTCATCAGATGAAAACACTTGGTGTTGAAATGTTAGTATGCAACTGTTTGAAGAGAGTGCTCCAACGTGTTCCTGGTTTAGACTCCCTGTCCTTCAGCTTTAGAGTTACAGCTGCATCATAGCACTTTGTTTTAGATTTGTTTTCCCAACCCTTTCTTCCCTATATTAGCGGTCTCTCCCTGCACAATTTTTAAATCTTATTCGGGTCAATTCTTTTGCCACTCTGAGTTTCACTTGCATGCTGAACATGAAAAATCTTCAACCCCTATTTCCTGCCCCTTTTGACTAACTTCTATACCCACAGAAACAGGAGCGCCACAGCTTTTGTTTCCACAGAGAAGTACTCAGGGCATTTATTAATTCATACTAGACACAAGCAGTATGACTCCATCAAGATCATTTTTTCCAACAACTGTAACGAACAAATATTAAGTATGAAAAGCTCATTCTGGAAGGAATCGTGAAAACATTTTAAAAGAGCCACATCAAACTGATAAAAATGTTAGTTTAAATATTCTTATTTTTGACTGATGAAGTCAGTTGTTTATATCATTTTTTATATGTGTGTACTTTCCTGCCTTACTCTTCAGTACAAATATGAAGTGATTCATGCAGCTTAATCTGTGCTAATCTCCGTTTCCTTCAGTCCAGCTCACTTCATTTCTTTTTTACTGCAGAAATAACTCAACAGCTGTGTGATGCTTCAGGTTATCGCCACAAAGCACAACACCCATTTTCATTCCTTTGTGCATTACATTAGCTTCCCCAGAACACAAACAGCTTCCTCCTGCATTAGCTGCCAATGGAAAAGTAATTAACGTCTGACAGTTTGAATAGCAGCTCCACAGAGCTACTCACATCTTTTTGAAGTCACACACGGTGTATTCAGGCCACTCAATGTAGCAGACCACACGGCCAGGGAGTTGGACTGTGGTAGAGTAGTAGTACTGAGGAAATGCAAGAAGCAGAGCCAGAGCCCAGATCACACCCACCACCACCCTGGTCTCTGTGGAGGACATGCGCTGCTGCAGAGGGTGGATGATGGCCATGTACCTGAGGAGACAAGAACAGGGTGCATCATGTTCTGCACGGTGACTCTGGTTGCTGTTTGGTCGTTCACCTGAAGCCAGTCTGAGAGAGGATAAAGAAACTGCACAGATGGGCACGGTGTTTAGTGGGTAAAACACAAATTATAAGCCAAAAGCCCACACAGTTTACATGAGCACAGAGTTTATTTTAGTATAAGAACAGAATTAGAAGTGATGTGTGAAAAGTCTGCATTAAACCACAGAGATTATTTTTATGTCAACAGAAACATGTTTATTTTAAGAGATCCACATTCAAGATGGGATTAAGCAAATTAGGAAAAAGGTTTATTTCCTCAAAAATATTGTTTGCTTTTGTTCTATAGTGCCTAAAAATCTATTGTGATGTAACATTGCAATGCATTGTGGGATGTAGCCATAGGCAAACAAGTGTATACTTTGCATGAGTGCCATACGGGTCTGACCCCGGCTTTCCACGGGAGTCGTCAGCAGCACGTTACTGCAGCAGCACGTCTTGCTCGCGTAAACTGCTGCTTGGCCCTTCCCACGGGACGCGAAGCAGCAGGGGAGCAGCTGTCACCGACCGAGCACAAAGTCACACGAGTGACTTCGTCAGTAAACACAACAACAAGCAGGAGAAAACTACAACATGGCTCCAAAATATTTGTGTTTTTATGTTCTGTCCGTTTTATAATCGCCAATACGGACCTGAAAAACAAAGGAGACCGCTAGCTAGGTGATAACTTCTCACGGGGACGCACAGTTAGTAACTTTTTTTTAAAGTAAAGCAACCGGAAGGCAGTACGTTCTTTATTCTGAAAATCTCTGGAGCTTCTCTCCATTTCCCCGTCCGATTTCCTGTCTTTCCTTCCCCAAAAATGTCGAACTTGACCCGTTTCAGAGGCGTCGCGCGTAGAAAATAGAACCGGCGCGTAAAGGCCGCGACATGCTGCTCCTGAGACGCGGCCGACTCGCGCTGCTGACGGCTCCTGTGGAAAGCCGGGGTCAGTTGCTACGCTCGTCACAAAGTTGTATTTTTGTCACCTAAAGATGTTCAAACACAAAGGAACTAAGCACCGCTTTTGGGGAAGGTGCTAACTGGACTCTAGATGCCCAGATTGGATGTCGGAGGGGACAATTTTTATCAGTTTTCCAAAGCTGGGTAAGGGCTGCGACCACATGAAACAGCTGGAAAGGGAAATGGGCCAAGCTAAAGACAGACGAAGCAAAGCTGTGGCAGTTTTTATGTGGAAGAGCAGATTTTTACAGTGCGGAGATGATCAAGGCAAGGAAAGGCCGCTTCATTTATATAGCACATTTCAGACACATAGGCAATTCAATGTGCTTTCCATTAGCAAGAACAGCAAGAACATTAAAATAAACATGACAGCACAATTAAAATACACACAAATTCATTTTATATTTAAAAAAGAAAAAAAAAGTGAAAGGGTGAGCAGTTACAGTGCAGAACGTCCAGTATTAGAAACATTCGTTCAAAGGTTGATGAATACATGGTTTTGAATTTTGATTTAAAAGTTGCTGGAGTTGGGGCACTTTTAAAGTCATATGGACGCTGATTTCATCTGTGTTATACCAGCTGACTGCTTCCTAAGGATCTCAGAGCCCTGCTGGGCGTATATACAGGAAGGAGATCTGACATGTATTTTGGCCCCATGCCATTGAGTAATTTATAAACTAGTAGAAGTACTTTGAAATCGATTCTGTAGTTTACTGGTAGCAGTGCAGAGATTTAAAAACAGGAGTGATGTGCTCGGTTCTCTTGGTTCTTGTAAAGACTAGCTGCTGCAGTCTGAATAAGTTGCTTTACTGCTTTTTTTGGGAAGACCAATCAATAGACCATTGCAATAGTCCAGCCTGCTGGAGATGAACGTATGAATGAGTTTTATTAGGTCCTGTCTGGACATGAGACCCCTGAGTGGTGCTATTTGATGAAGATGATAAAACGCTGATCTAGTTATGGCCTTAATGTGACCAGTGAAGAAGTTATCCAGGAGGCAGCGGTGTAAACGAAGGGGTCCAGCTGAATGTCTAGCCCAAACAATCTCCAAATGTAGACAAAAAAGACTTTTGACCAGAGGTGGGTGCTATGTAGAAAGTAGTGACACAAATAAGAACTTTGAGAAAATGTTACTTGAGCACTGTGAGTCATGAGTAACTGTTTGATCATAAAAGTCAGAATTTTGTTTCTGTTGATTTGTTTTTAATCAATGTCCAAGTTAGTCTATCTGTGTTTTTAATTGGCAAATGCGGTTTGTCTGGCTAGCACTAACACCCAGCAGCAATTGCACTGTAGAATAGCTATTCAAAAGCCAACGAAACCCAAATCACACAATAATCCTTGTAGTTGTTTAAAATTTGAAATATGGACGCCCGCTATATCAGCATTGAGGGGTGGCAATAGTTGTTCAAGGGTCAGGAGTTTGCCCGATAACCGGTGCGTTGCCATTTCAAACCCAGGTGCCATCTGTTATGTCCTTAGGTAAGACACTTCACCTTTCTTGCTTTCTGGTGGTGGTCAAACGC
Organism: Nothobranchius furzeri; assembly: GCF_043380555.1. Lineage (NCBI taxonomy): Eukaryota > Metazoa > Chordata > Actinopteri > Cyprinodontiformes > Nothobranchiidae > Nothobranchius > Nothobranchius furzeri. The sequence continues at coordinate 27,431,947 of NC_091757.1, read as the reverse complement.
ATTAAGAGTTCAGTTCCTTACACAGTTGATGCATGAATATGGCACTAATACAAACTTTGTTCTATTTTTCAAATAATCTTTTAGGTAGAACTTTCTCTTATCCAGTATGGGTATGACTCAAAGAGGTCTAATTAATGTGTTAACCCCACTAATAACTCAAATGAACGAGCTAAATGGACGATCTTACTCTAATTTTCTCAGACACACCCAAAGCTCCATGTGGCCAGCTAAAATGGGCAAATCACAGCTTGGGCTTCCTTTCAGATGCTGCTGGCAGACATGTTTCTGTTTTTGTAAAGGGGAGTCATAGAAGCAGAATATCAGGATCAAACTGCTCAGATCATTAACACACTTGCTGGATAGCAGGTTGTGTTTGAGCTGAACAGTTCAAGGAAAAACAGAGCACGGCATTTCACAGTGGAACCAGGATGGCAGAGACGCATTAAGAAAGAAACTAGATATTTTTATTCGGTTCTAAAAATTACTATATTTTTGTGACTTTAGTGTGCATGTTATTTACATAGTTTTATTATTTCACATTTATATTCATTATATTATTATTATTATTATTATTATTATTATTATTATTATTATTATTATTATTATTATTAATATAAATAATAATAAGTGGCTACGCAGTGCAGGACTGAGGGCAGAAACGGAAGTATTGTTGATAGCAGCACAAGACCAGAGCCTGTCAACGAGATCATACCACCACAATGAAAGATGGAACAGACTCCATGTGTCGAATGTGCAGCCAATATGTAGAAACCATTGACCACATTCGCTCAGGCTGCCCCACTCTAGCCAGAACTGAGTACATCCACAGACGTGACAGGGCAGCAAGCTATATCCACTGGAAGATCTGCAAACATTTCCATCTACCAGCTGCAGATTAGTGGTATGACCACCAGCCACCAACAGTAACTGAAAACAACAACATCACAGTGTTGTGGGACATGCCAATCGACACAGACAGAGAAATCATGGCCAACAGACCAGACATAATCATCAAAAACAAAGAAGAGAAGGCCTGCCTCATGATTGACATGACCATCCCATCTGAAAAAAATGTCACCACCAAAAGCTATCAAAGTACAAGGACCTGGAAATAGAAGTCACAAGAATGTGGGGGATGAAGACAACAACAATACCCGTCGTCAGGGGCGGATTTAGGACTGAAGAAGATCCGGGGCTTAACACACGTGCGCGTGCACACACGTGACAGGCACTAGTCAGCACCATATATATTTGTCTTGTACCACATAAGTTTTAATCTGAAGCTACATATTAAGCATATTCAGGACAGAGTATTGTTCCTGTTAGTGTTTAGTGTGAGATGATAGTAAATATTCCCTTTCTTTCTCCAACAACTTTACCTGATAGTAAGCTAACTTTAGGCAAACCAGCAGCACAACAAATATTTTCAAATAAGACTCACAAACCTGAGTCAACACCAGTCTCATCAAAGCTGGGGTTCTGTCGTTGTACTTTTGGTCTAAAAACGTCCTTATGTCCATCTTCACTCATGCGTTTCAGGCAGAGCCTGTAGAACAGACCTGGGCATTTTACGGCCCGCGGGCCACATCCGGCCCTTTGGTTGACTTTGACCGGCCCGCGTAAGCTTAATTGGAAATTACAAAATAAATGTATTTTCTCATTTTACCTCATGCATGGGCTAAGGCTGCATTGCTTTTATTTTGAAGTTGTTTTTTACGTGCACAATGACGCAATACGTATAGCAACAAGTGCCCGCGGTTATGGTGATTGTAGCCTGAGAAATGTCCGCTCATGCAAAAAAAAAAAAAAAAAGTAAGATGCCAAATACAGGATTTTCAACAAAAATTGGACTGCTAAGTATTTTTTTTTACTGAAGTCGGAGGTAAAGCCGTGTGTTTGGTTTGCGGGGAGGAGATTGCCGTGTTTAAGGACTACAATTTGAGTCGGCATTACGACAAGAAACACTCGGAAAAATATAAGAACTTGTCTGATGCTGAGAGGGCACGGACATCCGAAGCTTTGCTAGCAAAGTTGCAAAAGCAGCAAGGCTGTTTTACTAAGCTTCACACATCCAGGGATGCAGCAACCAGGACCAGCTTTGTGATATATCCCACAAAATAGCTAAAAACAGCAAGCCATTTTCGGAGGGAGAGTTTGTCAAAGAGTGCATGGTGGACTCTGCCGCACTAATATGCCCTGAAAAAAAAGGCGCATTTGAGCAAATCCCGCTGTCCAGGCGAACCGTGACCAGGAGGATCGAGGACATTGCGGGGAACCTGGAGCTTCAGCTGCAACGTGAAGTGGCAAGTTTGGACTTTTTCTCATTAGACGGGAGCTGTGATGTCCGGGACACAGCCCAGCTGCTCGTATTTGTCCGGGGGATAACGGACTTCAAGCTCACAGAGGAGCTGGCAGCAATGCGGTCGATGAGAGGGACAACGACAGGGAGTGACCTTTTTACAGAGGTAAATGCGTGCACGGACACTCTGGGATTGAAATGGGAGAGACTGTCAGGTGTCACAACAGACGGTTGTCCAAATCTTAAGCCAGGCGTACACTGTGCGACTTTTTCACTTTTTTGAGCCGATTTTCCAGTCGTGCGAGAAGCCACGACATCGGGGCGAGTTTTGCGCCGAGCGGCCGTGTAGTGTACAGGGGGTTACGAGAGGCGATTAACACCACGTGACCAGCTGCCGATCAGCAGTCGTGTGGTCGCACGGACTTCTGGTGTGTTTAATATTTCGCTCGTCCCTCGTGAGGGTATCGCACTGTTGAAGCGGCGCTGCGAGCAGCTGCGACCCAAAAAGTATCAGAACCGCTCACGGCGCATGCACAATCCTGCATCAACGCCGGTCGCTCGCTATTTCCCTAATAACACACGCTGTTCGTTTTTGTTTCTACACGTTTTTTTTACTCACAAAGATTGTCAAGAAAGCGTGTTTGTCGTGTTCATGTCAAATTAAACTGATCACAAAACACAGATTTACTTTCTTTATTTCGTTTTCCTCATCCATCCCCCATAAATCCCTGTGTGTCCTGCAGCACTCCCGAAGGACAACAGGCAAGACAAGACAAACAAGTCTGACGTGTTGAGTAAAAACTGCTATTTTTAGCACATTTTTAGGGCCGAAGTGTTGCTACCAGACGTACAGTGTGAGCAGTCAGGTCGCATACGAGAACTGGGTCGTACAGTGTGAGCACATGACTCGTGAGATCTGCTCTGCGAGGAAGTCGTACAGTTTGAGCTGAAGCTGAGTGCTGCGAGTGAAAAAGTCGCACAGTGTACGCCCGGCTTTACAGGGAAAAATGTCGGACTTTTGAAACGCATGCAAGATAAAGTGACAGAAATCGATGCAGATCAAAAATATGTGTTTTTGCATTGAATTATACACCAACATGTGTTGTGCAAGTCAGTGCTAAAAATCAACCATGTTACTGATGTTGTTACTAAAATAATAAACTTCATCAGGGCGCGGGCGATGGATCACAGACAGTGTGTCGCTCTTTTGGAGGACTCCACACAGCTGTCAGATGGCTCAGCCTGGGGAAAGTGCTGAAGAGGGTTTGGGACTTGAAAGCAGAGATTCAGGATCTCTGCTGGATTTCTACTCTTCTCTTAAGGAGGACTTTCCAAACCTGAGGAGACATGCTCAGAAGATGTTGGTTCTCTTCGGCTCTACCTACATTTGTGAACAAACATTTTCAATGATGAAGTTTACAAAATCCAGGTATAGATCCTCTCTCACTGATGATCATTAGTCAGCTGTGCTTCGCTTCTCCACCTCAGACATTCAAACTGACTTTGATGCACTCGTTAAAGCCCAGCAGAGACTAGATTTCTCTCACTGAATAAGAAAAAAATTGCTTAAAAACACAAAATAAGGTGTTTGGACCACAAATGTAGGCAACTAGCAGTGAACTGGGACACTTTTTTTAAACCTCTTTCTCAAGATCACAGTTCAGTGATTTTATTTTACAGACAATACTGTGTGTCTGTAGAATGCTAAGAACCTCTTTCCAACAATATTTGAAACTCAGAATGTGTTTTGGAGTGAATGTGACTGAAACTGTTAACTAATATAAGTCACAAATGTTTAACAAAAACCAAATGCGCACACTTTGTTTACCATTGCCTTGGGAAATTTGAATAAATCACATTTTTGTAAGACAACCTCACTTTTTCCTTTTTGCTCATTTATAACATATAGTCTACTCTTACCAGCTTGAAGAAACAATGGTATTTACTGCTTTTTATAAAGAAATGCCATTAATATTATGCATAATTGACTTCAGCCTTTTGGCCTGGCCCTCCACAATATTTTCTATTTCTCATGTGGCCCCATGGAAAAAATAATTGCCCACCCCTGCTGTAGAAGAAGCCGGCTGCTGAAGGGCTTCTTCTTCAGTGGTGGAGGCTCAGGCAGGCTGTATACAAACTACTTCCAGCTGCGCCCTCTCTGTTGGACTTTGGTACTGCATGTTACTTCCGCGATTTAGATCCGGGGCTTATCATGAAAGATCCGGGGCTTCAGCCCAAGTAGCCGGGCCTAACGCCGCCCCTGCCCGTCGTAGTGGGTGCACTTGGCCTCATTAAGAAGGGACTGGAAAAGAGAACAAAACAGATTCCTGGAAACCCAAAAGTCCACGAAATCCAGAAGATTGTTCTTCTCGGAAGTGCCCACATCATCAGAAGGACGCTTTCCATAAAATAACCCTGAAACTGCCTTAGAAGCATGGATTGATTCTGGCACTTCAGTGAAAGCATACACATATACAAAAATATAATAATTTTATTATTATTATTATTATTATTATTATTATTATTATTATTATCATCTGCTGTAAGGCATTTTTGCATCATTTCCTGTTTTCAGAGTTGCACTACGTGTAGCTGTTCAGTGTTAGTGGATCACTAAAATAGATTAAATTTCTCTGTACTAGGATATCTCGGAGTTATTGTAGCACATAAGCACGCTAAAACTCAAGTTTTCTGTTGTTCCACCTAGCTTTTAGGGAACCATTTTAGTTTGCACGCAGATTATTTGGTGTTGAACGAGTTGCTCATCCAGTTAGCTTAGCCTCAGCACGGCTATGGCTACTTCTGTCTCTGCTTCTCCATCTCCTATCTCTTGCTCTCTGTGTCACATGTTTAGTTACTCCTCTGCCTCCTTTAGTGATAATGCTACGTGTAATAAATGTAGCATTTTTGTAGCTTTGGAACTGAGGGTGTCGGAATTGGAGGCCCGGCTCCACGCTGTTGAAAAGCCCGTAGATAGCCGTAGCTACTTAGCTAGTGCAGGGCTAACTAGATCAGAACCACCTCGTAGTGGTCCTCCAGGAGAACCCGAGCAGCCGGGACCTCAGGCTGGCCGAGTGACGGTATGCAGGAAGCATAGAACCCAGCCCGTGGGACACCACCAAACCATCCACGGTTCTAACAGATTTTTCCCGTTCAGCGACGCACCCACTGACAAGCCGACTCTGATCAATGGCAGCTCCATAGTCAGAAACGTGGCATTAGAAACTCCAGCAACTATAGTTAAATGTTTACCTGGGGCCAGAGTGGGCAACATTAAATCTTACCTGAAACTGCTGGCTAAGGATAAGCATATATACACACTGTGCCAATTTTTCACTCATAGAATTCAGCTCTGTCTCAATCTGAACGACTTCCTCACAGAGCAAAGTTCACGAGCCATGTTCTCATACTGTACAAGCCAGTACTCGGATGCAACCAGACTGCTCACACCAACACGTCAGACCTACATAAAAACAATAGTTTTTACACATCACGTTGGACCTTCAAGACCAAAAACCCAGAAGTTTTGTTAGTGTTGTTACTGATGTATGTTGTCCTTCAGGCTTGTAGGAGGACCTGCTGGTTTATGGGGGTTGGAGAAAGAAGGCAAAAGAAAGTAAAATAACGTTTTGAGATTTGTGTATACACCCAGGTTTACACAGTGTGCTCTTTCAAAGATTAACAGACTTTTCAGAGTTGGTAAATCCAACACATCCAGTAGCCATCTTCCAAGAATTCACAGGTACCTGAGCCCTCAGTGCCTTCACTAGTCTGAAGTAGTTAAACTGGGATTGTGTTTCCATCTTGACTACCTACTCTTCTAGAATCTTGCTTTTTTTCTTTAAATTTTAGGCAATGACCTTCAATCCAGCCTGTCTGTCTTTCACAGAAGATAAACACTCCAACTTCTTTACGCAGCCCGTCTATGGCTGTTTTGACCCCATCAAATACTCCTCCAAATTCCACTTTTAAGTTAGTTATTGCTCCAAGTATGTCCTCCTTAGCACTGACTGAATTGTTCTTTTTACTCTGTTGAGTTGCGCTAGCTCTGTGTTTAAATCTGCTCAAGCTAACATGAGATGTTTAGACAAACGCAAGTGTAACGTATCAAAAGGCCAAGGATTTCAATCACAATGACCCAAGGTTGACTGTCTGGTCTCTAATCCAGAAAGGTACTGCTCAACGACCTTGTTACCAAATAGGGGAGCCATATTAAGTGCTTCTCCTAGCTCCCTTGTCTTTGCTGGAACTCAAGGTCCATGCAGAAGACGAGACTTTCTGTACTTTCAGTCTGAATAAAGTTTATTTCCCTGGCTGACATAAATTACTTTTTAAAACTTGCATAAGTGTTATATAATCCTCTCTTCTTGCACGAACAACTTGTTTAAATCTAATGTGTATGAATAATATGTGCATTAATCAATGATGTGTTCAAATGAATATTTTTCCTGTAACGATTCATTTCAGATCTTAAACTACAACAAATCAGTAAATGTTTATTCTAGTTATTTAATCTACCAGTGTGAACGCAATAATAACAACATTATTATTAATGTTTAACCCTGTTTAACCCTTTTTAAATATTATAACATTTTCACTTCACACTAAGAGTTAACCTCTAAGTATCTGAGTGAAGGAATGATCTTCTGAGGAATTTTGGTAACACCTTTAAACTTGTGAAACTCTGATTTGTCTAAATCAGTAAACAACATTTAATAAATACAGGGATCACGTCCTGATTCCTCAGTTCTCCAGCTGCCTCCTGGTTCGGCCGACTGGTGAGCAAGCATTTGGAACCATCCTTTCTTTTGACCCCAAGGTCAAAGCCTCTCTGCAATGCTTGCGAATGATATCGGACAACGGCTCTTATGTCTAGGTTTGACTTCCTGCCAGAATTGATGCGGTTCACCCGCGGCTCGCGAAAAAAATAGAGCAGACGCCAAAACGATCGCTGCACGGCGCGGGCTGGAGCACCGGCGCGCGGCACTTCGGCAGCCCATGTGGTCTATAGCACATATGTCAGAGTCAAGGCCTGCGGAGCATTTTTATGTGGCCCGCGAGGTAAATATCAAAAATATATTAAAACTGGCCCGCTGGCCGATTTTACCGCAAAGACTTCAACTCCCATGATGCTTTGCGGCGTCAGCGCGGAGCAGACGCGCCCCCTCCTTTGTGTTTTTTCCAGCGCCTGCTGCCGGTGTCTGCAGCTCCGCTGTCTCGGACAAACTACACTCCTCTCACTCAGCGCCGAGTTCACTCAGCTGTTTTCTGACGTTGAAGCCCAGAAACGGAGATTCTAGCCGCTCAGTAATGTGTTCACGACTGAAAGAAAAAGTGTTCCAACTAACTTCCAGACAGAGCTGATATAACTCCAGCGAGCAGCGACACACTCAAACCAGCACGACTCTGTGGTTGTTTCCTCCCCGACACACAACAACGTGGTCAAGCTGCTCAGACATGTTCAGCAGCACAAACCTATGTGAGCACCTGTTGTCATCTAATGTTGTCATTATTATGATGAAGATGAACAAAACAACAGGAGTCTCCTCCTCAGCTCAGATCAACCCCATGATGCAGGTATCTGGCTGGAACAGGTGAGCATCACAGTAAACCAGTGGAGCAAACTGAGCTTTAAATATGTTGGTTTTATGCTCTTTTTCTGCTCCAAAACATGAAAGTTAACAGGTGAGATGTTGCATTTTCATTTAAGATAAAATGATATTTTTATTTTGTTGTTGGCCTGTGAGAAAAGATTTAACCTACAGTAAACAGGAAGTGGAAAGGCTGCAGATAGATGAATAGAATAGAAAATCCCTTTATTGTTCCTCAGTGGGGAAAGCTAGACGTCACCGCAGCGATGACACGTATTACAGGAGAAAAAAAAGAGAATAAAAATAAGAAAAATGAATAAACAAGAAAACATAAATCCTGAATAGATTTTAAAAATGCTGAATATACCACAAGTAATGAATACCACTGATGTGTTTCATTTGTAACTGACTTGCTCGTGTGTAATTTGGTTATTCCACATTCAGTGTTAATGCAGAAATATGTTTGTTTCCAAATTTAAAGGTTCAAAATTGCATACATGTTGATAAAGAAAACGTGCAAATTTGCCGTCACTTTTTCAAAAAATATTAAGTTTGGCCCTCGACTCCGTCCCAGAGTTTCATTTCGGCCCCGTGTGAGTTTGAGTTTGACACCCCTGGTCTATAGGATAACAAGGGCGCCGAATGAAGGCGATCCACGTCTCGCGGCGCTTCGGCGGCCGGTGTGTCCCCGGAGTAACATTCATTTCAAACTTCTGTAATTCAAACACAGATTAATCAACCTTAATAATTTAAGCACAGATTAATCAAGACATTATTATTGTTCATCAACCATTACTGTTCATTTCATTTCACAATTGATTAACTCATCTGAGCTGAAAATAGTCACTTTATTCAGAAAGTGAGCAATCCTGCGGTGTTATCAAAAGAAGGCTTTGTTTGGGAACACGGCTGACATCTTGTTCCTCCTGAAATGTCAACAAGGCTGCAGTATCCTTCTGGGTTTGTTGGAAGCTAGGATGTAAAATCCACCTTAAATAATGGAATTTATGTCTGCAGATGACCGGTGGCATGTAGGTCAATCTGTAGATGAAAACTGACCATTGTTGGACGTTACAGCACGACTGTGTTGGATGGTTTTATGAATAACCTCTAGTTTATCAAACCATACAGCCAAACTGATTTTACAACCCAGATATCACAAACTCTATCAGATACTCACAAGGTTCTGCTAAAACATCTAGCTTACATTCCATCATTTCACCCATTGTCTGTTATCCTGTACAACCATCATTTCATTCATATTTTGTCATGTATAATCATTAGTTTAGGAACAATAGAAATAAATTCATTTTTATAACTATATCCTTGACTAAATCAAACATTCAAAGATCAATCAGATTCATGTTTCATATTTATAAGGAATGTTACGTCTTATTGATCACTTAACAAAAATGTAGCTAATCCTCACCGCTACACAAGGGAAACACTTCATATATTTTTTCATATTTTTTTTATCTGCAAAATATATTTATAGATGTACTATGACGGAACACTGTTAAGAAGCACGAAAATGTTTGAAGTGAGCTTGGTGCAGATTTGCTAATGTATCTTTATTTTAGTTTGCATGGTTGTTCTTGATTAAACTTTGAATTATTTTACCAAATTCAGGTTCAAATGGTTCTGCTTGGAGTGATTTGACATCCTATAGGGCGATTTTACAGGATTCTTGCATAAGACAGATTTTATACACACCCTTGTAGCCAGCTTGCCATGCACATGTACATCTTAGTTATTGTTTCAATTCCTGTATGTTTGAGTTTGAAGGCAACAGTCAAGTTTGATTTCTTCCATGTCTTTTTCTGAGAAGCATCTCTGCTTGACATAAACACGTGGATTTTTATATGACACAAAATTGGCTTAATTTTTGTGAATTTTCTTGCAGCGAGGTCTGCTTTTCAGATTTATCTGCTCACGTATCTCAAGTTTGAAAGCACATCACTGTAACTCAGTACTATGATGTCTGTCCACTGGTAATGTCTGGTTATGTTCAGTAAGAAACGTTAGGAAATAAGCAGCATGTGCAATAGTAGTATTTTTTGGTTGCTATACACCTCCAGTTATCTACAAATTACATCTAAGCTGCCAAGGCAATGCAGCAGTTTGACATAAACACCATGAGGCTGCTGTACCATTTTCTTGGATGTTACTGATTCAGAATGACGTACCAAAAGAAACAGAAATAAATGCTTCCCTCAAAGCTTGCCAGATATGTTTTCTGCCGGATTGTATTTGATGGTACGATCAGGTAAATTAATCATGAATTTGACTCCACTGATTTATTGGTTTGTTCTTGTTTTCCAGTTTATGTAAAATTACCATCAACAGCAGGAAATAGATTAGCCTTGTGAAGGAGGCAGAGCCAGCCGGGGACTGTGTGAGAGACACGGTGACGGGTGGTCGATGTTACTTCTATTGTCCATTCCTTCAGCCATCTCTGTCTGGTCAATACCAGCAAACACTCTTGTGTCCTGTTCAAAACCCATATCTACCTGCATGCCTCAGCATGACCTCGCTATTGATTGTGTGTGTGTGTGTGTGTGTGTGTGTGTGTGTGTGTGTGTGTTGAAGCAGTTCTCCAATTTTAACAGAGAAATAAAAACTTGCTTGGTTGATTATTTCTCCGTTGTGACAATACTGCCTGGTAATACATCTTATCCTGTATTATACTGTAGTAAGGCCTGATTGGTCACCTTTAAAATGCAGCATAACTTGCAACAATCATCCATTTGTAAATGAAAAACATAACTGAATGAGGGATTAGGACCCCAAATGAGCGGTGTTTTTTTTTTTTTTGGTCCTATTCTCATTTTAAAACATTGCTTTAGTTAAGTGAGGACTCCACTATTTCAAACAGATGTTTTGGCCATTTTAAATGGTGGAAAAGCTATAAATATTTAGCATAGCATAGCATAGCATAGTTTATTTATATAGCACGTTTAAAATGCAGCATGGGAGCTGCCCAAAGTGCTGCACAGGCTAAAACAAAACACAACCATTACAAGGAGCTAAAACAAAGGATAAAAATGTCAATCAAAGGCAGATAGATCATGATGAATACTAAAAACACATTAAAACAATGATACAACGAAACACTAAAACAAGTCACTGTGTAAAAGCCAAAGTGTAAAAGTGGGTCTTTAAACGAGATTTAAAAACCGCCAGAGATGGAGCCTGCCGAACTCCAGTGGCCAATGAGTTCCAAAGCTTTGGGGCAGCATGCACAAATGCTCGATCCCCCCGCGATTTGAGTCTCATCCGCGGCGTGTACAGCAGTAAAAGGTCAGCCGACCTCAACGTGCGAGTGGGCACATATAGAGTGAGAAGGGCAGAAAGGTAGAGAGGTGCCAGGTCATTGAGTGCTTTAAAAACAAAAGTCAGTAACTTAAACTGCACTCTGAAAAGGACAGGGAGCCAGTGAAGATAGGCCAGGACAGGGGTAATGTGGCTACGTCGGTGTGTACCCATCAAGAACCGGGCAGCAGCGTTCTGAACAACCTGCAGCCGATTCAGGGCAGAGTCCGGAACACCAACGAGGAGGGTGTTTGCATAGTCCAGGCGAGAGGTAATGAAGGCATGAATGACTGACTCCAAATGCCTCCGTTTCAGGATTCGTCTTAGGTGAGTAAGGCGGCGAAGCTGATAAAAACAAGACCTCACTATGGAGTTTATCTGTGGGGCCATTGTGAGTCCAGCATCCAGCTTGACCCCGAGACTCGTCACACACATTTATCATCTTAACCACCAATGAGAATTTTCAATGAATCTTTTTTATGACATACTGTGGGATTTAGGAGACTGGAGCTGGTTTAAAGGTGCAGGAGGAGAAGTTATCCTGGAGCATTGTTTGCTATGCTGCTTGAAATGCTCTTCACATACAAATGACAACGTTTAAACTACATGATTGGTCAAATGAAGGAGTAAATTTAGTTGTTTCTAAAATATACAATCTAGAAAAAAGTCATCCAATCACTGAGTCCATCCATCAGTCAAACAGGGAGCCTAAGTCATGCCCACCTAATTCTGCATCATGGGTCCCCGGAAGAATTCAATTCAATTCAAAGATACTTTATTAATCCCAGAGGGAAATTAGAGTTTCAGTACACACACAATTCTGAGATCAGACATACATAGGCATAGACGCATGACAAGAATTGGTGACTGTGGTCATTCGCAACCCGAGTCGCGCTACCTTAATAGAGATCAGAGGGTTTTTGTATGAGGATTGAGTCAGGTGGAGGAAAAGAAGGCATTTCAGAGTTACCCTCCACAGGGAGGGCAGCTTAGCTATGCAAAAAAACACCTCAGACAGAGATGCAACAGACTTCAGACATTACTCAACATAAGTGTCCACTAGGTGGGGAGGTAGGGTTGGGGACTCTCCACACATCAGTGCATGCAGCCGCGATAAGCAGCACTCGTCACCTCCGTTTGGACAGGGGAGGGAGGTATTTGGGTTTAGAAAGCACAGTGACTCCTGGAAACGATTCAGCGGCCTTCACCCATCGCAGTCCTGCCCAGGCTGGGATAGGGAGACAGAGTTGAGATGGCGCCGGCAGCATTCCACATTTCTTCTGAGGGGGAGTATTCACTTCAGCCTCACAGGCTCAAGGGCACCAGATTCAGATAAGAACTTGCTTTGGGGCCAGACAGAGATAATTTCCTCTCTGTCTTAAAGTCCCGTTGGTCCTCAACCCCTCTAAATGCAATAATGGCGTAATTAATCTATCCCAATCCGTGCTGACCCGTCAACTCTATCCTTCATCGAATCCACTTTCTCTGCCAGAGTCTGAATCTCAGCCAAAGTTCCAAGCTTACGACTCATCTCGACAATTATATGAGTCTGCGTTCACAGCACAGCGTAATCCATCCCTGAGCTCCGGGATTGAGCCAATATTCCTCGACAGCTCATTAATTTTCCGGTAAGCCAGGTAACCACTCAGGCCAAAAAGCAAGAAACGTGACACCAACACCACAAATATCCAGACGTCTTCAGAATCCTCTACAGACAGTTGAGAGACGCAGATCAGGTTCCACTGTTTCCAGGAGTCCATGATATACCCAGCTGGCTCTGTCACAGTGGGGCATCCGGGAGCCCCTTCTCCTGTCAATCATGTTGAAAGACCAACTGACCAGGTCCATTTTAAATAATTTCCAGTTTCCAGAAAAATGCAGAAGCGCCGTACACCCAAAGTCAGACAAAGAGCCTTGGGATACGGTAGGGAGGAGAGGAGGAAAAAAGTTTCTCTCCAAGAGCCGGAAGAAGAATGGTGCAGAAGTTACTTAGGCGCCCTATACTCTCTGAACACCCCTCACATCTGTATGCACCTCTTTATGTGCACAAAAATCTCATTCTGAGCTTGGAGCAGCTGAACAAGAAGTGAACCAATCAAACCAAACAACTTCACCGTGTCTCATTCTTCCAAAAAAAAAGTTTTTTTAAAGATTTTAATATTTTATTTAGATTTATATTGTTGACCAATAATTGTTTTAGTTCCTATTCATAACAAGAAGGCATTGATAGCATTTTAGTCTATTTAAAGAAGCTGTGAAACAACTCAAGGTTTCCTGAATGAGGCTCCTCCTCCATAATGGTAACTCTACAACTTCCTACTGGCTTCAACACTTCTCCTGATCTCCAGCAACAATTCTTCATTCAGACAGAAACGTGGCTAAAAAGTTGTACTTTTATTCCAATTATTACTCATAATCCATACATAAACAATCAATAAAAACTGAGGAAGAAGTATAAAGAGCAGAGTCTGTCTTGGTTCTTGATTTTAACAGTTTTTCATTAACAGGATGAAAGCTGAGTGAGCAGCCATTAACTCCCCTGGAGAACAACGACGTTTCTGCCCATCTACCGTTACTTATGACAGGAGGTCTAATACCATTCCTTCATGCTCCAAGGCACAAAAGGAGACGTCTGCTGTAATGTGATGAGATTCTTCATAGATATTTCATTAAAAAAAGCAGATTTGAGCTGTTTTATAATTAGAACCAGCTCATGGGCAGATACTGAACACCTTCTTTACACATGGAGGCAAACACTGATGTTTAACTATAAAGAGGTGACCTGACCAAGAGGCAAATCAACCCATTAGGCATCAAAAGGAAGAGGAAAAGTCTTACTCAGGCTTTAAAGGGGCAGTGTGTAGTTTTAACTGTTAATCTGTGGAAATGTCCATCGAAATGTTGTTAAAATTTAATTAAATGATGCCCAATTGTTGAAAAATATTGGCAGGTTTGTAACAGTTAACCATAAAAATCAGGTCTAAAATACATGGGAGCGGGTCTAAGGGTGTTTCTCAGTGTCAAGGCGCCTGGCCTTGCGAGGCGATGTCTTGCGAGGTCAGATGCCTTGCTTACAAGAACACTGACCTTCCTTGGTCAAAGAAAACAATTAAATGGAACAGATTTGCATCACGTGACCGTGGCTTCCACGGCGGTCACATAAGGTCACTTGAGATGGGAGACTACGTTATATTTTATACATATTAATTTCAATTAGGGATGAGCCGTATACTCGGTTCAGATGAGTATTCGGTACGGATAAAGCATTTTTGACGAATACGAGCATGAAACGAGTAAACCTCGTAATATCTGTAATCGTGCTGAAGGAAAACCCTCATTGGGTAACTGACTGTCTTTACGCTCTGTCATTGGCCAGTCACATAGAGCGCCCGCCCCTCCCTACACACAAAACTCTCTAGCCGGCCGGGAGCGCAGTCCGTCCGGCTCATCCACACACACACACAGACAGTAACGGATCTCGCTGTGATTGCTTCACTGTTGCTCACGTTTTTTCAGTTTTCCCTAGGTTTTCTTCAGCTTGCCTCTTTTTAGGTTGAATATTTAAAGTTACTTTTTTCGTAACTTACATGGTGCATTTGACAAGACAGAGCTGACGTGCTGCATCAGTCACTCACTCTTACCCTCTCTATCTCTCTCAGACACACACACCTTAATCAACATTGTTTTGTTTAGCTTTGTGTGGGAAAATGCCAAGAACGTTAAGAAAAAAATCTGTTTAATCAAATTAAAATAAAAAAATATACATAAATTTGTGTCTGGTTCTAGCATTTCATGTTTCCTAGTTCCTACTGCATGAGTTCAGATGTATTAATCCATGCACTTAATGTTCTGATTTTATTGAAACACTTGTTCTGAAATAGTTTCTTTACTATTATGATCAAACATATTTAATCTCAATTCTGAGGCTGCTCTGTAAATAGTTTTCAAATAAACAATACACATAGCAACTTCTGATCAGTCCATATCAATTTCAGACTTAAAATAATATATTGACGTAAACCACGCCCACTTCCGGGTTATGCCATGCCCATTCCGAGTACAGATACAGATACAGATAATTTAGTTGGTTGAACAGATACAGATAGTGGTGTACTCGCTCATCCCTAATTTCAATATAAATATATAATGAGCTTTTACTTTTTAAATTGTGTATATAATTGTTAAATATGAAATATAAGTGAGTTACTACCCGCTAGCCACCGAAGCTGCAACCACTAAGCAACTAACCAACCATAGCTAACTTCTTTGGATCTAAAAAACCATTTTAAATTAGTTGGCTTACTTTTTAACTTGAATTTGCCCCCAAAGCAGCTGCCAGCTTCTGATCCTCCATCCTTTTGAAAATACTGCAGTGTATTCTGGGAATTTTTTTTTATCAAGGCTAGGCTACAAGACACCTGGGTCACTGAACTGGTCTTAAGGAATATTAAAAATCGATTTTTAAGGTGGACTTTTTCCGAAAAGCTACAGACATCTCCAGCTTGCTGATGAAATTTAACAGAGATCAACTCTATTGTCACTGGCATTTACCTGCATAAAGAGAGGATGGAGAGGTCCAGTTAGAGTTTTACTCTCAGCTTCAGCTGGAAATGGCCAGATATGAAAGGTAAGGAGGAGAAAGAAAAAGAGGTGTGTGTGTGTGTGTGTGTGTGTGTGTGTGTGTGTGTGTGTGTGTGTGTGTGTGTGTGTGTGTGTGTGTGTGTGTGTGTGTGTGTAAGGTTTTTCCGTAGCAGTGTCCCCCAAGGAGAGGATCCAGCCCAGACCCTGCGACTCGAGACCTGAGGGCAGCCAGACCCCTGCAGAGGCCCATCATAGCCAGAGTAATAAAAAATGTCATTCTTCAAGAAATCATCACTCATTCATCTTCTACACAGCTTATTCCTCACTAGGGTCACAGTGAGCTAATGTCTATCTTCAGCAGTCCTCAGGCGAGAGGTGAAGGACACCCTGGACAGGCTGCCAGTTCGTCACATGGCCACAGAGAAAGAAATGAAAAAAATTAAAAAAACAGTCACACACTCATTCACATCTAGGGACAAATTTGAGTCACCAAATAATCTAACATGAATGCTTTAGGTCTGTGCTGGAAACTGCAAGCCTGGAAAGGGAGAGAGCCTGGTCATGGGGCGGGATCTACGGTTGTCTTTTAAAC
The DNA here is from genome assembly GCF_043380555.1 of Nothobranchius furzeri. NCBI lineage: Eukaryota > Metazoa > Chordata > Actinopteri > Cyprinodontiformes > Nothobranchiidae > Nothobranchius > Nothobranchius furzeri. The sequence continues at coordinate 27,415,572 of NC_091757.1, read as the reverse complement.
TGTTTCCACATTGGACAACAAACATTGTGACGTACTCACTGCCACGGATATCAGTCAAGGGGGACAATCTACCATACACAGTTAAGGAAGGTGCAAATGCATCCTTTTTCTAAATAAATAATTTAAGTACCTCTATCTGCTCTTGACTCAAAGAAAAGCCCAAGTCTAAATAGTCCAAAGTTATGCCAAATCCGTTACAAACGAGCCGTCGTCATCTTTGTTGTTTCGTTCAGTTGCTTTTACAATTGTATATTTGTATTTGGGATTTGTAATTCAGAGACATATTTGTCCCTCATAGTCCTCCATCTATTAATCCAGTCACCTCATCCACGTTTCTCATATTTTCCTTCCACAGATAAAACAATTGCTGCACATCTTTGTGCTCCTTCAGTCAGGGCTGCGTACACGTTTAAATCCTCTGACCTTTTTCTGTGGGACATTAATTGATCTGCTCCATGTCTGTTGCTAGATATTTGTGGCACTCTTTATTTTCTTAAAGAGTAACTTGCAGGTTATATTTTATTTTAATTTCATACAAAATGCTGTCCAAAAAATACTATTTGAAACGCTTATTGAGGGTATTTTTTTAACAATACATAACGGTTCTTTATTTAGAGTAAAAAGTGGCTCTTTTTCCAGCAAAGCTTCAAAAAACGCAATTTTTTTTTATCTTAACCTCTGAAGCAAGGAGGGGAAGTTATAAGCTAGCCCTGCCTGAAGCTCAGTGTGGCAAGTAGGTCATTTTTGGGTAGATAGGTCATGTTATCGATTTAGAGTGTGTGTTCACTAGTTTTGCATTACGTTCATTTTTCTTAAAAAATTGTAAACTTGTCAGGATCTGCTCCGATCCCTCTGACTCTTGGTCCTGTCTACCTCTAATTAGTTGCTTATTGGACTCACCTGCCCCTTGTTATCCTGCCCATGTGTTCCTGATTATCCTTGTGTATTTATACCCCCGTTCTGCACTTGTCCCTTGTCGGATCATTGTTGTGTTTTCACCCTGTTACGTTGCTCCTGCTGTACTCATGAAATCCGTTTTATTTTTTTACCTGAGCTGCATTTCTGCCTCCTGGTCCAGCTCCTTCACACATGGGTCAGCCTCCACCCACACCGTACCGTGACAAAACTATTGTGTTTGTGGAGGCTGTACCAACTCCAACAGGTCCGGACACTGAGTCCACGGGTTTTGTGCAGCTGAAAACACGGTAGTTTATGGTGCGCACTTCAGCCTGGAGGATTATAATCCCAGTGATGTGATGGGAGTTCAACATGCCTCCTGTCCTCCAGAGCCATGTGGTGGAGTTTAAAAAAATACACTGAAAAAATGGAAATCCTGTTAGTTATTTACTCTTTACATGTGGTTTCTACTTAATTGGATCACGTTTGTAGGATGAACATGATTGAATTGTGTAATGCTAACTTAAAAGGGCACCTTCTTGCTTGGCAATTACTGGATGGATGGAACAAATTTCCCAACATTTATTTTCTAAATGTTGAAATGTAAAATAAATCAAGTGATTGCATCTTAAGTTCAATTCACATTTAAGGTATTGCAAATGAAATATACATGTGCTAAAACTGTAAGCTGGCAGTGAGCAAAAGATAAAAACCATGATTGAAAAGGACAGTGAGGGGTTTGAAAGGCACTCAGCAGTGTTTCCAGTTAGAATAAGACCCATGAAAATCACAAGTAACATGTGCAACATGATCTATAAGAGCACATACACACTGAAAAAAAGGGCTTTAGTGAGGTCGGGGAAATTATTGGAATGTCTTCACTCTACATACTTGAGTCGATGTAACGATAATACGTTGATCCAACATAATCTGATTAAATTAAACCACCAAATGCCAAATGTGTTGGTTTGACATGGTTAAAACTGGCTTATTGCACTTGGTTAAATTACATGGAAATAGGTGCCATGATTACATTGTATTCATCCAACAACTGAGTTTTTTTACATCAGCATTGAAGGGCCGAGGATGCTGATTTCTGGGTCAGAACCGGCTCAGAACCACCAGCCCCTGACCTCCAGAAGAGGATGCAGAGCTGCCTGCCTTTAACAGGATGACAGGCTTCTCTCCCCCTGTCTAACGCACTAAGCTACGTTCCGTGAACAGATATTAACGAGTATGAAACAGCTGACAAATGCTTAGTATAGATTATTATTGTCAAGAATCAATATTAAATGACCAATAATATTTTAACCCTCGCACAGTCTTTATGGGTGACCCCAAGAGGAAAGTTGACCATTGAGCAGGATTGATGGTTTATCCCTTAAGGTCCACGTGGCAGGGGTGAGGTGGTGCTCACTCCTCACCCCTGCCACATGGACCCAAGGGATAAAATATCAACCCAGCTCAATGGTCAACTTTCCTCGCGGGGTCATACCCATTAGGACAGTGGGAGGATTAATTGTCTGGTTCATGACAGTAATCAGTTAAATATTGTGATGGTAGCACACATGTTTAAGCTAGCTAGCATCATTGACTCATTGAAAAACCAGGGGTGTTTCTCAATGCCAAGGAACCTTGCTTTGATGATTTGACCCCGCCCCAGTTTCCTAGGAAAAGTGTCATCAGGAGCCGCCAAGACGTCTTCCAATGTTCAAGTTCTACCGAGGCGTGTGTTCTCCATTTGTTAGCCGTTTATCTAGCTGAGCAAGGATACACTGGAGGTGTCTTGTAGCCTTGGTCAAAAATTACCCAGACTACACTGCGGTATTTTCAAAAGCCTGGCAGATCAGAAGCCGGTAGCTACTTTGGGGGCAAATTTCAAGTTTAAAAGTAAGTCAACTACTTTAAAATCTAGATCCAAAGAAGTTATCCATGGTTGGTTAGTTGCTTAGTAGTTGCAGCTTCGGTGGCTAGTGGGTAGTAACTCACTTATATATTTAATTTAACAAATATATACAGAATTTAAAAAGTAAATGGCTCGTTATATATTTATATTGAAACTTATACGTATAAAATATAACGTTATATCCCGTATCACGTGACGTCACGTGACCGCCGCGGTCACGTGATGCAAGTATGTTCCATTTAACCATTTTCTTTGACCAATGGAGGACAGCGTCCTCGTTAGCAAGGCGCCTGGCCTCACAAGACATCGCCTCGCAAGCCCAGGCGCCTTGATACTGAGAAACACCCTTGCTCTCCACAGAACCTGCTGACACCACAGCTAAATCTCTCTCCTTTGCCTGTTGTTTCTCCCTCTGGCTTGTCTCTGCTCTCTGGGGCGAGCAGCAGGCTAATAACTGTATGGTTGTGGTCCACCATAATTATAATTATAAACATTGAATTCCATGCATTAGATTCCATATTTTTTCTGTGGATAAAGCTAACAGGACTCCCTCTGTCTGGTTTGGTAGGAAAAACATTTTTCTCACAAAAATGACTCCCAAAACCTAAATAATTTATGTATGTGTACATTTTTATTAGAACAAGTTCCTGTTATTTTTCTCTAAATATTAATTCAAAGGAGGCTCTAACCTGCAAAATGCTCTTCAAGGGGTGGCACTGTTGATGAATTTAAAGGAAGTAGTGTCCTGACCAGTCACAGGACTGCAGTTTTTGTAGTATTTGATGGAAAGTTTAAAAAATTGCCACGTTTCCCTTGTGTTGGTGCTTGCTGTTACGTGTCTCCATACTCACACAGACAGAGAAGAATAACTCTGGATTTGGTCTCTGAGTGCTTTGCCTCTGAATGAGAATAAATAATTAGAAGTCTAATTAAAATCATTTTGTTTTTTTCTTTTAGTTCAAGCAGCCATCAAAGCAAAGGGACTAAGCACACCAAGAATGACAAAGTTGACACTGTGCTCTAAAAATGATTCGTCTGCACTGAAACACACAACCATGCGTGTTTGAGCTGTGACATACACTCAATAGACACATCAAACTGCTCCCCACTGAGTGCTTATTGCTGTGAAAACAAAACACAATCACCATCCTGAATTATCCGCATCATGCTGTGATGATATGTTCTCATCTACACACGCACATTCAATGTCAAGGAAAGTAAAATGTTATTATCAGGAGAGGAAGAATGTTTAAGTGGTTAGCAGCAGTATTCAAGCCGATGGCCCCCTCCATGAGGCCACCACAGCTCAGCAGAACACCGTTGTAGCTTCTTCTGGGGAGAAAAACACTTAGAGAAAAAAAATAGTTAACAGCTGAAATGGCAATAAATAATGCAATTAAGAGAGACATAGTAGAAGAAAGTAGTAGAGTGTGGAAAGTGGTCAGTGTGTCCTCCAGCAGTCTAAGCCTATAGCAGCATAACTACAGAGATAACTCTGGATAATCTATCCTATTTAGACGGAGGCATGTTGGAGGCAGGGCAAGGGAGAGCCGTCTTTACCGACTGTACACTCCACCTCCCTCTACTCCTCCACTCATCAGCCCGTTATTAGGTAACATAGATCAACATTGAAAAAAGAGCATAGAACTGGCAAAACAACTAAAAAAGATCGCAATAGAAGACAACGACATACTCATCTCACATGACGTCACATCCCTGTTCACAAACACACCAACCCAAAAAACCATAGACATAGTAGTTAACAGAATCAGACAGGACAAGACTTTACACAAAAGAACAAACCTCACAGCAGATGACATAGCACAACTGATAGGACTGGTAGCTAACTCCACTTACTTCACTTACGACAACACAATATACAAACAACTGGAAGGCTTCGCCATGGATAACCTGTTATCAGCCACCCTGTGCGAGTTTTTCATGGAAGATCTAGAACAAAAAGCCCCCCCCCCCCCCCCCCCAAACTGCTAAATAAAACTATGGAAACGCTACGTAGACGACATACTGGAAATCATACCAAAAGGACAAACAGAAACACTAACACAACACTTGAATAACATTGACGACACGGGCAACATAAAAATCGCATATGAGACAGAAACAGAAGGCAGTATAGCATTTATGGACATGAAAATAAGCAGACAGACCGATGGGACCCTAAACATAAACACATACAGGAAACCAACACACACAGACCAATATCTATTATGGACATCAGAACACCCCACCATACACAAAATGTCTAATCAGAACACTATATCACCGAGCAAACATGGTAACAGAAGAAAGAGACCGTAAACAAGAGGACAAACGCATACAACACGCTTTAAAGACCTGCGGATACCCGACATGGGTGATAAACAAAGGAAAACAACAAACAACAATAGAAAGAAAAGAACAACCTAAGCAAAGAACCAGAAACCCAGAAAGACAAGAACCAAAACCAGTGATAACCTTACCATACATCAAAGGCATAACAGAAAAAATAAGAGCAACAATGAAAAAAACACAACAAACACACCAACAAAACCATACACAAAACAGACTAATACACCCAAAAGACAAGATACAAGCTGGAGTGGTTTAGGAAATCCCATGCAAACTGCAATAAAACATACGTAGGAGAAACCGGACGTCAACTCAACACACGAACAATAGAACATAGAAAGGAGTGCGAGAAAGAGGCAAGTCGAAAACACACAAGAGCAGCAAAAGAAGAAGCAGAAAGCACAATAAAGAAGTCAGCCGTAACAGATCCAGGGTTTTCCTTACACCCGCCACGGCTGAAATCCCACCGCCACGCCTACAAGATCCCAAGTATTTTTTTTTGCGCTGTTTCCCGAAGAAGCAGCGGGAACTACTATGTTGTCGCTTGTGATCACAGCCGGCAGGCAGCAAGGAGGAGCAAGCAGGGCAAGGTGAAGTTACAGCATAAGTTACTGAGTTTAAAATTAGAAAGGTAGCAGTGGATATAATGCTTTGTGGTTTACATGTTTCAGTAGCATTAAGATAAATGAGTGTCGACGATCTTGACAGGGTTTCCTCCAGTGCTTATTAGGCCAGGTTTTCCTCCCCCCACCAGGCTAATCATCACTTATTCATGTAAAATTTATTTATTTTTTCATGTCTGACTTTAACCGCATCTAATACGTATTACGGCGTGAGCGCAACAGCAACAAATTAAGATTGATGTGTGAGCAGCCTGAGAGGTCAGGTGTTTTCATCTGAACCCTTAAAACCTCCAGCAGGCTACGCTGCACTATTGATGAACTTAGCGACGTGACATGTCTCTGATAAAGCATAAAAACACATTGGACGCTTCTTCTGAAGCGGGAAAATAACACTTCTTCTTAAGCAGAGCACGACGTCGCCTCGGCTCGTTCACCCTCTGCCGAGCCGGACTGAGCTCGATAACACTGACCCAGCACAGCCACTGGGTCGTTGGAGCTGCCCCGTGACTGCCTGATGGAAAACCAGCGGGTTTCATCATCAGGCTCGTAAAGTTTCTTGTTTTTGCTGGGGACCCCCTGTATTTTACCGCTCCCTCCTGCAGTCTTCCCCTATTAAAATTTAAAATGATTCTGTAAATTCTGCATATCAATAGAAAAAATCTCTGCCTCTGCCAGCTGCAGTAAATGTAGTCTCCAAATAATAAGAGGTTCATTCATCTGTGTATCTCCTTCGATCCGCATTAGTGATATTTTCAGCACCAGAACAATGAAGCAAAGAAACAGATTCCTGAGTTTGTTAGTAAATTTCTTTATTAGGTGCATCTAACCTGTGCTATTTTTCACTGAAATGAGATGAAATCAGTGGTTCCCCCCCCCCCCCCCACACACACACACACACACACACACACACACCGCCACAGCTGGAAAAATTCCTAGGGGAAACACTGAGATCACTGCATAGGAGAAAACCACATAATGGACTGGGACAACACAAGGATCATAAACACTGAAAATACAGAAATACAAAAGATGGATAAAAGAAGCTATCGAGATAAGGAGACGCTGATGTGAGACCATGAACAGAGACGATGGAGTTTACTCGTTGGACCGCGCATGGGACTGCACCATCGGAGAGGGGAGAGCGGGCAGCAGAGGGCGACAACGTCCTCTGCTACCCGCGGATAAACGAAGGAAGTGACGCCACCATCGGCGTCAGTCTGATGATGTTTGCAGCCGCAAACGAAACGTTTCAGGTAAATAAACCTTTTCTGTGTTTTAAAAAGAACTGAAAGATGGAATCAGTTCAGTGGTTTGGGATATTTGCCAGATGTTTTCATGTTTTGTGTTCTGATGATTCGGTGTTTCATAATAACTTCTCATTATTAGACTAACCTTAATAATGTTCAAATTTCTCATCAGTTCTGCCTGTTTATTCTATTATTCTCTAAGTGCATGTGCTGCCTTCACAAGTGGACTTTCCTCACTTTGGGATCAATAAAGTCTATTCTGTTTTTCTGATCAGAGGGACTTTTGACACCTCATACTAGAAAATATTTTGCATTTAGCAAAAATTCACATTGATGGTTTTCTTTTTAAAATTTTTGCAACAAATGGTTTTGAAATAAATGATGGTGTTTAAGGGTTACCCCTTCTTTCCACCGGAGTCGTCAGCAGCACGTTACTGCAGCAGCACGTCTTGCTCGCGTAAGCTGCTGCTTGGCCCTTCCCACGAGACGCGAAGATCCCAAGCTGGGATAGTGTAATCTTTTATAAGCATGCTGCACAACACAGCCAACAAACCCATATTCTCTGCTCTGAGTTTTGAAAACGTTTATGCATTTTATTCAAACTCAGACACACAGTTGTGCAGGGCTGCATTTCCTACGTGATTTAACTCTATGATTACCAACATGTGCCTGTGCCTGCTATGTGCTTAAAGGTGCCATCAGGCTTTACCTAGAGCAGGGGTCGGCAACCTTTTCCCTTCAAAGAGCCGTTATTACCCATTTCCCACAGTAAAGAAAACACTGGGAGCTGCAGCAGCCACTGCGTTGCGGGCGGGGCCTACCCTCAGACAGCAGAGAGCTGCTTTAACCAATCACAACAGATGACCGCAACCAATAGCAGTCGCTCATGTACCTCAAAGTTATCTTTCACAGAAGATAATTAATAAAACCGTTTGTATAAAATTGATCCAAAAGTTGTAGCCCGTCTGTGCTACAATATTTCGATATTTTTCACCCTGCTAGTGGTTTCAATAGTTGAGCAGGTGATGCTTTTTGAGGCGTCATACAACTGTTCAGAATACAAATCCAGGCTCTGTCTCTTTGGACTGTTGTAATTCAACTTTGTATTGAACTAAACTTTGCATTAAACATTGTTGAAAGTGTAGGAAAAGGATCCAATTAATTAGTTTTTTCCCCTCATTTACACTGACATAGATAATGACGTAGTGTGCGTGGCTCTGGTGTTAATCAGGTTTAATATTTCTGTTTGCAACAATCTTCACAAGAAAGCAAAACAGTTAAATGACAAGATTCGCACTGACCAGATATTTCCCGTAGCCTGTTTGATTATTTATTTTGACGGAGAAATCTCAAGCCTGCAGATGCGCTGACATTTTAATCGTTACGCACATCGTGGTGGTAGCTACATCAACCAGGAAAAGATTCCCATTCATCAGAATATCTGAGATGGCAGCTCGCTGTCAGCGCATGCACAAGGTGTACAGCGAGCTGCAGATGTGTAGATCAGGGGCTTGGAGCGCATCGTAGAACCAGAACCATGCAGGAAGATTCTGTTTCCTAAACCCGGTCTCTCAGAGACTTGTCACTTAAAAAATGTTCCCTGATTATGAATCTTTGGCTGAATAGCGCTTGTTCCTGTCTCCAACACTGCGACACATCCATGAGCCTGTGGAACAGAGGCGACCTGTTCAGGTTTACGCAGACAATTTTTAAATTTAGAATTGGCTACAGATAAAAAATGAATGCAGTAAAATAAAATACATTGTAATTAAATATTGATTAATTAGTTTACAAGCAGAGAGCGGCATCAGATGGATGAGAGCCGCGGGTTGCCGACCCCTGCCCTAGCGTATAAAATCTGACACTGGAAACAACAAACTACACTCATGAAAACATGACGTTTTTGACCCATTATTGTCATGACTCCCATCCTTCACCCTCCTCCACTTCCTCATTATACCTTCATTCAGCTCACCTGGTTCCTCTCACCAAGCTCCAGCCAAGCCCTGCTTTCCCCAGCAACCTCTGTCAGCTTCAATCAGCTCCATTCATTCCACCTGCTCCTGTAATCAGCCTCATCCCATTCACCTGCTTCCCCTGCTATAAAAGAACCAGCCATCCAGTCAACCGATGCCAGATTATTACAGCCTTGTCAGTAGTTCTCCAGCCATCCACCCTGCCTGATCTTTGCCTCTGGACCTTGTTTTTTGCCTGACCCCTGCCTTGCTTTCTGCCTGCCACCTTGACCTTAGCCTGCCTCTGAACCTGCCTCAGCCTCGCCCTCCAGGTACCTCTGCATTAAATAAAGACTTTTTATATAATTTTACTGTGTTGGCGTCTTCACGGGTCTTCTGAACTCGGTTCCTGACAATTATTGGCACTTTTTCGGCCATAATTCGGAACAGCACACATCTATGTAACCCTATTGCAATACTGTATTCTAGCTAATATGCAGTAGTGTGGCTCTTTCATGGAGAAATTGTATTCTGCTTATTATGATGCTTTTTTTTGAACTTCAAAATCCCATCAGCTCAGTGCCATCAAGTCTTGGAAACATGAACAACAGGTCAAACTTTACAGTAAAATGGCCAAAATTGCTTTGATGTGTAAAATAAATTCTAAAAGTAAACATAAAGTGATACTGGGGCAGATTTGGTGTGGTGATCCAAACCGTTCTGTTATAGGACATAGCTCAGACCTCCTGCTCCCCTCATTCTCACAGAGTCTCTGTTACATTTGTGCATTACCATCATTTTCTTGAACAGCGGCTTTTTACCCTTCTCCACTCCTCCATTATGTTTGTTCTCTATCTAGATGGTGATAATAGCGGCGCACACTGGTGCACCAAGCAACTGGGAGCAGGTCTCTCATGATATAACCATTCCCGTGTCACTGAAAGAAATTCAGATGGGCCACAGATCTGCGTGTGTTAACAGAACGGTAGATAAAAGTCCCGCTAACTTTATTTGCCAAATGCAGACAAGATGGCGCCATCGCTAGTAGAAGCGTGAATCTGCAGCAGCAGCAGGCTTAAATCAGTGGTCTCCAGCTCGGCAGCTGTAGCTTTCTTATCAGCACGGCTGAGAAAGTTTTATAATTGTCCTTGTGCACATGCGCAATTATCATTCTCCTTCCTTGCTCCCGAAAGAACAGTTCGGAGCGCAGAAATGTCACCAGGTTTTTCGCTAGGCACTTTAAAAAAGGGGGGTCAAAAAGTTGCTAGGAACAGCGACAAAGTCACTAGGAGTTGGCAACACTGCCTCTCGCTCTGCCGCTAAGCTACAGATGGCAAATGCTACGGGCTGAGCATGAACGTGCATGATGTCATCACGCATTACGCTGCCTCTGGAAGGCACTGGGGAAGCAGGCTTGTTCAACCCCAACATGCTCTTTCTCTATGATTTTACAGAAATACAAAAGCAATCACAGTAAAAATGCCAGGAAACATTCAGGACCAGGGGCCTCATTTATCAAGCTTGCTTACGCACAAAACGAGGTCGGAAAACTTCATAAGCAACTTTCCACGCAAACTTTAGGATTTATGAAAGAAAACTTAGTGGAAAAATGTGCACAACTTTAAGATGACTAAGGACCTGGCTTAAGTACATGTTGGACATGGAGAGCACCTGCAGTGCTGCTGCTGAGAAGATACAGTTATGAAATCCTGCAGCATTATCAATTGTACTGCTTCGTTTTCACATAGAACAAGACCCCACACATGCACACACACGTGCGAGCATGCGCACACACACACACAAACACATGCGTGCACACACACACACACCCACACAGCCTGAAGCGCAGAATACGGAATGCAGAATATCAGCAGGGGGACAGATTGAGACAGAATGTCATGCGTCTGTGACAGTGTGTGTCCTGTCACTGTGACCCGATTGATCATGCGCCCTGGCTACTTGGACAAGGGAGATCTCTGTTTGGCTGACTGGTTAGTGTGCCTTACTATTACCTGGGAGTCTGGGGATTGAATCCTGATCGGATCATTTTTTTAATATCCGCCACAGATCTCTCTGAAGAACTCACAGCATTGACGGCTTCAGCAACGCTGTGCCACTCTGTGGATTTTCTCTTATTTGTTTTGCAAAAGCACTTCCTTTCATTTCTCTACCTCACCCACAAGTACCCCAACTTCTGCTTCTGTGAAATAGCGCTTCCTTGATCTACGGTCATGATCGAACAACAAGTAGGCAACAAGCTGGCTTATGTATATGCATGAGATCCACAAGGCAATTTGCATTGACCATTTATGGCAGTAAGTGGGCGTGGTGAGGGTGGGTTGGGACTAAAATGCAGCTGAGGGCCTGTCTAGATAGTTTCTGATTTATGAAGCGGAGATTGCGTGCAGCTGTGCGTACTAGGGTTGTCACGGTATGAAAATTTAACCTCACGGTTATTGTGACCAAAATTATCACGGTTTTCGGTATTATCGCGGTATTTTTTAAACGGTGTTGCATATGTTCAGAAAGCATTGATAGTCCTGTTCTACACAAACTGAAATAGTTTTGAAAAGGTTTAACAGTGTTTATTAAACCTAAAATAACACAAAGCCTTAGCAAAAGTGCAACTTTTCACAAGTAAAGGAACAAATAGCTTCTTTTTCTGGAACATGTTACAGTAGTCAGTGCGGGTTTAAATGATACAAATCCAAACATTCAAAACATAAACAATATGTAAACAAATCAAAGAAACACCACTTGTTTTCTCATATACTTGTTTTCTTCATTATCAAAATGAAAATCTAAAACTCCAGTCCACACTTGACTTGAGCACTGTACAAGTCAACCTTAAAAAATATGTAGTTAAAATAAATAGCCACTTTAAACAAATTACTAAAATAACTACTACACTATGTAATCAAATCCAAATGTTCAAGTATAAATGGCATTGAATAAGTAAACAAATCAATGACAAGGAACTAATTGTATATTTCTCTTCATCATCAACAAATAAGATGTTTCATCCAGCAACAGGGTGTCCGTGACACGGTTTAAATGCTGGCAGAGGACGCTGCGGCTGCAGTATATAGTGACTCGTTGCATTCTCCCTCAACCAAAAGTCCTCACGTCATGCATTTAAGCTAAAATGCTAATGTTAACTTACCTTGCACTGGCTGTAGAGACGTGGGTGATGGTCACGCAGATGTGCCATTAGATTCGAAGTGTTGCTGCCTTTTGCAGACACTTGTTTCCTGCACGTCCTGCAAACGGGATAGCAGTCTTCTATTAACTGTCCCTCAGCATTTTTCAGAAATCTAAAATATGCCCATACTTCCGAGTTAGTCTTCTTTGAGGGCTGATGGATGTCCTGGGCGCTGCCGTCTCCTCCTTCGGCCATTATTTCAGCTTCAAAGTTTTGGTGCCGTTGCAAACTAAAAAGTGCGTGTGCGCGCCGCGGGAACTTCAGCTGAAGCGACGGTGGCTGGTAAGGGTCACCGCACCGAAACCGCGGCCACGGTAAACCCACCGAGATAATTTAGTTTTTTAAAAACTGGACGGTTATTTTTATTGTCAACTTTTTTACCGGGGTTTACCGCTATACCGGTTACCGTGACAACCCTAGTGCGTACTCCATGTTTGATAGATCACAAACCTACTTGGTGAAAGTACTTTTTTTTTGCTGAGCTTAAGAACAGTTTTAGTAAGGATTCCACGCCATGTTTGATAAATGAGACCCCAGGGCATTGCAGGAGAAAGTATGAGGAAGAAATTTTACATTTCTATACATGTATTGGTTGTTAAACTTCTTTATAGTCCCTTTAACATACATATTTGCATGTTGTTTCTGATACCTGGCTGTATTTATATTTTTGAAAATTCATAAATGATTAAAGATTAAATATGGTTTTTGGTTTGAAAACGCCCTCTGAGAGACTTGAATATAAAACAAATCCTACATGTTCTTTAACTAGAATTTCCTTGGCCATTAGGAGATTTCCTTCATGTGATTTTTTAAATCAAAGCTAGCTGGACTGGAATTTCATTTAAGGATTTCATCCTCATTTTAATCCATGTCATGCTCATTTTTATCCAATCCTATTGTAGTTGGGAAAACACTTTCTTTTAACTTTCCAGGCACAGAAAAGAAATCACAAAGAAGCAGAAGGATGAGACCACATTAGCATCCTGTGATAGTCCCTCTGGGAGCAGCAGGAAGGGCAGGAGGAGGTGGAAATTAGAAAAAGAAGGTAAAATCAGGACAGGGGCTACAGTAAGCTGTCTATATGTTGCAGCAGTGGCCTGGTCTGACTGTGACTAGCTGTCAGTGAGCTACATCCTTGGTGAGTTGAGTGGTGGGCACCATGTAGGTGTGCAAGGTCACACGTGTGCAAGGTCACACAAACAGGCAGGTTTTTGTTCCCTTGGTGAATAGACGTCTATGAAACCATGACATTTAAAACACGACAGAGACTTCAGAGAATTCAAAGGTGCTGAGTTTTTCTTAGCAAGCTTCCTTCAAAGGTGCAATCAAATTTGAGAAATATGAGCTCAGCTCCCACAAATTTTGTATCTCTGCCCCACAGGATAATTAAGTAGCCCCCCTGCTGCATGCACGTTGATAGTGCATGCTGAAAATAATAAAATACTGATTCATTTAAAGGCAGGTCTGTATGTATCAAGCTACATTTTGAACACCACAGAAAGGCCCAACCCCTTCCCGCCCCTAAAAAAGGTTAGGCCACACCTCCAGCATGCAGGACACAATGGATACTATCAAACAGTGGACCCCACTATTCTTTTAGCCCGCTTAAAACAGATCGGCCTCTCTGGGGATGTACATAGATGTTTCACTTCCTACCTCACAGACAGGACTTTTATGGTGAGTTTGGATACCTGTTCCTCTGGGGTCCACAGCATCACATGTGGTGTGCCCCAGGGTTCAGTTTTAGGCCCAGTACTTTTTAACCTCTATATCCTCCTTCTTGGCGGTGTCATCAGGAGACACGGAGTGAATTTCCACAGTTACGCTGATGATACACAGCTGTACATCTCCGTGTCTCCTGATGGCACATGGCCAATGGATGCACTTTTTAACTGCATTTTAGACATTAAATCCTGGATGGCAGAAAATCTTCTCCAGCTCAACCGGGACAAAACTGAAATTTAGTCATCGGTCCTGAGACCCAGAGAGAGAAACTTTTACCAAAACTACAATCAATGTCTTTTAATCCATCTGAACAAGTGAAGAACCTGGGCGTGAATTTTGACTCTGAGCTGACTTTTATCCCCCACATTAAAAATATCACCAAAATAGGTTTTTATCATCTCAAGAACATCGCCAGAGTCCACCCCATTCTCTCTCAGGCCAATACGGAGATGCTGATGCACGCTTTTATCACCAGTAGGATAGACTACTGCAATGCCCTGCTTTCTGGTCTTCCCAAAAAGAGCACTTCAGGTTTAGAACTTTTACAAAACTCAGCAGCACGTGTCCTGACGAAGACCAGGAAGCGGGAGCACATCACTCCGGTTTTAGAATCACTGCATTGGCTCCCCGTATGTTTATTTTAAGATACTCCTTAATGGTTTTTAAGTGTCTTGGCCCGTCTTATCTCTCACAACTGCTTTTACCATATGAACCCTCGCGGTCCCTGCGCTCCTATGGCAGCCATCTCCTTGTCATTCCTAAAGTCAGGACACACACTCACGGCGAGGCATCTTTTAGTTATTGCGGCCCTCGCCTCTGGAACAAGCTGCCGGAAGATCTCAGGCTCGCAGAGAACGTTCATGTTTTTAAGATCAGGCTCAAGACCCACATTTTTAGTTTAGCTTTTAACTGATTTCTATTTATTGCATTGCTTGTTTTACTTATTTATTTATTTTTAATTACTGTTGTTACACATTTATGTTGTTTTATTTGTATAATCACATTTAACTGGATATATTACATCATACATTTTAGATATTTTCCATATTAGCTCTTGTTATTTTAAACATGTCACATATTTTAATCCTTCCAGTGATTCCTCTGTGGAGCTCTCTGCCTTAGGACCGGTGGTCGGTGGCTGTGGCGCTCCTAGGGTAGTGCCCAGGTAGTGGTGGGGGTTGCCACCCTCCCTCCCAGGGCGCCCTGGATTGGTGTCTTGGCTGCTGCCGTCGATCTGCTGCTGTCGAGGTAGATGGCTCCCTTGATGGCGTGTCTTTCATTACATGTCCAATCTGAGCTCAGCCTAGTGTTTACTGTGGTTTTTTAATGTGTTGTGTGTGTGTGTGTGTGTGTGTGTGTGTGTGTGTGCGTGCGTGCGTGCGTGTGTGTGTGTGTGTGTGTGTGTGCGTGTGTGTGCCTGGGAATAGTTTGTGGATTAGGGGTCAAACTGTCACAATTGTTTTAATTTCCCTTTGGGATTAATAAAGTATTCATTGATTGATTAAGTGTGGGAAAGGGAGGGAATGTGGGTTATATGGGTCAATTTAATCTGTTAAGCACTTTGTGTTGCATCCTATGCATGATAAGTGCTATATAAATAAAGTTTGATTTGATTTGATTTGATTTGAAACAACCATCATTAGCACCTTTTCAGCCATAATGCAATGCATCAAATAGCAATTTCTAGCTAATATAGTTAATCCAGCCCTGGCTTTGCTTCTATTTCAAATGGCTCCAAGCCAACAAAGTGTGATTCCTGCAAAGCAGAGCCAGGTGACTGACATGAATCAGATCCACGGGGGGGGGGGGGGGGGGGGGGGGGGTAGGATATCACTTTTCATCAGCTTTTCCCCCTTCACCCGAAGCAGCATGCTTGTTTCACTGAAAACTTTCTTCTAAAAGCCATTTAAGCAGCTATTTTTCACGAAATATGACAAGAGAATAAGCATGCGAGTTGGAAAATTTGTTGCTTAGGAACGACGATGCTGTCCGTCATACAGAAAAATTCCCCACATAAATAATAGAGCCATCAGACTTTGTGGGAGACAAAGACAAAAACAACCATAATTCCTTTCTGAGACATTGTTTTATGGAAATTATAACATGGAAAGAAAGGACAAACAAAAATATGAAAAGACAGGTCACCAGGACAATGTAATCACATATCAAAATATGTCATAGGCGTTCACAAAAACATGTATTTTAGTTTTAATTACGCTAAATAAACCAAAAATAATAATTAACTATCTATTCACAATAAATTAACGAAACAATATATTTTCATTATAAAATCTAGCCAGTGGCGATCCGTTCTAAATGGCCCTGCCATCCAGAGGGAGGTGCCAAACTGCGCCCAAACCACAAACCAAATTGGTTTGATTAACTCAATGGCCCTCGACCTCCATACACAGGTGAATCTATTTATGAGAGAGTACTTGTGGTCTAGATGAAAATAGCCTCTTTTGAAGTTTCAAAAATCAGACAAAGGTTTCACGAAGCACAATTTTACAGAACCTGATATTAGTCTAGAATAATTGAATCCAGGTTTGAAAAGTGTAGGTGTATGTTTTATAGTTCCAATGTGGTTTAGATGCTTTAAAAATATCCTAAACTTTGCCCTTTTTCAGGTTTCACAAATCATTTGTCATCAATTATGGAATCTGCAAGTGGCCTAGAATATTCTAGTGCAGGTTTAACGTGTCCAGGTGTTGTAGTTTTTTATCTGGACCAGTTCCATTGTGGTCTAAATGCTATGAAATTGCAGGAATCTGCTATATTTGAAGTTTCATAAATCAGACAAAGGTTTCACATGCTGTAGTTTTTAGGTGTAGTCAAAAATGGTGTCAACAGTGCAAACATCTTTTTTTTTTTTTTTTTTTTTTAAGAAAAAAGGCTTTTAGCACTTCTTCTTGTAGGCATGTCCAAGTCAAGAAGCTAAGAAGGGGCTCCGGGGTCCGGGGTAGCCCACCCGCTTGAATACGTAGAGGGTAAATGTTGTTGATTTGAAGCTAAATCTATCACCTTTACTTATGACCAATAAGCTGTGATACTCTATATAAATATAGAATATCAACCTGCTTGGTCTTTGAGTGTTTAATCAGAAGATTCTAGGATTCTTTGCTTTTTCAGGGATCACCACACTTCGTCTCAATTCAAACAGTCAGGTTTATAAAAGATAAGAAATTTATTTTCTAAACAAATGAAAATCTGACAAGTTAACCAAGGCTACTGTGATGGATAAGTCTAAGAGGATGTGATGTTATGTATGGTGATTTAATGGTGTGTGTTTATCAGAACCTTGTATCTAGAAGAAAATGAGTTCTGGGTGTGAAAAGAATTTGGTTTGCATTAAACTATGAAGTTGGTTCTTATCAAAACGGCATCAGACGCAATCTGGCTGTGTTTTACGTACCCCTGAGGAGACTTCCCTTTCGGATCTGAGATGTCGGAGGGGGTCGGGTGACCCCAAGATACCAAGTAGGGATGAGCCGGATACTCGTTTCATACTTTCAGACGAGTATCCGGTACGAACAAAGCATTTTTGACGAATACGAGCATGAAACGAGTAAAACTCGTAAATATATGTAATCGTGTTGAAGGAGAATCCTCATTGGGTAACTGTCTTCACGCTCTGTGATTGGCCAGTCACATAGAGCGCCCGCCCCTCCCTACACACAAAACTGCAGCTGGCCGGGAGCGCAGTCCGTCCGGCTCATCCACGCACACACACACAGACAGTAACGGATCTCGCTGTTATTGCTTCACTGTTGCTCACGTTTCTTCAGTTTTCTCTAGGTTTTCTTCAGCTCGACTCTTTTTTGGTTGAATATTTAAAGTTACTTTTTTCGTAACTTACATGGTGCATTTGACAAGACAGAGCTGACGTGCTGCATCAGTCACTCACTACCTCCGCTCCGGTCGGGCTTTTTATTTATTTATTTCTCTCTCTCTCTCTCTCTCTCTCTCTCTCTCTCTCTCTCTCTCTCTCTCTCTCTCTCTCTCTCACATACACACACACACCTTAATCAACATTGTTTTGTTTAGCTTTGTGTGGGAAAATTCCAAGAACGTTAAGAAAAAAATCAGTTTAATCAAATACAATAAAAATTATATATAAAGTTGTGTCTGGTTCTAGCATTTCATATTTCCTAGTTCCTACTGCATGAGTTCAGATGTATTGATTCATGCACTTAAATATTAATGTTCTGATTTTATTGAAAAACTTGTTCTGTAATAGTTCCTTTACTATTGTGATCAAAATATTTAATCTCAATTCTGAGCCAGCTCTGTAAACAGTTTTCAAATAAACAATACACATAGCAACTTCTGATCAATCCTTATCAATTTCAGACTTAAAATAATATATTGATGTAAACCACACCCACTTCTGGTTAAACCACGTCCGGGTTATGCCACGCCCATTCCGAGTACAGATACAGATAATTTAGTTGGTTGAACAGATACAGATACAGATACAGATAGTGGTGTACTGTCTCTTCCCTAATACCGAGGTTCGTAGAAAAGACCGCAGTACAACCAGGTCGGTCCAGAGTCGTCTCCTGGATCACAACAGATAGATGAAATCTAGATGCATCTAGAACAGCTGTTTCTGAATAGCTGAAGGAACCGTTTTGCTGCGTCAGCTGTAGGCAGCTTTTAGCAGGGTTTCATACAGCTTGTCAAAAGATGCTATGGGTTAAAGAGGGTTCGCTCCGGATGGCCTGTCCGTAGCTTTCTCTAGAACTGACTCACCGTCAAGTGAGCTGTTTTAATATTCTCATATTATGATTTCTTGGCCAACCAGGACGTGCCATGTTAAGGGGTGTTAACAAGCAAACCTCAGAACAGCATGCCTTCTTTCAGATACAGCATGCTCTGATTTGTGGGTACGAAAATGTCTATGTGTCATGACGTTGTAACGGAATGAAGTGACTGTTTTCCACCTAAAAGTCATTTTCCCCCTCTCCTCTGACACAGAACTAATCTGCATGAGATATTGCCTCAAGGTCTCATGCAGTTGCTATAAACTGCTTCCTTACCAGCCCAAGAGAAGAATGAAGACAACCTGTCTAATTTCTAGGAAACCTGCTTTTGACCAAGTTTTCTCTGAAATGTTTTGTATCGGACTCTGTGCTGTCTAATGTCTTGATTAATCTGTGCTCCTCCTTGAACCGTCACCTTATCGTGGTGGAGGAGTTTGAGTGCCCTAATGATCCTAGGAGCTATGTTGTCTTGGGCACTTTGTGCCCCTGGTAGGGTCTCCCATGACAAATTGGTCTTAGGTGAAGGGTGAGACAAAGAACGGTTCACAGGATCTTTCATGGATGTAAATTCAAAGAGTCTGAGTACCCGGCCTGGAGGGTTACCGGGGTCCCACCCTGGAGCCAGGCCTGGGGTTGGGGCCCGTGAGTGAGCGCCTGCTGGCCGGGCTTTTGCCCATGGGGCCCGGCCTGGCCCAGCCCGAACCGGATACATGGGCTCATCCAACTGTGGATCCACCACCCGCAGGAGGAACATGAAGGGTCCGGTGCAATGTGGATCGGGTGGCAGACCAAGGCGGGAGCCTTGGCGGTCTGATACCCGGACAAGAAAACTGGTTTTTGGGAAATGGAATGTCCCCTCGCTGGCGGGGAAGGAGCAGGAGCTTGTGGCAGAGGTTGAGCGGTACCGGCTAGATATAGTCGGACTCACCTCGACACATAGCATTGACTCTGGAACCCAAGTCCTTGAGATGGGTTGGACACTCTCCTTTGCTGGAGTTGCCCTGGGTGAGAGGCGGAGGGCTGGGGTTGGCTTTTTGTTCGCCCCAAGACTCTCTGCCTGCGTGTTGGGGTTTACCCCGGGGGACGAGAGGGTAGCTTCCCTGCGCCTTCGGGTCGGGGAACGGATCCTGACTGTTTGTGCTTATGGGTAAAATATCAGTTCAGAGTACCCACCCTTTTTGAAGTCCCTGGGACGAGTGCTAGATAGTGCTCCATCAGGGGACTCCATTGTCCTGCTGGGGGGCTTCAGTGCTCATGTGGGCAATGACAGCTTGACCTGGAGGGATGTGATTGGGAGGAACGGCCCGCCTGATCTGAACTCAAGTGGTGTTTCGTTATTGGACTTCTGTGCAAGCCGCAGTTTGGCCATAATGAACACTATGTTCGAACATAAGTATGCCCATCGATACAATTGGTACTAGGGCAGCCTAGGTCGCAGGTCGTTGATAGACTTTGTAGTCGTATCATCTGACCTGCGGCCGTATGTTTTGGACACCCGAGTGAAGAGAGGAGCGGAGCTGTCAACTGATCACCACCTGTTGGTGAGTTGGATCAGATGGCAGGGGAAGATGCCACGTAGACCTGGCAGACCCAAACGCATTGTGAGGGTCTGCTGGGAACGCCTGGCAGAAGAACCTGTTAAGACGGTCTTCAACTCCCACCTCCGGCAGAGCTTTGACTGCGTCCTGAGAGCAGTGGGGGACATTGACTGCGAATGGGCTTTGTTCCACTCTGCGATTGTTGAGGCGGCTGTTGCTAGCTGTGGTCGCAAGGTGGCCGGTGCCAGTCATGGTGGAAACCCCCGTACCCACTGGTGGACACCAGAAGTTCGGGGAGCCATCAGGCTGAGGGAGGCCTACAGGGCGTGGCTGGTCTGTGGGTCTCCGGAGGCAGCAGAAAGGTACCAGATAGCCAAGCGAGGTGCAGCAGTGGCAGTTGCCGAGGCAAAATCTCGGGCGTGGGAGGAGTTTGGTGAGGCCATGGAGAAAGACTATTGATCGGCTCCAAAGAGGTTCTGGCAAACTGTCTGGCGCCTCAGGAGAGGAAGGCAGCAACTCGCTCACACTGTTTACAGTGGGGATGGGGAGCTGCTGACGTCAACTGAGGCTATAGTCGGACGGTGGAAGGAATACTTTGAGGAGCTCCTCAATCCCACCTATGCACATTCCGAGGAGGAACCAGAACCGGGAGACCTGGGGATGGACTGTCCAATCTCGGGGGCAGAAGTTGCTGAGGTAGTCAAACAACTACACAGCGGCGGAGCCCTGGGGGCAGATGAGATTCGTCCTGGGTATCTCAAGGCTATGGATGTTGTAGGGCTGTCATGGTTGACACGTCTCTGTAACATTGCGTGGTCATCGGGGGCAGTTCCTGTGGGGTGGGAGACCGGGGTGGTGGTCCCCATCTTTAAGAAGGGTGACCTGAGGGTGTGTTCCAACTATAGGGGATCACACTCCTCAGCCTCCCTGGAAAGGTCTACTCCAAGGTACTGGAGAGGAGAGTCCGATCGATAGTTGAATCTCAGATTGAGGAGGAGCAATGTGGTTGTCGTCCTGGCCGTGGAACTGTGGACCAGCTCTATACCCTTGCAAGGGTGATGGAGGGGTCATGGAAGTTTGCCTAACCAATCCACATGTGTTTTGTGGATTTGGAGAAAGCTTATGACCATGTCCCCGGGGGCACCCTGTGGGGGACGCTCCAAGAGTATGGGGTGGGTGGCTTTCTGTTAAGGGCCATTCAGTCCCTTTACCAGAGGAGCGTGAGTTTGGTCCGCATAGCCGGCAGTAAGTCAGACCTGTTCCCGGTGAGGGTTGGACTCCGCCAGGGCTGCCCTTTGTAACCGGTTCTGTTCATTACCTTTATGGACAGAATTTCTAGGCACAGCCGTGGTGTGGAGTGTGTCGAGTTTGGTGGCAGGAGAATCTCGTCTCTGCTTTTTGCGGATGATGTGGTCCTCCTAGCTTCATCCAGCTCTGACCTTCAGCTCTTGCTGGATAGGTTCGCGGCCGAGTGTGAAGCGGCTGAGATGAGGATCAGCACCTCCAAAACTGAGACCATGGTTCTTGATCGGAAAAGGGTGGCTTGCCAACTCCGGGTCGGGGGAGAGGTCCTACCTCAAGTGGAGGAGTTTAAGTATCTCGGGGTCTTGCTCACGAGTGAGGGTAGGAGGGATCGGGAGATCGACAGGCAGATTGGTTCAGCATCTGCAGTGATGTGGACGCTGAGCCGATCTGTCGTGGTGAAGAGGGAGCTGAGCCAGAAAGCCAGGCTCTCGATTTACCGGTCGATCTACGTCCCAATCCTCATCTATGGTCATGAGCTTTGGGTAATGACCGAAAGAACGAGATCGCGGATCCAAGCGGCCGAAATGAGTTTCCTCCGTAGGGTGGCCGGGCTCAGCCTTAGAGATAGGGGGAGGAGCTTGGACATTTGGGAGGGACTCGGAGTAGAATCGCTGCTCCTCCGGATCGAAAGGAGCCAGTTGAGGTGGTTTGGGCATCTGGTCAGGATGGCTCCTGGATGCCTCCCCAGGGAGGTGTTTCGGGCATGTCCTGCCAGCAGGAGGCCGCTGGGTCGACCCAGGACACGTTAGAGAGGTTATATCTCCAATCTGGTCCGGGAGCGCCTTGGGGTCCTGCCAGCGGAGCTGGTGGAGAAGGCCGGGGAGAGGACGGTCTGGAGCTCCTTAGTTGGGATGCTGCCCCCACGACCCAGACCCGGATAAGCGGAGGAAGACGACGACGACTCTGTGCTGTGACACAGAAATTATTGTCAGAAACAACGAAGATCAGTCTGCCTGAACACCTTTAACCCATGAGTCTTTATTCTGACAGCATTTTCTTCGTCATGCTCATCTGCCCTCCGTGCTTACTGATGCTTCTCTTTTGTTGGTCCATATGTTCAACATATGTTCAGTATGTTCCACACGCTCTGGACCTGCTTTAAAGTTCCGCCTCCTAGTTGATGACAGCAACAGGCAGCTTTCTCCACACAGTTTCACCCAGAGAAGAAAGTAGCTTCAGACGACTTCACAACTGAGCATCAGATGGCAGGATTTGGAGTTGGCTCCTGATATTTGGACATCTCACAACAGTTTGGCGAACAGCAATGCAACTCTACCACTGACTCCATTTGCTTTGCAACTTGATGTCTTATCACCAAAAATAACACAAGTTTTGCCATGTTGTGCAGTTGCTAATGCTAATTGTTAGCTTCTGCTAGCCGAGACATTCTGTTTATTGAACGCAAAACCAACAACAGCCGTCTCCGTTGTGAGCCAAGATGAGTGAGTCCATGAATGCTAAGTGACAGTGTTACATAGATCTGTCGAGCTTTTAAAATCCTTAAGTTTCACTGTCTATTTTCTATTAAAAGCTAATGCAGGAGATGTAGGAGACTATTTTCATGTTTAATCTGGATGAAAGACTCAGAGTGACCGATCATTTTAAAAGGTAAATACTTTTTTTTTCATTGAAAGTCCTCTTTAAAATAGTTCAGTGCTTCATATTATATTTTCTGTCCCTACAGACAAACACAAACAAAGACAAGTTATTATGATTTCATTTTGACATTTGTGTGATAAATATTTATACCATATTAACACTGCAGGTCTGAATTCAGACATTTGTTTTCCCCTGAAACCTGAGGTACTTTGCATGTTTGTTTACATTATAATTTAAATGTGCCACCATCAGTTTTCAGTGTGAAACAATCTAGGTCCCTGAAGTTACCTGCATGACCATTATGGAAGGTACTATGGATGCTACACATCACGTGTCCCTCAGTACCTCACCTCCTGCAGCACAAAAATGCATTACCTGAGTCTGATATTTATCCAATTCAGGACCATATGGATATAACTGTGTGTTCAGAATGTCATAATATGCCTGATGTGGGTCACACATGGGCAAAAAAAATTCAAGATTGGCCCATTTTGCCTAAATGTAGTCTGCTTTGGATGCAAAATATAGCAACAAACATCAAACAAACAAATGTGTTCCTGAAAGTAATAAATCCCAATTCGTTCATAAGGATTTTGGTCTGGGACTTTAACACGAATAAGCTATAAACTGATTTGCTCAAGCATTGCTCTGAGAGAAAACCATCAGCAGCTCAAACAAAAGATTACACTGTAAACCTGGATAAGTTGAATCAACTTAAAAAAGCCTAGGTTACACTTTCTCTTTAATTTTTTAAGTAACGAAGCATTAGTTGAGTAAGTGCAGTGGACTACATCAAATCAAATCAAAGATACTTTATTAATCCCAGAGGGAAATACATTCAATACACTGAGCTCTTAATAGAGTGGAATGGGAATTTTGAGTTAAATAGTAACGACTACAGTAACTAAAGATACTTAGTTTACATTTACCCATTTATGTAATTTAGCTTGATAATAAAGTATTACTCTGTTATAATTTGAAACAAATGAGTTCTTAAAACAAAAAAATATTTCAATGAAAGAAGCCATATAAAGTAAAAACACGTTTAAATTAAAATATAATCTTTATTCAGCAACAAAAGTAACTTTTTTTTACATTTGCTTTACATCATCTGAAATTTGTGCACAAGCTAACAAGGGAAAACAAAAAAGAAACTAACAAATTCAAGGTGAAAACTGTAGAATTAACAGAAAAACAAGCAAATACAAGCACAAAAGCCCTTAATGCAAGGCAAAATAATATTTCTTTAATAAGTTTACTTACGGTTGATAATAAAAAAATCTCACATTTGACAACTTGTAAAGAGGAGGTTCTAGCTGATTCTTGAGTGTTTGAAGACTTTTTAAAGTACAGAAGTACCTGTTAAAATATCAAAAGTGTCCTTTATGTACTATGGGTAGTTTAGATGTACACGGTACACGGGCTGGGGCTGGCTATCAACATCCATCACAGTTTTTATTTCCTAGATGATTCTCACTGAAGAACTTCCATTGTGGTGAAAGGATGGCACCTGTTGAGAAACATTTTCTTGGATCCCCACTGGAACATCACTCTAGAAATGTTCCTCTTCATCAGTGTCCTGAAAAAAGGAAAACAGCACAATCACATGATCAACTGGCACAACCTAGTCACGTAGTGGGTGCTAAGTAATTCCTGCGGTACTAGTTTAGCTAACTCAATTACACGTAGTGGAGGCGCCCTTGCGGATCCGAAATGTCAGGGTGGTTGGAGACCCCCGAGTACAGAAGTCCGTAGACTAACTTCTAGTACAACCAGGTCGGTCCAGGCTCGCTTCCAGGCAACACAGGTGGACTGGATGGAACCAAGCATCTCAAAACCACTCTGGAGGAGTGTTGCAAAATCAGCTTTAATCTGCAGTAAAAATCTCTTGTTGTCCTCAGCTTTGCAGGTGCAAAAGCTTAAGGTTGTGACAGCGTGTCAAAATCCTTTGGTAGCTCAGCTAAAGATGGCTAGTCTTAAAGTTTTGCTCTCCAACCCTTGTTCTGTTGGAGGTTCGAACTTGCCTCAGGGTGGAAGCAGAGCGGCTGGTTTTACAGCCCGCTGTTTATCTATTACCAAAGTTATCAAGATTTCTCAGAACACACACTCTGTGATGCAGAGCCGCTGAGTCTGCAAAACAAGGTTAGTTTAAGTGTAATGCCTCTTGATTTAGCCATACTTCTTGTCTGGAAATGTGATGACCTAATCCAGTAAATATACTTAGTATCATTGAAACAGATTCATGAAACATTTCATCATTATAATACATGGCAATATTTAGTGATTATTAATTATAATATCTTAGTTATAAGATCTTCTTTTCTTCAATGATTATTTAGAATTATAAAATTATTACTTTTAATTATGAAATCTTCTTTTCTTCTGGGAATAAAAGTTTATCTAACAGAGTTCTCTTGTGAAGGATCCTGGAAAAGAATGCTACTGTCATCTTTCATTATCTAATGAAGCTTCAGTTCAGCTGATGAAGTCATCTGATTAAAGAGCCTGCGTGCAGATATTCCATCTCCTGTCAGGGTAAAATACAGCAGAATGTGTGTAGCCAGGGTTATTTGCTCTGGCCGTGCATATGAACCGTGGGATCTCAAAATCAGTCCATTTGGTGACGCTACACATATGTTGATAGTACAATTGCCTCTTTGAACAATTGAGGGTTAAGTTTCATATTCACAACTCATGTATTTTTAGATACTTACAACTAAGACACTTTGTTAAGTCGGTTGCCGAGGAGTTACGTCATCAGGAGCCGCCAAGACGTGTTCCAATGTTCATGTTCTACCGAGGTGTGTGTTCTCCATTTGTCAGCTGTTTGGTTAGCTGTGCAAGGATACACGGGAGGTGTCTTGCAGCGTAGCCTTGGTCAAAAATTTTGTTACCCATTTTGTTTCCTCTCTCTGGTTTAAAACCAGAGAGAGCACTTTAAGTTAGTTGTTGTTTGGCTGCTCCCTATTTTTAGCAGAGGGAGTTTATTTTAGTTTTACTATTGAATACCTTTTATCCCACTTTTGTTAATGAACCTTTTTAAGCCTACCATTCTCTCCCCTCGTTCCATTCACTCATTTAACATCCCAAGCGACACCAACCCTAGGATTCATTCCCTTTAATTTTTCTTTATTTTATTTTACTCTGTGTTCTCCCCTCACCGCTCCTAGACGCCAGAGGGGACGTAACATACACGTTTAAATATAACGTTATCTCCCGTGTCCTGTGTCAAACGCTGTGGAAGCCGCGGTCACGTGATGTACATCTGTTCTATTTAACTGTTTTCTTTGACCAAGAAAGGACAGTTAAACAAGCTGTAAGACATAAACAAGGTGCCTGGCCTCACGAGACATCGCCTCGCAAAGCCAGGCGCGTTGACATTGAGAAACTTCCTGTGTGTTGTCCAGTTCAAGGTAGCGCACCCTCTGCATTGGTTTAAAGACAGACCATCTAAAATCAAGCCAGACCTTGACCCAGCCTGTGACTGTTGTAGACGAGCACCTGCTGCATTTTTTCATTTGTTCTGGACATGCCCTAAACTGCAGGGATATTAGTTTATCTTTGAACTTTCCAAGATTTGTGGGACTACTGCGCTCCTGGATCCTTTGACCGATCTGTTTAGGGTGGTTGCAGTGGAAGTTCCCTTGAACAAATGCCAGTAAGTTGTGTCGCTTTTTGCTGTTTTCTGGATAAAAATCCAGGTTATCCAGGTGAAAGGACTCACCCGCCAGCATGTGGACATTGGATCAATGAGGCTATATTCCATGTTCACCAGGAGAGGATTAGGCACTGCTTGAGGGTGGGGCTCTGTTTGGGGATTTAATCTTGTCTGGTTATTGTTTGTGTCTTATTTTAATGTTCCTGGTGATTAATTTTGGTGATTGTTTCTTTTGTTCTGTTTTTGATTAGAGTCTCATTAAAACTTGTTTGGTGTTTGTTTTCTGTTTTTGAGTTTGGTTCTGTGTACTGGGGAGGGTGGGGAGGGGTTTTATTCTTGTTCTGTCTGGTTTTAAAATATTTTGAAAATGTCGATAAAATGACCTTGTTAAAAACATGTGAACTATCAAACACTGAACTGATATCACTGTAATTAATAATAAAACTAAAACAGGAAAAAACATTGCGATACAGAATTTCTTTTGAAATATTCCAGACGCACCTCGCTGAAACACATCTCACTTTCTGTCTGACTGATGTAATTTCTTTAACTTCATGACAATCTGCATGCAATGTTTGGAAAAAATAGATCCTGTGCAAAAACAGTATATCTTTAAATGTAGAATTTCACATTTTAATCATTTGTTGCTCTAGTGGGAGAGGTTTAGTCAGTGGGAATGGCAGAATGTCCAGAAGCCGCATGGAAACAGGACCACATCTGTACACGCAACAGAGATTAGAGACAATCAGGCTTTTCTTGTGGCAGCACCTAAAGAAATCAGCTGACTTCTAACATTAAACATTATTTTTAAAACTCTCCCTGTTTTTGTTGCCTTTTCACACCGATAGATTGATGTGATGCTTTCATTTTGTTTGCAGTTTTTTGTATATTTCTGCATGTATTCTAATCTCAGATATTTGCTATTTTGCTGTTTTTGTTGTTTTGTACATTTGTCAACATTGATGAATATAAATAAAGTGGATTCGATTGGATGAATATATAACTGAAAATCAACTAGCCATTGATTGTAACATCAGGACAGCCAACATCTGGCCTGTGAGCGCTCTCTTATCTTTAAAGATTTCCACGAGTCTAGGACTGTGATGGTGGTCTTGTAGGATTCCTGTCCGAAGTTCTTATCAACTCATCTGTTGTAAAAAAAATAAAATAAAGAAAGAAAAAGAAACTTGTAGGCATAAGTTATTACTGTTACAATTTCTGTGGATATTTTTATTGTTGCTAGCAAAAAAAAAACTATTGTTTTTATACCGATAAAATTTGTTTCACATGGTTCCTATTTGTTGGCTAAAGAAAGTACAGAAGTGACAACAACCATATTTTATGGGCCAAGTAATTTTTTTCATAAGAATTGCTCTGTTGAATACAGAATATAGGGCAAATCTACAAACTTACCTGTTTTTCAGTAGAGTAGGCCAATGTTGACACATCTGGATAACGGCGGGTTTGCCCTTCACAACTCCATTCCTTCAAAGAGCGAATGTAAGATCAGACTGACAAGTACTCTCATGGAATTAGTACTGTTTATGTATAACTTTCAAGTTTTTATTGGTAGTCTTTATTAGCTGTGCCCTTTGGACACATAAAACCACAATTTTCTACTTCCACACATCCTTAGTTAGTTAAAGGTACATATACTAAAAGAAAATGACGAAAACAAACTACATTCAGCATTTCAAATGCTGCTTGTCTGGTTCAGCTCAACTAGCAACAGCCATTTATTCTGATTCAGTGCATTGGGGGCAAAACGGGTGCTCAGTTACATTACCTGTGGACCAGTCTGATAAAGTGTTGGTAAAAATTGTTACCACTTTAAGAAACGTTTAAATTTGTTAATCACTACATTTTTCATGCAAATCGTGTGAGGCTCTAAATTACCGTTTAGTCATTGAACTCTGGCCGTTCACCTGAGGCTTCAAACATGGGGTGGAAAACGTGCTTGTTAGAACGTCAGTGCAGCTGAGTGCTTCCTCTTTGTTCAATGGTACTTTCTTCAGTCTAGTAGTGGCGGCAGTTGGCCACACAGGTGCCTGATATTTTTTATTTTTTTAATTGGCTTTTAAAAATATTTTGGGTCGATGGCCGATATAGAAAATTTTGAATATAACAGCCCAATTTATCGGTCAGCCTCTACCATCAACATACCCCGGTTACTCTGATGAAGGCAGTGTCGGTACAGGATCGGCTCGGGGTCCTTCGACTGCCGATGACGTCAAAGTAGTTGATTGGCTGAACATGAAGCTTACGGAAGTTACGTTATCACGTTATGATTTTGATTGGTCAGAACAAATTTGCGGTTGTGGTCTTAGCGGTTGTTGTCCTGTAGTCCAAAAATCAACACTTTTTGGAGAAAATATGTTTGAATTTCCAAAGGAAATGTAAAATATAAGCAAATGATAAACGGTGACCCTCAAAAGCTCTTGATGTGGATGAAATGGGGCAAAATAAAATATAAGAACTTTACTGAAAGACACCAAGCAATATTTTGTGTCAAAGAATGTATTTAGATAACAACTAAGGAAATATACAGACAAACTCCACATTAATGCAAACAGATATGGCTTCACATATAAGAACTGTTCTATTTCTTGTCAGTCCGATGTTGGTTTTATGCAGTTTCACATTCTTTACAAAACAAAGATAATATGGTGTTTTATTAACAAATTACAATTATAAAGAAAACATTTAGGTGTTAACCAACAAGAATGTATTAACAAAACTGCTGATGTCTTTCCAAAACGTATATGTGAAAGCTGAGTAGATTTGCAGTAATGTGACATCATCAGCAGTCGAAGGACCCCGAGCCGATCCTGCAGCCGAGCAGATCCTGTACCGACAGCGGCAGTGAGCGTCACATTATGTCAGCAAAGGTTGTAACAAACCCTTATAGCTCTGTGTACAACAAAGAACTAAAAAAAGTGATAATGTCAACAAATTTGAAACATTTAAGTAATGTGAACAAGATAATTTGAGTTGAATCAAAATCTCGGTTTTGGCGTAGGAGCGGAAATCAGTAATCACTGTGCACAAAATGCAAACTACTCAGAAGATGCAGCCACGTTAAATCGAACCCCTCTCACTGCACTGAGGATTTTAACAAAGTGTTACTATAAGAAAAAAATCCATCGATTCATTTTGTGCTTTACTAAACTCCCTCTCACTGCTGGAGATTACACCTGGTTGCAAACACATGCTGTGTTTATTTTGTTACAAATTTGAAAGAATCCTTTTTGTTTCCACACACAACACTAAGTTGCCATGTATGACCCTGAAGCTCATTTTCATAATCTCACAAACCGCACACACACGTCTTTAACCACAAGCCCATCAGCTGATTAATAGAAGACTGTACTCACTAATGTGAAATTTAAATCTTCTGCGTAGCAAATGCATTGATGATGGAAAGGAAATCCAGTCTCCTTGTTCTATTTTCATTGTTGATGCATCTGATGCACAGATGGACGAACCGGACCGCTGAGAATACTGCTGCAGTAACTGAATTTGGACAAAAGAAATTCAAGGAAGTTATGAGTTGCGCACGGCCACCTCTCCCTTTCCTTTTCTGTTTTTTACTCCAAACATTTGTGCTGAACTAAGGGTGTAGTTGTTAGCCTGGTAAGCCATCCTATATATGTGAATATATAGTCCGGTCCATTGGCATCGATTTGCTCTTGACATTGGTGAGGGCTCATACATCAATGACCCCCCCCCCCCCATTCGTCTTATTATTTTATTTAAACCTTTACCATTATTTGTGTGTATAGATATGAAACAATCGATGCTAAAGGGTTAAATTGACACACAACAGCTTTTCAATAACATGAAGAACAGTAAATGTGGGATTTCGGTTCTTTATTGTTCTATCATGGATCATAGAGAAATTGGAAAGCCTGATCAGTCACCTTCAATATTTTTGACACCGTTCCTCCAATTAAACATTCCTCACCAGCTTTAAAGTTTCCACAAGACAAACTGTCGAGGCTTGACTGCAGCAGCCCCCTCCCTCTAAATGTATATATTTGCTCTTGAGATGCTCCTTTGTGGCACCTGCTAAATGTAACGGCACTGCAGGGTGGCAGAAAAAAGAGTGCATGCTGTTCCAAAGTGGCATTTCATGGTGGATAAACAGATAGGCTCTGGATTTGGACTCGATGGTTTCTGTTATTTATTTTTTTGTCTCATATTGAAGGTGACTGATCAGGCTCTCTAATGAGGCAGGGTTTATTGCTAAGACGTGTTACAACAATAAAAAAATAAATCAACCAAACACTAATTTCCAGCTTTAGGGAGTGTCTCCAGAGTCCCATTCACTGAGACGGAAAGCTCACGGTGATAAAACCTTCTTCTTTGCTTTTCTGACTGCTGAGTTAGACCCTTGTTCCATTTCTACGCCTTGCAGGGACAACAAACAAGATCAGATGTAAAAGGCGTGTCAAGTTCTCCTACCCACTGAATCTAATGCAGATGTTTACAACAGCATGTGCTTTGTGAATCACACTGAGATCAGTGCACAGAGGTGGGAAATGATGCACACAAAAGGAGAAAAGAACTGAATCTGGGCCTAAGTCCCAGCAGCTACATAGACAGATGATTATTTGGCATCAATGTGTTTTAGATTTGAATAAAAACAAATCTGTAGAAGAAAAAATTAGTACAACATAACAAGGAATATACAGTGCTGCTTTACCAGTAAGATACAATGCAAGTGCCACGTTATTAGATGATTTTATTAAAATAACTAATTTTATGTCTAAAGTGATTTTGTGCTGACTGCAGAAACCTCCTGGATGACACGTTTTCCTACGCAGAGGTAAATGGTGTGGCACAATGTAAAAGATGTCTTGTTTCTAACTCTCTCTGCAACAAAATGCAAACTCAATCTTAGAACATCACCACCACGAGCATCCTGCTGAAACAAACTTAAAGGAATCAGAACAGAAGCTATACAGCTCCCATTTCTCCTGATTCTGTGATTCTAACCCTTTCCTTTTCCTCTTCATCACTGTTTCTGCTTTCACCGCCTACTCCCCCACCTGTGGTCCCCTTTAACCTTATAGTTTCTTAGGTTTAGCCCACTGGCAGTTGTCTACTTTTAGCAATGCCCTGATACCTTCTCTGGAATACACTGTACTAGTTTTGCTGTCTGGTTTCCATTACTTCTGTGTTCTGGTGCCGCTAACACACGTGCCATCTCTAAAAGATCAATATGAGACACACTTCATGCATCATACCACACACTGGGAGTAAAGCCCTGAGATGCATCCTGATTACTCTGCTGAACTATATTGTTCTGATTTGTGGAGACGTAAACCCTGAGCTGGGTTGTGCAGCTCATTCATTCATTCACACCAGTCAGAGCCTGGATGAACACAGTGATATGGAGCAGAACTCAACATTAAAATGTCATTTAATTATGGAAACATTTGGTTCTTGCAGGACTCAGTTGTAGACCTGACTGTTTCAGACTTATTTACAATAAAGATTTTAGAGATAAAAACATAGTTTGTTGGTTGAACTTATGTGTTAATTCGGATCCACATTTTTTATTTTATCCGTGTAAAACAACAGTTTAGGTGTAAGTCGTCGCTCCACGTGCACATTAACAACCAGATGTGTGAGCAGTAGCCTACCTGTCCAGGGCAATGGCGGTCATTGAGTAGATGCTTGCAAACACCGCCGCGATGGGGAAGAAGTTGTGAAAGCGGCAGTAGACCAGTCCGAAGTACCACTCGTTGTGCACGGAGTAGACGAAGTTGATGACCGTGTTAAAGGCGGACATGGAGACTTCAGCCAACGCCAGGTTCAGGAGGAAATAGTTGGTGACGGTCCTCATGCGCTTGTGCGCCATGATGATCCAGATGACCGTAACGTTACCGACCACCGACACCACAACTATACAGCTGTACGCCACGGCCCAGAGCACGACTCTCCACGCCGGCTGCACAAACTGGTTAATGAACACGGTCTCGTTACTTGTGCCGCTGGGGCTGATTGTGTCATTGAGCACGTCGGTCGCGTTAAACGTTAGATCCATGTTGCCTTTAACGGAAAAAGCACAGAAAGCCCGGCTAACTACGCCAGTCTGAAAGTTAAAATAGGAATAGTTTGGAAAACCGTCCCCGCCTCCCGCTCATGGAACTAAGTGTTTTTCAAAGTGTCCCTTTCATAACGTCATGGGTTAAAAATGTCAGAGTCAGCGCAGGAGGTGGCAATAAAAAAACACTCAATAGATACAAATATATCTCCCATTTAGCACCGTGCGTAAAGACGAAGACGCGAGCTTTACGCGCGATGACAGCCCCGAACGAGCGCGCACTCCTTCAGCTCAGCTCCTCTGTCCGAACCGAGCCGCTGCGCAGCCTCTTATGAAGCGAGCCAAGGCGCATCCTTCCGAGGGGCAGGTCCTCATGATTATGGATGAGCTCAGATGAGCTTTTCATTTCATCCGATGCGAGGCGCGCGCCAGAGACCGATGGGATTATCGTCCCTAAATTCCTCTGATCTGATTTTATTAGGTCATTGTGCGTCTGCTGGCTATTAACAGAGCTCAGGATGGAACAAAGAAATTAATTAAGCAGGCATAGCAATAATAATAACAATAATACACTGTAATCTGTGCACTTAATGAAACAAAATGAAATAATTATCAAGTGATCACTTTTTAAGATATTTCATTCATTTTTGTTTGTTTTTATTGACAACAAGGAATGACAAAGCTTTCCCTGTGAAAAATCGTGTGTCTCACTGTTAAACTGACAAATGTTCACATTGATCCTGATTTACATTTAAGCATCAGACACCAAGGAATGCCAGGATCATTTCCCAAGAAAATCTGCTCATTATTGGTCGAGCACATGGGCGTCGCACCCGTGGGGGATGTGGGGGTTTCAACACCCACACTTTTCCAGCCGTTTTGCTCACCTCCACACCAGTCTGGTTTCTCTACGCCTCTACGTTGCACTCACTCTGCTTGCCTCATCTCCTTCTTCCCCTCCCTCGTCTGACAGCCGATGTCAGGTTTCAGGAGCTCGACTGGGAATTCATAATTTTACATATTGACGTTAGCTGTACAAAGTCTGAGTTTGATAAAGTGAAGAACAACAATTTGCAGAGGTTTATAACAGGCGCGGCGCCAGGTTTGGGTGGGTCACGGTAATTTGGGACGGACCTTAATAAGCAGAGAGAAGTGAAGCAGGCAGGTCGCGCTAGAAAATGTCGTTTAAAAAAATGTCATACATCCTGGCTTCTAGTCCACGCCATCAGCATTATTTTAATTGGTGTGTGTGTGTGTGTGTGTGTGTGTGTGTGTGTGTGTGTGTGTGTGTGTGTGTGTGTGTTTTCCACATCAAACACTGGTCCAACCAACCAGACCAGCGTGTCCAGTAACATATTAATGTTACAATTAAACAGTTTCACTTCATGTAGGCTAGGAACGTTTCACCTGCCGTGGCCCGACCGCTTCTGCTCCACATAAACTTTGTGCGTGATCAAATGTCTCTACAGGTGCTTTCTGAGCTGAAGAGGCTATTCTGCCTAACGCTCGGATGTTCTGATGGGAATCTTTTCTTGACTAATTTAGTTCCCTCCGCGATGTGCGTAGCGATTAAAACGTCACTGACATTTTAATCGACACATTATGTCAGCTCATCAGTATGCGTCGGGGTAATTCTTTCAAAACAACAACATCCTTGAGTTTATCCATCAAAATAAAAGTCAAATGGAAATATCTGTAACCTGCCATTTAACTGTTTTGCCTTCTTGTGAAGATTGTTGCAAAGAGAAACAACTAAACTTGATTAACCCCAGAGCCACGCGCACTGCACTGTACTCCATGACTGTAAATGAGGGGGAAACGATTTAATCGGATCCTTTTCTTTTCAACATGGTTTAATGTAAAGTTTCATTCAGTACAAACTTTAGTTACACCAATCTAACGAGACAGAGCCTGGATTTGTATTCTGAACAGTTAAAACATGTTTAAAACGGAGACATGCGTGACGCGTCTAAAATTCGCACCTGCTCCGCTATTATGGAAATAACAAGATGATGAAGAAGAAAATATCATTCCTATAGCGCCTCTCAAGATGAAAATCACGAGGCGCTTCACAAAAACAAAAAATGTAAAAATATAAAAAAGCATTTAGAAAATGTTTAAAAATATATTTAAAATGAGCAAAAAGAGACAATTGTGACAAAAAAATGTTAAGAAAGAGAGAGAGTGAACAGGAAAGAGGGGAAATCGGTGGATCCTGAGGAAGGTGGAATAGGTGGGGAGAGCAGAATAAAGAGAGAGTGGTGATGAAGGTCATCCAAAAGCCAGCTTGAACAAGTGAGTCTTCAGCTGCTTTTTAAAGGAGACCACTGAGTCCACTGATCTCAGGCTCAGGGGGAGAGAGTTCCAGAGTCTGGGGGCCACAGCAGCAAATGATCTGTCACCTTTGGTCTTTAGCCTGGTGCTGCACAACCAGTAGGCTTTGATCACTGGACCTCAGGGACCTGCTGGGGTGTAGGGACTAAGAAGATCACCAATGTAAGATGGTGCTTGTCCATGTAAGGCCCTATAGACCAGAACCAGGATCTTGAAATGAACCCTGAAGCTGACTGGCAGCCAGTGAAGCTGGAGGAGAAGCGGGGTGATGTGGGTGTGTTTGGAGGACTTGGTCAGAAGCCGAGCACAGGCATTCTGAATCACCTGTAGACGGTTCAGGGAGGTTCTGCTCAGACCCGTGAAAAGAGTTTTCAAGATGAATGTTCAGATGAATGAGAGTTCATCAAGATGAATAACATAATTATTTTAGGCACAGACAACATCCACCACACTTTTGAAAAGCTTGCAATGCGCCTGGCCGAGCAGGGGATCTTTTATCTGCCCAGAGCTCTGTAAAGAGAAATCATTAAGCAGGACTCTGATTGCATTAATAGAAACAGGAGAGTGTGTAATGAAAGTAATCACACTGGAAACTTTACTTTACAGCTCCTGGCTTTGGTGTGTTGTTGGTTGATTTTGTCTCGGCTGCTTCACCCGTTGGTCCACGTTCATAGGGCTGCTGACTTCCGAGTTCATCTTGTATTTAGCCTCTTTCTGGAACATTGCTCATTCCCTAATATCCTATACCACTTATTCCTTAGTAGGATCACAGGGAGCCTGTGTTTAGCTAAATTATATTTGCAATTAAATTAATAAAATAAATCTTATTAGTCTTTCCCAAACACCTGTGTAATAGCTGGAGTTCCACAACGGGAACTACGGACGGCCTCTTTCATCTCTTCCCAAATGAAACTTCAACCCACGCTGCATTTATTAGACAATGAAAGTTGGGAAACAGAACATTTGTATTTGGTTTCAAATGCAGATTCTGCACAGCAAATTTGAAAGTTCAGAATTAATACTCTCAGAGTTTAAATTAACACCTCTTCAGAGTTTCTATGGGAACTACTGCTTCCATGTTAAATCAACACTTTTAAAATAGTCAACATTTTAACACCATTTTAGTGTTAATACTGAACTCTGCTCGTGTTAAATTTTAAAACCCAAATTAGTGTAAAAACTCCAAAAGAAAACACTTGTTGAGTTAAATTTTGACACCAAGACAGTGTTACCCTAACTCTGGGCTCTCCCTTAGAGATAGGGTGAGAATCTCAGTCATTCGGGAGGGGCTCGGAGTAGACCAGCTGCTCCTCCACATTGAGAGGTGCCAGTTGAGGTGGCTCAGGCATCTGGTCAGGATGCCTCCTGGACACCTCCCTGGTGAGGTTTTCAGAGCATCCTACCGGGAGGAGACCTAAACGTAGACCCAGGACACAGTGGAGGGACTATGTCTCTCATCTGGCCAGGGAATGCCTTGGGATTCCCCCAGAGGAGCTGGCCCAATGTCATGGTTTGTGCTGAGTATAACTGTGTGTTGTGCTGAGTCTTCTCTGTGTGCAGGTGGGTGTGTCTGGAGAGCAGCTGCTGCCTATCTGTTCATCAGTGGTCAGGGGATTTAAGGAGCGTCGGGACAACTCATCAGTGCCGGATGATACTCAGCATTGGGTAGAACTCTTGCCAGCACCTTGCCTATGTCTGAAAATGTGTTATCTTTTGTGTGTCTCGCCTTCCTGAAATTATCTGTCCTGTTCTCCTCCAACCTCCTCAGGAAACTTCTCCTCCACCAACCAAACCTCCATCAGCTGGAAGAAAAACTCACCGGATTCCAACCCTGTCCGCCAGCCCCGTCGCTCACCCCTGACCGCCTGCTCTCCAACCCCCACCTGCCAACCTGGACAACCCGAACTCTGGTGCTCACCTCCCAGCCACAACTGACTCACTCGACCAGCTCAGCCAGCCGTGACTTGCCTACCCGCTCTGAGCCTTACCAACAACCAGGAAACCGTAAGCTACAAACACATATTCCTTTCACGGTCACGGTCAATCTGCAAATACTCACTCCTATCTCCGCTCTAGAACTCCACCGGAACCACCTGATCTCAGACCATCATCTCCATCTCCCATCGTACATAAAAATATAACCTTTTTTACTTACCTTTGTCTCAGTGTATGATTCTGCATGTCGTGGGTCAAAAAGCTACAGCCCAACATGACACCCAAGTGGCTGGGGAGAGGGATGTCTGGGTCTCTCGCCTTAGGCTACTGCCCCTGCGACCCGACTCCGGACAAGCGGATGTAAATGGACCAACAAGACCAACTAGCTTTTTGTCCAGAGCCGGAAACATTGGAAGACCTGATCAGTTTGGCTGTCCGCATGGAGAAGAGGCAAAGAAGCTGCCCAAGACCTGTCCAGCCGTGTTATCCGCCAGCGTTACCAAACCAATTTGCCCAATCCACTTCACCTCTAAAACCTCTAAGACGGGAACCGAAGAAGCGCAGGACTGGCAGCAGGATTCCAGGAGGAGATTCTGAGGAGGGAGACAGTGTGAATATCAGGTGGAAACAATGGAGACTTATCTGGAGGCTGGGCTTACTGTTTCTTGGTAGTGGTGAAATGTACAGGGAGGGTTTGGTCAGGTCCGGGTGAGCTGAGGAGATCCAGAAGGTGAGGGAATTGATTTATCCAGAGGCGTAGGAGCAGGAATGGATGATGGCAAGTGAGCGGCTGAGAGCGGGCGGCCAGGGGAGGAAGCAGAGTGGTCTGGAATGCTGAGATCCGGGTTTGTTCAGGAGGTAAGGAAAAATGAAGATGAACCTGGAGGAGAGCAGGGAAGGAATTTCAGGCGGCAGGTTAAGAAGAACAGGATACAAATACAAAAATCAGGTTGGAGGCTAGAGCTACCCAAACAGAGTAATCATCCGGCGTGGTGAAGTGTCACACTGCTCCTTAAATCCCCTGGGCCTTGATGATGGAATCAGCTGCAGCTGGAAGCTCTCACACCTGTGAAACAATGCTGAGAGGGAAAAACAGGGTTACAGGCAGGCAGCTCACCACGGACCATGACACGTACAGCACTAGATTACATTCAAGTTATTAGTCACCACCATGATTTAATGAACTTTAATACTTTACAGTGTGCCATGCCAGGAGGCTACCAGCTACACTGACAAACACTGGCTATCTCGTGCCTTGTATACCTCATGACTGCAATTAGTCTGTGGGAGAGGATTGCAAGGAGTAGAGTCCTGAGCATGTAGTATGAACCATGAACCACATTTTATTGTGATAAAGGAAAACACAGCGGTCCCATTCTTTTGACCGGCCTCCTCACTTACTTGTACAAACATGACATAACAAGCAAAACCACATTTGCAAAAGCAACGCTGGCAAAAGGCAAAACAGAAGCTCTTTCACGAGCAAGCTCAGGAGAACACTTGAGATGGACAAAAACAACACTGACAACGACAATGGCCCGACAAGAACAAT
Organism: Nothobranchius furzeri; assembly: GCF_043380555.1. Taxonomy (NCBI): domain Eukaryota; kingdom Metazoa; phylum Chordata; class Actinopteri; order Cyprinodontiformes; family Nothobranchiidae; genus Nothobranchius; species Nothobranchius furzeri. The sequence goes on along the minus strand of NC_091757.1, from coordinate 27,376,932 downwards.
GAGACAACGAGAGGCTTCATACACTGGGGCTGGAGTGATAGGAGACGAGGAGCAGGTGTGTGGAGAACTGGCACAGGTGACATCACTAATGAGGAGAGGAGCAGAGCAGGACACCAGACCTGACTGGGAAGGACAAACAAACACACACACATACACATACTTTTTTTATTGTCGGTTTGACGATCTGGATTTTAGCGGGGAACAGGAAATCCTGAGGGAGAAATGTAAGGATAGCGAGCTTTTTAAAGTTGACATGGAGGACATAGGTAGGGCTATCAGGACAGTTAGAATAAACAAGAGCCAAGGACCAGATGGCATTTGTGGCCGCTTACTTAAATTCTGTGCAATTCTGGGGGTGGAGGATGCAATGGTCACTCTGTAGGATATGCCTTTTCATCATCTGGACCTTGTAGGAACTCATTCTCGACTCCTCTTTGTGGACTTTTTTGTCCGCTTTCAATACAATCCAGCCTCATGTTTTGGTTAATAGGCTAGAGGAACAGTTTCACCTGAGTAAAAGCATGCTTGGGTGGATACTAGATTTTATGATCAACAGAACACAAAAGGTCAGAGTGAATAGTACCCTGTCGGATAAGAAAACTGTCTACCGGATCTCCTCAGGGCTGTGTTTTGTCCCCCTTGTTGTATATTTGTTGTACATAACATGTGCCAAAGCAAACATGAGAGAAGGACAATTATTAAATATGCTGATGATTCTGTAGTTGTAAGTCTCCTAAGAGAAGGGGAATACGGCCATGGACCTGTTCTTGACGATTTTATCTTTTGGTGTGATGAATCATATCTACAACTTAATGTAATTAAAACAAAAGATATGATCATCGATTTTAGAAGGAAGCTTCAACAACAGCATGATCTTTCCATAATCAAAGGTCAAACTATTGAGCAGGTGAAATCATAAATATCTGGGGACAATAATTGATAGGGAGCTGAATTTTGAGGAAAACTGATGCTGTGGGTAAGAAAGGCCAGCAGCATTTGTACTGCCTAAGAAAACTGTCCTCATTCCATGTGGACAGGACTATAATGTCCATGTTTTATTGTTCTGTTATTGAAAGTGTTTTATCCTTTTCCTTAGCCTCATGGTTTGGCCAGGCAAATCTTAAACAAAAGGAGACGCTGAACAGGATAGTAAAGTGGTCGGGTCGTCTGCTTGGAAAACAAGTGGAAAGTGTGGCACAACTGTACAGTGGGCAGGTAGACAGAATTGCCAAAGCTATTGTTAGGGACACGGGCCACCCACTGCATGCCCAGTTTGCTCTCCTGCCATCAGGACGGAGATTTATTGTGCCGAAATGCATGACCAAGAGGTATAAAAGGAGCTTTATTCCTGAGGCAGTAACGATTCTCAATGAGAAATGAGTCTGGCGTGGCTATTTTACTTGATTTTATTTTTATTTATTCATGTATTGTTTTTATATTTTTTATATTTTTATTGATGTGTGTATTTTTTGTGACTGTGTGTGTGACTGGGCGCTAATTCTCATGCCACATGGCAAATCAAATTTACCTGCAGGTATTAATAGTTACCTTGACGTTGACTGACACATAAACTCACACACACATATACTGGGCTGGGGAACAAGAGGCTGGAGCTACAATTAGAGGGGCTGAGGATGACTGGATGACACAGGACCTGGGAGGAATGATTTTAAAGGGCTACAACATAAGACACATAACAGAGATGCAGACAAAGGACACATGAGGGCGCTAAGAGAACACAAAAGGCAATCCAGAGAGGGATGGAGAAACATTAGGAGACACATGGGGAAAGACGCAGACAAAGGACACATGAGGCCGCCATGAAACACAAAAGGAGAACCTGGAGTGGGAACTGGAGGGGCTGGGGAACAAAGGGACACAGAACATGACACATCTTGAACATCCGATGACCTGTATAGTGTACTCTGTGTAGAAATTTGTACTGAATTAATCATAAATTGGAGTGTCTGATCATTTAAAAAGTTTTTAAACAAGTTTGGGACAGAAGCTCTGGTCAAAGCTGACTCATAGATCCACCTCCCATTTTTCAATAGGGATTGCTATTCTATCGTCTATTTCTGACAGTGTCTTATAAACTTTAGACAGTAGTTTGGGAGATTATAGAAGTCTAAAACCCTTGATGGTGTTTGTAATTCTATTTTATTGAGCTTAAATTTGTGTTTGACTACAGATTTAATTTGGTGATATTCTAAAAAGCTATTCTTATCTATTCCAAATTGGGAGACTATTCGATTAAATGGGATGAAGACCAATCCTTCATATATGTGTTCCAGGTATAGGATTCCTTTATTTTTCCAGTCCGGAAGGGTCATCATTTTATTATTTTGCAAAATATCATGGTTATTCCAGATAGGTGTGCGTCTGCATGGTACTAGTGAAGACTCTGTCATTTTTAGATACTCCCACCATGCTGTCAGAGACGGGCTGATACTAATACTTTTGAAGCCTTCGTGTTTTCTTATGCTTGAGCTAATAAATGGTAAGTCTGAAAGCTCTATCGTATTGCAAAGGGTCTGTTCTATGTCTAACCAGGACTCATCTAGTGGGTTATCTTGCAACCATCTTGGTATATATTGCAGCCTGTTGGCTAGGAAATAATAATAAAAGTTGGGTAGATCCAGTCCTCTTCTGTCTTTGGTCTTCTGAAGCGTTTTTAAGCTAATTTGTGGTCAAAGGAATATAGTAATTGAGGAGTCCAGAGATTTAAACCAGTCAGCTGGTGTTTTGTTTGGGATAATCAAAAATAAGTAATTTATTCTGGATAAGACCATCATTTTAATTATAGCAACTCTCCCCATGAGTGATATTGGTAACGATTTCCATCTTGCAAGATCATCTTCCACTTTCTTTAAAAGTGGGATGTAATTTACTTTGGTTAGATCTGCTAACTTGGGAGATAAATTAATTCCCAGGTATGTGATATTCCCTGACTCCAATTGTGTATTAAGTAAATTGACAAAAGAGAAATTAATTGGTAGAACTGTGGATTTTAACCAGTTTATAGAGTAATCTGAAACTTTGGAAAAAGAGTTTATCAGTTCTATTGAATGGGAGAGAGAAGATTAAGAATTACGGAGAAAGAGTAAAACATCATCTGCATAAAGACTGATCTAATGTTCTATTTTCTTAAACTTTATCCCTTTAATATCTGTTGTTTGCCTAATTGCTGCTGCTAGTGGTTCAATACAGATAGCAAACAGTGAGGGGGAGAGTGGGCATCCCTGCCTGGTCCCCCTCTGAAGACTGTCATGAACTCCTCCTCTTAACCTCCTCTGCGGGCCGGGCTGGCGCTGCACTCCAGTTCCCAGCATGCCTGTCACCGACGCTTCCCGGTGACGTCATCCCGCTGAGCCTATTTAAGGACCTGTCACAGCGGAGCCGGCACTCAGTCATCATCTAACGATAGACGCCAAGCCATTCTAAGACCTAAGACACTAACTCTACAAACCATACGGGAAGAGAACTTCCCACGCTGCCACATATCAGTCTCCATCCACCATTCTCTCCGCGCCTGGGTCTCATAACCACTCCAGCTCAGCCCACCGAACCTGACAGGATGACTGAGTCCCGAGTAGACCCAGCGGAGATCGCACAGCTGCGAGCTGAGGTAGCGCAGCTGCTCAGCCGAGTAGAACGCCAGGAGGCGGACAACGCCCAACTCCGTGTGGAGAACAATCAGCTGCGTGCTGTTACTGATCGCCTCGCATCCAAACTCGATTCCGTCACCGAACTGGTAGTCCAACTCTCCTCAGCCCTCCAACGACAGTCATCTGCCACTCCTAACGTGGTGGAGCCGTATCTAAGTCTCCCAGAGAAATGGGATGGGATTAAAGGATCCCCGGAGAGCATGTTGGCCGTTCTGTCAATGACTTTTGAGTGTCAGCCGGCACGCTACCCGACTTCCTGCTCTCGCGTGGCTCTGTTAACCTCCCTGCTGACTGGACGAGCCGGTGAATGGGCGGCTGCTCTGTACCATCAGAAGTCCCCAGTCTGCAACGACTATGAAGCCTTCGTGAAAGAACTGAAGAAGGCATTCGTTCATCCCAGCAGCGAGGTCGCAGATGAGACACGCCTGCTCCAGCTTCGACAAGGCTCTCAGACCGTGGCCGAATTCACCTCACGCTTCCGGACCACCGCTGCCCGTCTAACCTGGGGTGATGCCGCGGTGAAGGCTGTGTACTTGGAGGGATTGTCACCCCGCATCCGTGAGGGCATGATTGGTCACGAGGCTCCAACCACCCTGGACCAGGCGGTGGACCTGGCTCTCCAGCTGGACCGCTGCCTCCTCACCAGACCAGGAGTGAGGGCGGTTCCCGTACAATCCCGAACTTTCCCCCGCCGTCAGGAGAACCAACCCATGGAGGAACCCATGCAACTGGGTCATTTGCCCCCCGAGGAACGGGCGCGCCGTTTTCAGGAGGGACGATGCGCCTATTGTGGGGCTCTGGGTCATCCCCGTGCAACATGCCCCATACGCCCGGGAAACGGTCCCTCCGGGTCGGTGTAGGAGCTGCCTCACTCGGAGTTTCCACTCATGCAGCTCCTCATCACACCACCCTCTCGGTCTCCTTCCAGCTGAGCCAAGGACCGGTCCCCCTGGTGGCCCTCCTCGACACCGGAGCTGCAGAAAGCTTTATCGATCAGGGGTTGGTCAACCGGCTCAAGATTCCACTCACCCTCCTCGATCATCCCGTTCCCGTCACCTCAGTGGACGGGCGCCCTCTCATGCCATATCCGATCACGCACCGAACCCAGAACCTCCGGATGACCATCGGAGAACACGGAGAGACCCTTCATTTCTTGGTCATTCACGCCCCTACGACTCCTCTCATTCTGGGTCATTCCTGGTTCCGCCTCCACGACCCTCACATCTCCTGGTCCACCAGTAAAGTCATGGCATGGGGTGTTAACTGTCGCCTTCATCATCCGTCTCCAGGATCACAGCCTAGGGAGACATCACCCAAGGATGTGGATTTAACACTCCTTCCAGGATCACAGCCTAGGGAGACACCACCCAAGGACGTGGATTTAACACTCCTTCCACCCCAATACCACGATCTGGCTCGGGTCTTTGCAAAAGAGCCTACCACCAAGCTGCCTCCTCATCGCCCCTACGATCTGGAGATCAGGCTTCAGCCCGGAACCACCCCGCCTCGGGGTTAGCTGTTCTCGCTCTCCCCGGCAGAGACCCAGGCGATGGACGCTTACATCAATGAGGCTCTCCAGAAGGGGTTTATCCGACATTCCACGTCTCCTGGGGCGGCAGGGTTCTTCTTTGTGAAGAAGAAGGAAGGTGACCTCCGGCCCTGTATAGACTATCGTGGATTGAATAAAATCACCATCAGGGACCGCCATCCTCTTCCCTTAATGAGCACGGCTCTGGACGCCACTGCCCAAGCCACACTGTTTACCAAGCTGGACCTCCGCAGTGCATACAACCTCATCCGCATAAAGGAAGGAGAGGAGTGGAAAACCGCTTTCATTACACCCACTGGACATTATGAGTACCTGGTCATGCCCTTCGGCCTCTGCAACAGCCCTGCCGTTTTCCAGCGTTTCATCACTGATGTCCTCCGTGACATGCTGGGTCGTTGGGTTTTTGTTTATTTGGACGACATCCTCATCTACTCCCGCACGGCCGAGGAACACACCCAGCATGTTCGAGCCGTTCTGTCACGCCTCCTGGAGCACGACTTATTCTGTAAACTGGAGAAGTGTGCTTTTCACCAGGAGTCCACCTCGTTTCTGGGATTCATCATCTCCTCCCAGGGCCTGCGCATGGACCCACAGAAGGTTCAGGCGGTCGCGCAGTGGCCACTACCCAAGACCCTGAAGCAGTTGCAGAGTTTCCTGGGGTTCTGCAACTTCTACCGCCGGTTTATCCGCAACTTCAGCGCCCTGGCGTCACCATTAACTTCCCTGACGAAAACAACCAATCAGCCTCGCCCTTTCCGCCTCTCCCCGGAGGCTGTTGCTGCCTTCCATGAGCTGGTCCGCCGCTTTGTAAGCGAGCCCATCCTCCTCCACCCGGACCTAACCCGGCCTTTCGTTGTGGAGGTGGACGCCTCTGAGACGGGCGCGGGAGCCGTACTGTCACAACGTGGCCAGGACTCCAAACTCCATCCCTGCGCATTCTTTTCCCGGAAGTTCTCTCCTACCCAGCAGAACTATGGGGTCGGGGACCGGGAATTGTTGGCGATAAAGTGGGCCCTGGAGGAGTGGCGACAGTGGCTCCTGGGTACCCCCACTCCTTTTCTAATCTGGACTGATCATCAGAACCTCATCCATATTCAGACCGCTCGCCAACTCAACCCTCGTCAGGCCCGGTGGGCCCTCTTTTTCGAACCTTATAACTTTCACATTGCCTACCGCCCCGGCTCAAAGAACCTCAAGGCGGACGCCCTGTCCCGTCAACACACCCAGGATCCAAGGCCTCCTGAACCGAGGTCCATCCTCCCGACCGAACGGTTCTTGGCCGCCCTGCAATGGCCCCTGGAAGCCTCCATCCGGGCGGCTCTCCCGGCGGACCCGGCGCCCCCAGAGACGCCTCCTAACCGCCTTTACGTTCCGGCCGTGTGTCGACAGGAGGCCTTGAGGTGGGGGCATAGTTCACGGCTCGCGGGACACCAAGGCCAGGCTCGTACATTCCAGTTCCTCCGCCGGGCCCTGTGGTGGCCCTCTATGAGAAAGGACGTGCGTGAATACACCGCTGCATGTGACACTTGCGCCCGGTCTAAGTCCACCACCCAACCTGGAGCCGGGGAATTGCAACCGCTCCCTGTGCCTAAAAGGCCGTGGTCGCACATAGGTGTGGACTTTGTCACGGGGCTTCCCGTTGCCGACCACCTGGACACCATCCTCACCATCACCGACCGCTTTTCGAAGGCTGTGCATTTAGTGGCTATGGCAGGGCTCCCCACGGCTAAGAAGACGGCGGAGCTCCTCCTCGATCATGTGGTGAGGCTCCACGGATTCCCCCAGGACGTGGTTTCTGACAGAGGGCCTCAGTTCATCTCACGTTTCTGGAAGGCTTTCTGTCGGTTGGTGGGCGCTTCTGCCAGTCTGTCGTCAGGCTATCATCCCCAGACTAATGGTCAGACGGAGAGAGCAAACCAGCAGCTTGGGCGTTACTTACGCTGCTTCGCCTCGTCTCAACCGTCCACCTGGCCTCGTTACCTCCTATGGGCGGAGCTCTCTCACAACCTCCAGACGTCCTCCGCCACGGGTCTATCGCCCTTCGAGACCTGCTACGGATACCAGCCCCCTCTTTTTGACCATCAGGTGCCGGAGGTGGAGGTTCCGGCGGCTCAGGATATGGTCCGCCGCTGCCATCTCGCTTGGATCAGGGCTCGCGCCGCCATCACCCGGGCTAATACGGAGTACTCCCGACAACACTGCCGCCGCCACCGGCCCGGCCCTGTGTTCCAGCCTGGTGACCGGGTTTGGCTCTCTACCGCAAACCTCCGGTTTCCGGCTGGTTCCAGGAAGCTGTCGCCTCGCTTTTTGGGGCCCTTCCCAGTCCGAGATGTCCTCGGTCCGGTCGCTTACCGGCTGCGCCTCCCTTCCACTCTTAAGGTGCACCCGGTATTCCACGTCTCACAGCTCAAGCCGGTGGTGTCTTCTCCTCTCCATCCGCCTCCGGCCCGGGTGCCGACGCCCCGAGATGTCGATGGGGACCCCGTCTACACCGTCCGCAAGATTCTGGACGCCCGCCGCCGGGGCCGTGGATGGCAGTATTTGGTGGACTGGCAGGGTTACGGTCCGGAGGAACGTAGCTGGGAGCCTGCCCGCTCGTTTCTGGATCCTTCCCTGTTGGCTGATTTCTGGTCTCGTCGCCCTGGGCCTTCTGGAGCCGTCCCTCGCGGGGGGGGGGGTCCTGTCATGAACTCCTCCTCTTAACCTCCTCTGCGGGCCGGGCTGGCGCTGCACTCCAGTTCCCAGCATGCCTGTCACCGACGCTTCCCGGTGACGTCATCCCGCTGAGCCTATTTAAGGACCTGTCACAGCGGAGCCGGCACTCAGTCATCATCTAACGATAGACGCCAAGCCATTCTAAGACCTAAGACACTAACTCTACAAACCATACGGGAAGAGAACTTCCCACGCTGCCACATATCAGTCTCCATCCACCACTCTCTCCGCGCCTGGGTCTCATAACCACTCCAGCTCAGCCCACCGAACCTGACAAAGACAGAAGCTAGCTGATATTTGGTCGTTCGTCCTGACACGCGCAGTTGGTGAACAGTATAATGCTTGTAGCCAGTTTATGAAGAAGTTCTCATAACCAAATTTATGTAAAGTTGCATATAAGAACTTCCAGTTAACTCTATCAAAAGCTTTTTCTGCATCTAGAGATATTATACTAGTTTTAATGTTTCTACTGTAAGAGAAATGTATCAAAATAAGTAATCTACGTGAGTTTGTGGATGGCTGTCTACCCTTGAGGAAACCAGTTTGGTCAGGGTGTATTATGAAGGGGGTTACCTTCTCTAATCTTTTTGCCAGGGCTTTACAAATTATTTTGAGATCAACATTAATAAGAGGTATTGGGCAATAGCTGGTAGGAAATGCAGGGTCTTTGCCTGGTTTTAACAAGATACTAATATTTGCTGAGTTCATGTTTGGCTGTAATCTGCCAATCTCTTTTCCCTCACCCTTCTGAAAAATATTGGAGCCAGAATGATCCAGAATTCTTTGTAGAACTCCGCTGGAAACCCGTCTGGACCTGGAGCTTTCCTATTAGTCATGGATTTAAGGGCTTCCTGGAGCTCCGCTGATGTTAGTGGCGAGTCCAGGACTGTAACTTGGCTGTCTGATAATTTAGGAAGTGTTATCCTATCAAGAAACTTATTGATCTTGTTATCAGATGGGTTTATCTGTGGTGAGTACAAAGTTTGGTAAAAGTCTCTGAAAGTGTTGTTTATTCTTTCAGGGTCATTAACTATATTCCCGGTTGAGTCTTTAACAGCAGATTTGGTAGTTTTCCCTTTATTTATTTTTAAGCGGCTAGCTAAACATTTACCTGATTTATTACTATGTTCAAAGTTTTCTATTCGTAGTCTTTGTGCTAAAAATTGTGTCTTTTTGTCAATAATTCCATGAAGTTTCAATTTAGCTTTACGTAATTTGCTCAGTAACTCTTCTTCTGTGGATGCCTCTAAAGACTTAATGATTTCCTCTAACTCCTGAATACATCTGTTTTCTGTTTTTTCTTATGTGACGAGAAAGAGATTATTTTACCTCTCATCACTGCCTTTCCTGCCTCCCAGAGAATAGGTGCTGATGTTCCAGGCAGGTCATTATGTTGTAAATATAAAGCCCACTCCTTTTTAAAAAAATTCTATAAAACCTTCATCTTTAAGCAGTGATGTATTAAACCTCCAGTTTTTGCTTGGTGGGATTGTCTTCTTGTTTACCAGAGTTAAAGAAACTGTAGAACCTTGTTGTGTGTGTGTGTGTGTGTTGGGGGGGGGGGGGGGGGGGGGGTTGCCTATCTCCAGCGGTCAATGGGCAATCAGGTGGGGTACACCCTGAACAGAGAGCCAGTCCATCGCAGGGCCATGAGAATATCATTTGCAACTTTCACTAATGCGGATTCAGTGCTGTGATACTCTCTAAAACCAGACTGAAATTCCTCAAAAAGATCATGTTTTTGAAGATCAGCTGCAGTGTTTAGATGCTCACATACTTGATTGGCCACTATTTTCTCAAGGACTTTGGATAAAAATGGAAGGTTAGATATTGGTCTAGAATTCACTGGGTCATCTGGATCCAGAGAAGATGTCTTAAAATCCTGTGGTACGTATCCGTTTACTAAAGATAGATTGATTATATCTAGAATGGGGGCAGTTTAGGTTGGATCTAAAATGCAAGTTGTGTCACACTGAGGGGATGGCTGGACCCAAAATGCAGAAACCCAGGATGACACAAGGCAGATGATTGGATAAATAACAATCCTTTATTATAAAGTGAGCAAAAACAAAAAAATAAATCCAAGGCAGGGCGCCAAAATCCACAAACTGTAGAGAACATAAGAAGACCAAAAAACTAATAATCCAAAAGGGAGAACGAGACTGACAGGATTACAAACAAACATTAATGGACCGACACAAGACAAAGACAAGACAGGACTTAAATAGACTGGGAGAGGCAATCAGGAAAACAGGCAGCAGGTGTGCGGAGTGAGCTGCTGGAGGGAAGGCAGGTGACGATAATAATCTAAATGGGGAAACAGAACAGAGAATGGCAGATAACCCTAAAATACAATATTTAAACCTAAAGACTGAGGGAAAGGCTCACACAAACTATCTGGAGGACGTAATACACACACATATACACTCATACACACACACAAACACTAACTGGGCAGGAGGCACACACACACACACACACACACAAACACCAACTGGGCAGGACACGTACACACACACACACACACACACACACACACACACACACACACACACACAAACACACAAACACTGAGCTGGGGACAAGGCTGGAGCTACAGACTGGAGGAGGCTGAGGATGACTAAATGAAACACCGGACCTGAAGGGATAATATGAGGACCTACAACCAGAAGACACAATATAGAGATGCAGACCATGACAAGTTGAAGGTTTTGATGAAGCTAATATTTTTGATAACTCTGAAAGCTCAACAGGATCAAAATGTTTAAAACACATACGAGGTTCTACAGTTTACATCTGGTGCTGCCTCACTTACTGAGGAAGAATAAATCACATTAGGGAGGATGCTAATGGTTTTGTTTCAATAGAAATAGATTTACTCGTGAAAAATCCCATAAAGTCATTGCTGCTGAGGGCTATGGGAATAGATGGTTCAAAGCTATGATTCTGTGTAAATTTGGCAACTGTACTGAAAATAAATTGAGGATTATTCTTATTCTCCTCAATTAGCAATGAAAAATATGCAGTTCTAGCTTGTCGAACCTTATTTTTATGAAGCACAAAACAATTTTTTACATGATAAGTAGGACTCCTCCTGGTGTGTAGAGTGCCATGTTCTCTCCAATTTTATAAAGTTTAGTTTTAGCTTTCTTAGTTCATAATTGAAAAAATTTTGAACTAAGTTCACCGTTCCAAAAACGAACTAGTTCATAGTTCTTTTTTCTCCTATATATATATATATATATATATATATATATATATATATACTTATGAAATAATTTTCCAATGGTTGACACCCGTTCAGTCCACACTCATACCCAGCTGCAGTTTTTAATCCTACAGTATATTCTCAATAACATGAGGAAAACATTATTTGAACAGTTTTTTATGGGAAATTATTAAACAATCTTAGGAAGCAGGCTGAGGTAGCAAAGTCAAAGTGCAAAACTTTAAAAAATGTATAATCTTTCAGTTAAATCTCTTTTCAATTTTTTGAGTGAACTTTGACTCCTGCACACAGCATAGACGTAGAAGAGTAGACACCACACCAACCGCTACTGCCTATGTTTGGCTGCATTTGCGGGTTCTACTTTTTAAAAACTCTATGGTTAACAGGATGTTGTAGCTAGGCTTTAGCTCTGGAAATGCTCAGTGGAGATCCCGAGCTAGAACGGCGATAGAACGCCTTCACAAACTTGTTCAAGCGTGCCAAGATGAACGCACTCACTTTTTCATTTGTCAGGAAAAATACAAACGAGTTCAGTTGATGTTCACAAAACCCCCCGAAAGAATTCACGAATGATCATTCACTGAGCGCGTTCAGGCACAACACTGAAAACAGTGTTGTCAGATAGAGACCGACTATATTGAAATTTACTTTAATGTCTCGAGAACTCAGTTATAAAAACCTCAAAGGTTATCAAAAAGTGGTCAGAGAGGACTGGATTATATGGAAATATTGTTATTTCCTCACACTATGCCATAAGTCAGCACAAGGTCTAAAGTATGATGGTAGGAGTGGGTGGAGCTATGTATTTTGGGGTAAAAACAATTGAGTCTAAGATATTACTAAAGGCTACATTGAGGCTATCATGTTCAATGTCCACATGAATATTAAAATCCCCCACTACCATGACCTTATCAGTATTTAGCACCAAATCAGATTAAAAAAAATCAGAGATATGATCCAAAAACTCAGAGGAAGTTGGACGATATAAAACTACAAACAAGAGTGGTTTTACAGTTTTGTAATCTGGGTTAGAAAAACTAAGAATAAGATGTTCAAAAGAACTGTAACTATTAATCTGTAAGGGATTGATTAATAGGTCCGAATGAAAACTGGTTGCTACTCCTCTTCCTCGCCCTGTACTTTGAGCAATTTGATGATTTAAATAATTAGAAGAAGACGACTCATTTAAAATAACATAGTCCTCTTGGATCAGGTATGTTATAAAGAAAGTGTAAGAATTAATTAAATGCCTGCAATGATAAATAATTGAAGTAGCAACATTTTGGCCCATACTTTCCCACAGATAAATGCCATCTTGTCAAAGTCCCACTGGAAATGCCTGCCTGACTCCTGGCAGAGCCATGGGAGATGCACTGGAGTTTCCTTCGTCCTGCTTGAGGTTTGCAAACATCATTGGTGTTAGAGTCTGATTTGTTATCTAAACAAAGACTCGGTTAGAAAAATATTTTCTTTTTTTTCCGCTATTTGTCATAATTTATACTCAACATCTACTGAACTAAAATTAGAACAATATGAAAATGTTTTTCTATTTGAGAAGATTGACACACATATTGAACGTTATGTTATGATTGCTGACCAGAATTGTCATAACTAGAATTATGAGGCACTTTAATCTTTTTGATTTATTCTAAAATCATTCATCAGACCTTAAAGAGTTTGATTTAATCAGGGAGCAGAAAAAGCCTGCAGTGGTGCAGTTACAGATAATTATGATGATAAACTGTTTGGCTCCTGATTGTGATACAGTGTAATCAGCTCAAGCTTCTGGAAAGGAAAGCTATTTCACTCCAGAATTCAAATTGTTGTTGTTGTTAATAATATCAACAATGAATAAATAAACATATTTAAAAGGAAGTTTGCTTCAGCCTCCAAATGCTGTCAGTAGCGCAGTAACACATCGACCCTTGTAGTACCAACCAGCAGCTGTGATGGACGCATTAAAATTGCTTACAGGGGCAGAAAAACAGAAACTTCAGAACAGTTTGTTCTTTATTGAAATGATCCTAAACAGCTTTTCCCCCTTAAGGTAGCCATCATCCAATAACATGAGTGATATACATATTAGACAAGAAGAACTCATTTAGATGGTACAAATCTTAGTTTCTTTCCACGTGCTCTGCTAATGATGTTCAGCCTCTGGAAGAACACCAAGTACAGAATCTCAGCGGGGTCGTTTTAAGTGTTAATTTGTTGTCAGAAAATTTCACAGAACTCCTGTCTATAACACCATTATGCTTCTTTCGTATCTGGGCCATATAGATATACTGTATAGAGAAAGAGATAGAGATATCGAGACAGAGAGATAGAGGTAGAGATATAGAAATATAGATAGAAATATAGAGATCGAGAGATAATGATAGAGATGTAGAGATGTAGCGATAGAGATATAGCGATAGGGATATAGAGATAAAGGTGTAGAAATAGAGATAGAGAGATAAGGATAGAGATGTAGAGATATAGAGATATAGTGATAAATGACAAAATGACCCGCACTTGCATAGCGCCTCTCAGAGTAAGGACTCCAAAGCACTTTACACTACAGTGTATCATTCATCCATTCACACACACATTCACACACTGGTGGTGATGAGCTACGATGTAACCACAGCTGCCCTGGGGTGCACTGACATATAGATATACTAGTTATAGAGATAGAAAGAAAAAGATAGAGATAGATCTGTAGAGATAGATACAGAGAGGTAGACAAAGAGGTAGACAAATGCTGTGTCTCAATTCAGGGTCTGCATCCGTCGAAGGACCCAGCCTACTCGACCGACGTGGGCCGGGTCCTCCGGCGGCCGAGCAGACCAGATGTTAACGGCTGTGAATTTGGACAGGCCTAGCCTTCATGAATTCCCGCCACTCCCTCGGCGAACGTTCCGTCGCCTAGCAACCGTGGAACCACAGAGCCGAAGGGAGAAGGAACTTCAAAGGATGGAGCTCAAAGTTTTATTTAGCTTTTTAATCATTTCCTTGACTGTTGGAGAGCTAATTCAGAGAAAATACTTTCAACAAGCTGAGCCTGAGCAAAGATGTGATAATAGTTTTTAATACTTTCTAAGGGTCTTAATTTGACCAAAACCGATATATCACCTTATAAGACTTTTCAAGACCCAGCGGATACCCTGTAATATTAAACAATTCACATTTGTAAACAAAAATAAAACTCAAGAGTTTAATACAGAGCTGATTTAATTTAGATATTTCTTTTATATGTACATGTTTCATCCTTATTAACCATTTTTTCTAGCAAGCCTGTCAAAATTCTCCCTTCTCTCCTGTGCTCTCTGTTGCTCTGCCTCCTTCTGCAGCCTCAAGTCCTCCCTGATCAGCTCCAGAAGCTGGTCATCGCTGTCACCTTCCCCTGGATGCCCATTTTCTCCAGAATAGTCTTAACAAACATGTAAGAAAAAAAAAACAGGAAGAGAAAAGATAGAGGACAACGGGTTATTCCTTTCATGTTTTCGCAGAAAAAAATAAACTCAAACGACAGTTTTTAAAAATATGAGATGTTATTGTACCTCCATGCCACAGCCGCCGAATACTTTGCTCCAGTGAACATGTGGTCCATCTCCGCCCTAAGCTTAATAAAGTCTGTGGTTTTCTCTTTTGTCCCTAAAATACAAACTCCTATTAAAATCAGGGGGAGAACATAGCGGGAGAAGTATGACACCGAGCGGCCGAACATATGAGCCGAGACCGCAATACAAGCACTTTTACTGTAACATTTCAAACTAAAATAACGTTCATGTATCACAAAAAGCCCTTAACCTAACAGTTTTCAAGTTTACACTAACATTTATATGCACAATCCTCTCCGACAGCTCCAGCTTCACTGTCCTTCATTGTTTTTAAAAGTTCTGCCATCCGGCCTGCAAGGCAACTTGGGAAATGTAAACCACTGAAGGATACACCGAACCCATCCTTCATACAGGGGAAAAGGCGGCCGGATTCGTCGACCACATTTGAAGGAGTCTTCAAATTGGGACAGGCCTGGTCGCGGAGCTGTGATGTAACCGGCCGACAAATCCGACCGACGAAGGATGCAGACCCTGAATTGAGACACAGCCAGAGAGAGATAGAGATATAGAAATAGGGATATAGAGATAGAGATATAGAGAAAGAGATACATATATTATCATTTAGAAATAGATATATAGAGATAGAAATATAGAGATATGGTTAGAGATATTCAGAAATAGAGATATAGAGATGGAGACATGGTGATAGAGATATAGGGATAGCGATATAGAGATAGAGAGATAGCAATAGAGAGATACAGATGGGGATATAAAGACAGAGATGTAGAGATGGAGATATAGAGATAGAGATTGAGATAGAGGGAGATGTAGACATAAAGATAGAAAGATAGATATATAGCAATAGAGAGATAGATATGGGGAAATAAAGACAGATGTAGAGATGGAGACATAGAGATTGAGATTGAGAAAAAGGGAGATATAGAGATAAAGATAGAAAGATAGATATATAGCAATAGAGATAGATATGGGGAAATAAAGATAGAGCGGTAGAGATAGAAATTTAGCAATAGGGATATAGAGATGTAGGGATAATGATGTAGAAATTGAGAGGTAGAGATATAAAGATAGAGAGATGGTGACAGAGATAGAAATATAAAGACTGAGATAGAGAGAAAAAGATAGAGGGTGTGTCCGAATCCACGGGAAGGATGCTTATGAGTACGGGTCCTCGCCGGTCTAGCAAGGCCGGGTCCTTGCTAGACCGCTAAGACTGGAACCCAGCGGCTCTGAATTCGGACAGTCTAGCTTTCACCTCTACGGTGGCCCGTAGGTCCCGTCACAGCCGCGGCAGCAGCTACACGCAAAGGAAAAATGCTAAAGCTAGCGAAAACCGAGCAGGAATATTAAGGAGCTACAGCAGCTTCACGTCCATCAGCAGCGTTTGTTCACAACCGTTTTCAGGTAAAGTAACTTTGTTTATTCTAGAAGCTTTCAGGACTTACATGTTAACTTTAGATGGTTTCATGTATGTTTTAAGCTACAGAATGAACTTGTTAAACATACACAACACATTACTACAGAGTATTATCATGTAGGTAATTATTATAAACCAAATGCATTATAAATGTTGAATGCGGCAGGATGTTTTCTAATTTTATTTGGACCTTAGAATTTCTTATTTAGCATCAAATGAGGATAAAATGTTTTTAACAACATGCTTTTTAATAAAATAGCATTGAAGTGTTTTCAGTGTGCATTTGTTTATTCAACTTAAGCCTAATAATGATTAGATCTGACTTAAAAATGTAAACTCTCTGTAGTTTTCCCTGCTGCTTTTCTTTAAACTGAACAGAACCAATGTACTGCAGGTTGTTTTGTTTTACATTTTTCAATAAAAACCTCTTTTTTAATCTATTACAGGTCAGCATGCACTGTGCTGCACATCTGCCTCTGTGCTGGTGAAGTTGTGGGTCTGGAGGATGAGCCTGAGGAAGATGTGTGTGGAGGAGGTCAGTGGTGCTCTGTCCTGCAGGAGGTACCAGCAGACCACCACTACTGTTAACAGGCAAGTCATTTATGTAGGAACCTCTATTAAAAACAACACTGTGGTTTTATTTGCTGAAGAGTCACAATTGTTATACCATAAACCATCTCCTCATTTCATATTTCTGAATACATCTTAGAGATTTAACAGCCGTCGTCTGAGGCAGCCCAGCAGTCCCTGTAGATGGATGATGGAGTGGACAGTGAGAGGAAGCGTCCCAAAGCTCTCTGCAGACCGTCCTGTATGATGTTCCTCTTGCCAGAAACGTCCAGCCACGGGTCTGCTCCAGCCCTCCATCCACGTCTGGATCCTCCTGCAGCAGATCCAGCTGCACTGTTAAAGACTTCCTGCTCACTCAGTTTAAATAAATGATCCAGGAAGAGTCACTCAGGTTAATCCTGCTTTAACCGTACATAACTGGTCCATACTGGTTTTGATCTGTAAATAAGTGTAATGTATTATAAATAATCTTGTCTCCTTACCATCTTTTCATTTTCTGTTCATGTAACATGTTCAAAAACATCTGTAATAATAAAACTGGTGATAAAATCAATGATCAGAGTTATCAGTTAGTATTTGTTTTAATAAATGTGTTCAAATATCAAACAAACAGCTAATTAACATTAACATGATGACAGTAGAAGGCCTCTCTCTCCCAGGATGACAACAGGTAAAGCCTCTCCTGACCCTGGACACCTGCAGTCCTACAGAGAAAATCAGAGACCACAGGTGACAAAAAGACAAACACATTTCTACATTTATCCACATGAGAAGATAAAAATTATTCTTCACACAAACTATTTTTACTTCATTAAAACGTGTCAGCTGTGTAAATCCCTGAATGTAAAACTATTTTTCACAGCAGAACTACTGTGGTTGTGTGTGTAAACAGCTTCACTCTTCACCTCTAAGCTTAATAAAAACGCTTCTTTGCTCCATCGTCCTTAAAACAAATGACAAGTTTAACTCGCCACACACACACACACACACACACACACACACACACACACACACCAAAAGGAATAACTGGGACCCGTGAAACAAACTCGTTTTTGCTGATTTCTGCCTAAAATGTAATTTAAAAAAACAAATATACAAACGAAAAATGTCTATAAACAGAACCGCTTTCAGCTTAGTTTTCTACCGCCTGCTGGGATCAAGCTAGTTTACGGTGGGTTTTTCCTATTACACATTCAAGCTAGTTTTCGGTGGGGCATGTTTTAGCTTTAAATTACATGTAAAAAACAATTTGCTGTATTAGATCTTAAATAAAAAACAAACCAAAAATGCCCAAACAAGTATTTTAATTTTTTGACCGCTATTTTTTTTAACTTACATTTTAAGCTGTACTGCTCTCCCACTCCGTCCGCCATTGTTGTGAGTGTCGAGTCCAGCAACCGGCGCGCATAGCATGCTGGGATAGCCTTGCTCCTGTGAGGATCCATCAGACCAATCCTCGAAATGTGGGCGGAGCGAGGACGCATTTGAGGACGCGAGAATGAGCATTCTTGGAATTCGGACAGTACTCGTCGCTGCGCTGTGACGTCATGGACCTCAAAATGCGCTCTTACAAGCATCCTTCCTCTGGATTCGGACACACCCAGAGATAAAGCTATAGAGATAGATATAGATAAAGAGAGAGATAGCCAAAGAGAGATTGAGATATAGAGATAGAGACTTTGACTTTTACATTTTTTTATTTTTCTTTATAAATCAACAATCAGCGTTAGTGACCGAAGCTTTTTTTTTCCCCTAATAAAACCAGGAAACTTGATAAATCCACAGTTTAGAAGTTGATCTTTAAGGAACCCTGTCCATCCAGCAGACAGAGAACCTGCCCTATCACCCACACAGTTCTAAAGAAGTCCAGGTTCCCAGTAAGTTCATTAAAAGCGTGTTCGACCTTTAAGCGAGCTTCCACCAGGCCCTTCAGGCTACACTCACCACCAGTCTAGCTCTGTCCCAGTATCTGGTTTTTCCTGGTTTTCCAGATGGCTAGTTTTGCACATGCAAATAAAAAGTTAATTAACAATATTGTCGGGTTTTTTCTGACATTGTACTTGGGCCCGAAAACAAATAAGGATAGGATAAAAGCCTCCCCCAGTGCACAAACCCACCATTCTAAAACCGTGAACATCCCTGGGGCAGCAGTAGCTCAGGTGGTAGAGCGGGTTGCCTCATGATCAGAGGTTCATGGGTTCGATTACAGCTCCCGCCAGGGATATCCTGCTGTTGTGTCCTTGGGCAAGACACTTCACCCAACTTGCCTGTGTTAGTGGTGGTCAGAGGGGCCGACGGCGCCAAATGGCAGTCTCGCCTCTGTCAGACCTCCCCAGGGTGGCTGTGGCTACAAGTAGCTTACCATCACTAGCAGTGTGTGAATGTGAGAGTGTGTGAAAGCGTCTTTGGGAGTCTTGAAAAGCGCTATATAAGTTCAATGCATTATTATTATTATCCCTGATAACCTAAAACATGCTATCACTAGATGCTCTAAGGTCTCTGTTTGGTTACAGAAAGGACATCCCTCCCCGGTGCTTAGATCAAAGCGGGCTCTATGTCTGTTCGTAGCTAATGCTCCATGTATGATCCTCCACTGGAGGTCAGCCATCCTTTTTTCCTTTTCCTTTTTTATTTTATTTTATTTTTTTTACGAATAGAAAACTTTGAACATAGCAATAAGTCAGGTAAATTTTTAGCTAGCCACTTAAAAATAAATAAAGAGAAAACTACCGTATCTGCTGTTAAAGGCTCAACCGGGAATATAGTTTATGACCCTGAAAGAATAAACAACACTTTCAGAGACTTTTACCAAACTTTGTACTCACCACAGATAAACTCATCAGATAACGAGATCAATAAGTTTCTTGATAGGATAACACTTCCTAAATTATCAGACAGCCAAGCTACAGTCCTGGACTCGCCACTAACCTCAGCGGAGCTCCAGGAAGCCCTTAAATCCATGACTAATAGGAAAGCTCCAGGTCCAGACGGGTTTCCAGCAGAGTTCTACAAAGAATTCTGGATCATTCTGGCTCCAACATTTTCAGAATGGTGAGGGAAATCAAAGAGAGCGGCAGATTACAGCCAAACATGAATTCAGCCAATATTAGTCTCTTGTTAAAACCAGGCAAAGACCCTGCATTTCCTACCAGCTATCGCCCAATTTCTCTTAATAATGTTGATCTCAAAATTATTTGTAAAGCCCTGGCAAAAAAATTAGAGAAGGTAACCCCCTTCATAATACACCCTGACCAAACTGGTTTCATCAAGGGTAGACAGTCATCCACAAACTCACGTAGATTACTTAATTTGATAGATTTCTCTTACAGTAGAAACATTGAAACTTAGTATATTATCTCTAGATACAGAAAAAGCTTCTGATAGAGTTAACTGGAAGTTCTTATTTGCAACTTTACACAAATTTGGCTTTGGGAACTTCTTCATAAACTGTCTAGAAACATTATACAGTTCACCAAACAGCACGTGTCAGGACAAACAACCAAATATCAGCTAGCTTCTGTCTTCAGAGGGGGGCCAGGCAGGGATGCCCACTCTCCCCCTCACTGTTTGCTATCTTTATCGAACCACTAACGGCAGCAATTAGGCAAAACACAGGTATTAAAGGGATAAAGTGTAAGAAAATAGAACATAAGATCAGTCTTTATGCAGATGATGTTTTACTCTTTCTCCAGAATTCTCAATCCTCTCTCTCCCAAGCAATAGAACTGATAAACTCTTTATCAAGAGTTTCAGATTACTCTATAAACTGGTTAAAATCCACACTTCTACCAATTAATTTATCTTTTGGCAATTTACTTAATACACAATTGGAGTCAGGGAATATCACATACCTGGGAATTAATTTATCTCCCAAGTTAGCAGATCTAACCAAAGTAAACTACATCCCACTTTTAAAGAAAGTGGAAGATGGTCTTGCAAGATGGAAATCCTTACCGATATCACTCATGGGGAGGGTTGCTACATTTAAAATGATGGTCTTACCCAGAATAAATTACTTATTTTCAGTGATCCCAAACAAACCACCAGCTGACTGGTTTAAATCTCTGGACTCCCCAATTACTAAATTCCTTTGGCAGGATAAACCTCCACGAATTAGCTTAAAAACGCTTCAGAAGACCAAAGACAGAGGAAGACTGGATTTACCCAACTTTTATAATTATTTCTTAGCCAACAGGCTGCAATATATACCAATATGGTTGCAAGATAACCCACTAGATGAGTCCTGGTTAGATGTAGAATGTCACATCCTGTCCTGTCTTCTCTTAGGTTTTAGTCGGTGTCTCCGTTAATTGCTCCCACCTGCCTCTTGTTTCCCAATCACCATAGCTCCCGCTCCTCGTGTATTTAAACCCCTTCTTTTCTGTGTTCCATGTCGTGTCGTTTGGATCCTCATCTGATCACCGCTCCACTTACCAGGCACGCACGTTCGTGACAGAATGACACGACCTTCTGAAGGATCCAGCGGGGAGATCCTCCCATGGAAGTATCTATTCCAGTTCCTCTCCGCCGACTATCGACCGGCTTCTCCTTCCCCGGCTCCAGCTCCGCCTCGCCGCAGACGGCGTCCCCGACCTTCTGCCCCAACCAGACGGGAGTTTGGATGGGGAGACGCTCCTGGATTACTCTGGCTTCGAGGGCACGAGGCTGGCTATCTGCTCCCCCGGAGTCGGTCCACGGCGAGGGGAAAGACGCCGGAACCCATCGCAGTCCTGCGCTTCAGGACGGAGCTGTGAGCCCGCCGCTGGCCGTGCTCGGCGCGCCAGTTCGGACACGCCCCTGGTCAGACCAACGGTCCCGTCTCCGGCCGAATCGGCGTCTGCAGGTGGAGGAGCTGCGCCCGCAGTCCAGCTGACGGACCTCGCCAATCTCCGAGCTGAGTTGGTCCAGATGCGTCAGACCCTCGTTGTCGAGAGGCTCGAGCTGGAGGATCTGCTCGCTGCTTTGGCTGGACGCAGCAGCGTGGACCCGCCCCCA
Organism: Nothobranchius furzeri; assembly: GCF_043380555.1. Lineage (NCBI taxonomy): Eukaryota > Metazoa > Chordata > Actinopteri > Cyprinodontiformes > Nothobranchiidae > Nothobranchius > Nothobranchius furzeri. The sequence continues at coordinate 27,355,229 of NC_091757.1, read as the reverse complement.
GTCGACCAGGTGTCCCGCCTCCGGTCCGATCGGCTCCTCCGTCATCTGCAGGAGGTGGAGCAAAGCCCACAAACCAGCCGACTGAGCTTGCCAGTCTCCGGGCTGAGCTGGTCCAGATCCAACAGCTCTCCAGTTCTAATAAGCTCCTACTGGACGCTCTGCGCTCCCTGTCTCCAGCACCAACCGTTCACTCAATGCCTGTTCCAGCGGGGGTCCAGAGGCAGGCGGTGCGGGTCCAGAAGCAGACGGCGCGGGCCCAGAAGCAGACAGTACCAGCCCAGAAGCAGACGGTTCCGGTTCCGGCCCAGAAGCAGGTGGTATCAGCCCAGAAGCAGACGGTTCCGGTTCCGGCCCAGAAACAGACGGTACCAGCCCAGAAGCCGGCGGTTCGGAGACCGGCGGTCCAGAAGCCGGAGGACCAGAAGCCGATGGAAGTCGACACCTCCTCCAGTCCAAGGGTTGACGCCTCCACCAATCCAAGGGCCCGTCGCCTCCTCTTCTGCCGCCGGTAGATGTTTGTAGTATCAAACATACTCACTTAGATAATTATTCAGTCAGTTACATCATATAATCCATTAGTTTCACTGAAAAAGGAGCAGGCAGAACTATGGACTTGTTTAGCCTGTCCAAGTAACATGGAATAAAAAATACATGTATCTGTATGTAAATGTAGTTTAAATGTCTTCCCACAATAGCTCATATAGATTCTGTCTGAGTTATACCATAAAAATCCTGCAGTTCCACTAAAAGAGTATTTACCTGCAAAACAGCCTGTTAGCTCAGCTTTCTGCTGCTTCCTCTGTAGCAAGTTAGCAGTGCACAGGTTAGCTCCAGTAGCGGCAAAGTCTCTGATGTTCCACAGGTTCCTGAAAAATTAGCAAACTTATTAACATAAACTGCAATAATTAATTCCATGAAACCAGTAATGAATATGTTAAGATGAGTTTTTAATACGTCTCTCTGGAACAACAGACCATTGTCCTGAGGCTAGCACAATGGCTTGCTTAGCAGCTAGCTAGTGAGCTAACGTCTGGTTAAAACCAACTTAAAAAGTGTCTTAACTTACAGATTAACTAAGAAAAGATCAAATATATTATCAATACTCACTTTAGATCCTCAGTAGACACCACAGACAGCAGGAATAACATGTTTGGGGCTCAAAATTCATGTTGTTGACCGAGGTGGAAAAAAAAATGTCTTGGAGCCTACTTCATTTCTGGGTCACTGAACTGTCACTCAAGAGAAACCACTGTCCTATGGGAGAGGACTTCTCAGAAGTCCCACCCACCCGAAAGGGTTGTGTCAGAATTGCAACCAAAAACTCGGGGATTGCAAAGGAGAAAGCCAGACAGTGTAAGTGCAAATCTGGTAGTGAGAGCAAAGCTGTGAGCAGCGAGAACGAAACTAAGGAAATTGATAACAAAAACACATAGAGGCAAACAGAAAAAGGAAACATACTTTGTTACTCATTTTAAGAAGTTGATTCAGATAGTAAGTTTTTTTTAAACAATTTTTTTTCTCTGAATGGCTTAATATTTGATCTTCAAAGTGTTTTTCTTGATCCTATTGGCACAAATCTAATCCGATAGTAAAAGTCAGTCACATATGATGTGGAGAGCCTGAAATGCGACCTCATGAACAGAATTCCTTACAGAACCGGGTCACGCTGTGCTGGATTTCACGCTCTAATGATGTCTGTCAACTAGTGCTGCGTTAGTTAAGAGTCACTAGCTGCGTTTTCATGTGCCTAATTTCCTCAATCCGATTGAAATCTTGGTTGATCGGAATTTCCGAATCTCTGTTCACATGGACACGAACTGAAATGATCCGATCATGCCGTGCGTACATATGCACCAAGCATTTAATCCGATTAAATAGGTTGAGCATGCGCAGAGTTGCCTTTCACGAAAGAAAAATTGTAAACAAACGCCATGAAACGAAAAGAAAAATGTAAAAACAGAAATAACTATTCTTCCTGCTTTCCTGATCCATTTATTCAATTTAATATTTTTATTTAGCTCATAGAAGTTACGTTTTCTTCAGTGAATAACTGCAGATATATGCTTTGCTGCATTTTATTGTTGATTAAAATAAGGGAGGGTTATGTCTGCCTCTTGATCAGCTGGTCCGCAGGTCTGAATTGACAGCTGTTGCGCTGTGCTGCGGCACAGAGCGGGGGGTGGGGGGGTGGGGGTGGGGGGGGGGGGTTAGCCTCATGTTTTATTACTGAGCTCTGTTGTGGCTTATTAATAACATGTGACGATCAGCTGAAACTGTTGAGAAAAATCTGTTCAAACAAAATAACAGAAGATGTTCAGAAAGTTTAGAAGCCTGTGTTCATCATTAACGAACCGCATCTCAGGTCATCTGCGTTTACGTGCTTTTAACGAACACGGACTTTACTGTCGTCCAGAGTATTTAACCGAGGACGTTTTCCTACCCAACATCAGCCTCCAATCAGGTCTGTAAAACCCAGATTATCCTGTGTTCTTTACAAGCGTGTCTCCATCACCTGCTGCAGAAGCTGCTGTGTTCAAAGCTGACAGAAACGGGGATCCGTGCGCTGCAACCCCCACGATAAACCCGCGTATTTCCAGTAAAGATTTGAACATCTTTGTCGAATGATTTGTGCAATAATCAGATTTTTATTTTACTTCCACAAAATGCAAGTTCTGAATTAAATATTACTGAAACGGGACGGCTTGTTGTCGGATTTAAAAGCCGCCGCTCGTTAATTACACCGTCATTTTTGAAGTCAGGCAGTCCAAATGACAGCGGAGAGGCCCGCTGGCTGTTGCACACATGCGCAGTGGGCATTGTTTTACCCCAACAATCCGAATGGCTGTGCACATGCACGTCAATCGGAATGAAGAACGGAATAAACCACCTCTCTCAATCGGATTGAAATTTCAATACGATCGGGCCGAATCGGATCAGAATATTCTGATTGACATGTTTACATGCAGAATTTTCAATCTGAATGGGCATTCAATCCGATTAAATATGCGCATGTAAACGTGGCTACTGTTGCAGAATCGACTGACACAAAAACAACCCGAATTTTCTCCGAGCCTGACAGTAATAGTCATGTGGACCGTTTTGTCGGCCAGGGCTTCGAGATATGTTCCGATTCGCCGCTGATTCTAACCTTACATCCCGTTCCACATTTTGTGAACTTGACAAATTAGCCCAAAGGCAGTGCAGACCTAAGTGAACCACGTCTCTCAAACTTTGCATTTAGGTAGGGAACTGAGCTGCAGTATTTCTGCGGTCAGGTCTCTCTACGAGTCCGAGAGCTCCACGAGCGGTCAGCCCCGTCTGAGAGCTTCACGAGCGGTCAGCCCGCGCAGCAGTTAGTAGGCGCCGCATCGGTCAGACATGCACCGGGCTGACCGCCAGGGAGAACCGGGTGGAAGAATGGAACACAGAAGTGTCCCCCCAAGAGCTCCGTCATATTTCAACCCATTTTTATGTTAAATGCACTGGGTTTTACCCTTCTACCCATTGACATATGCTCTATTAATTATTTTACATCTAAATTTCATGGTTAAACAGCACATGCTACATGTTAAAATGATAGTTAGCTAGCTACTTCGATAAACTCAGCTAGTTTAAAGGCGGCAGTGACCTAAAATACATACATATATTTTAACTTACCGAAAAAAATGAAGTGGAGACTCCTTGGACGCTCTATTAATGCAATTAATGCCACAGCAAGTCATTTTGTCCAACAATTGCACAAATAATATCCAAAACAGAATACAGAAACAGAGAGACTCAAAATCCCGAAACAGTTTCCAGGCCAGACCGAGGCTCTACTGAGGCCTTTCCACGGAGCTAGCTGTGTGGTCACGTGGGTCTGAGGCGGCGGTCACGCGGGTCTGATGCTCATTAATTATACAGAATTTTAGGCTTTTAATACACTTAAACAGAAGAGTGAGAAAAAAATTCACCCCCCTCAGAGTTGTCATGAGTGTAAACTAGATCATTTAAACCAAAAACATGTTCTGGAACCAGGCTGTAAACATGTTTATTTCTGCTGTGAAATTGGTATTTTTAACATGGGAGTCAATGAGGATTTGCTCGCTTCTGACACCAGCCCCTACTGGATGAGGGTGGAACTGCAATTTACTTCACTTCCGGGTTGAGACCATTTTCTGAGCCGCATTGTGGGGGCTTGGTGCAGACGCGTTGCAAGCTTTTCAAAAGTGTGGGGGAAGTTGTCTGTGGATGTCATCAGCTGTAAATTGAAACTCAATCCAGTAACGGGTCTGCGCATAATTCACAGTAACAAAGTCCTTCCACAAACATGCTTAATATTCACCAATGTGTAAACTGCACACATGCAGAACAGGAATAACTAATCTTCCAAACAACAGAACCCAAGTTTTCTCCATCAACAACACCCAATTTCAACAATAAGCTGTTAAATCAAAAGGACGTAAAAAGACACTAAATACGCATTTAGAGAAAAACACAGTAGCAACAATCCAATATCCTATCCACAGAATCCACCATTTAAATTAAAGCCCAGGCTCTCCTCTTTCCAACAATATTTATGCACCCTACGTGCAAAATTCACAGAGCCAGCAGCTAATGAACCACAGCTTATTTCATGACGTGAAAAGCGTAAATTCAGTCTTACCTTTGTTATGTTATGTTTATGTATTTAGCAGACGCTTTGATCCAAAGCAACTTACAAGTGATAATCGGCATGTTGCCCTTGAGGCAAACAACATGGTCATGTTGATTCATGGTCATGATCCATGTTATAGTAAAAACAATCCAATCCCTTTGTGTAATCCATCTTCACAACATCACACAAAGCTGATTCGTGGCTGTTTTAGCTTGCATCCATCTGACGCCAAATCCCAAAAATCTAGCCAAACAAAATCGAAAGCAAGCGATTCTATTGGCTCAGATGTTTCCTAACTAACCTGAACGGCTTCAATAATCCAACGGCGGGGTCCGGAGAAACTCTCCTGAATAAACTGTAGTTCCAGCCAGAGCTATAGAAAGAGATGGTGGATGGCTGCTCATACTGAGCCAGGATCCTCTGGAGGTTTCTTCCTGTTAAAAGGGGTTTTTCCTCTCCACTGTCGCTACATGCTTGCTTAGTATGAGGATTGCTGTAAAGACTGACACTAGTCAGTGACTTGATGCAACCTGCTGGGTTCCTTATATAGGAAACTTTTTTCTGATTGGCTTAATGAATTGACCTGAGCTGGAATGTTTACTATGTGAATTTCCTTGAGACCACTCTTGTCGTGATTTGGTGCTGTATAAATAAACTTGAATTGAATCCAAGATCATGTGTAATGAGAGTTTGGTTATTGGTTCACTTGATATTATCTTGAATAATCATTTACCTTCTGTTATTCTGTGTAATCTCTAGTTGTAGAAATATAGTAATTCTGTCACAAGTTATACTGGCGGACCCGTATAAAACACCCAATACAGAATGACACGTTTTAAATGGTTTATTATAAAAAAGGGAGGGATGATGGGAGCAGACAGAGACTTAGTCAGGAGACAAGCGCGGTCGTTTCCAAATCTGAGATGCAGAATATCAGACAGGGGAATCCAAAGACGAGGTCAGGGATGAAGCAGGGTAATCCAAAAAGGGCAAGACGAGTAGGAAGGTCAGAGGACGAGGCAAGGTTCAGGATCCGTGACGACAAGGTAGGTAACAAGGCTGGAGAATTTACCAACTGGAGTGTTCTGTAATCTGGCACTGACTGGTTGGATGGCTGGTTCTTAAGTAGCAGGGGAAGCAGGTGTGTGTGATGAGCTGAGGAGTCAGGAGCAGGTGAAGTGGATGAAGCTGATGAGATGCAGACTGCTGTGGAAATGGGACATAGCAGGAGCAGAATCATGCCAAATAAATGGATTTTGATAAACTATATGTTTGCTTCTGTGTCAAATCATTAAGTGTTGGTCCCCTGGCTACTCAAAGTACCTATTTCCAGAGTCAATCGGATATTAAAGGTCCAACAATATTAATGATTCATAATTTTATGGAACATTACACCTTGTTGGATATCTTTCACTTTTTTGACAGTTTTCTAATTGTGATCACTTACAAAACATTACTCTTTTAAGTAATGCATGAAAAAGTCATGAAGTTTTAAACAGCTGTGTAATTCTGAAACCTGGCTTCTACTTTGTGTTGCCAAATATGTGGCTACTTTTGTTACTTACATGTTTACATTCAGAGCAACTGAGGAATAATATTCTCTGAGCTTTAAACAAAATCAGCTTGCTTTCTAAATTTCAGCTGTTCATCAAACATCACTGTTATTTATCAGCCTGAATTGTTAAATACTAACTTCTTTAGCAGGTCAGGTGTGTGTGTGTGTGTGTGTGTGTGTGTGTGTGTGTGTGTGTGTGTGTGTGTGTGTGTGTGTGTGTGTGTGTGTGTGTGTGTGTGTGTGTGTGTGTGTGTGTGTGTGTGTGTGTGTGTGTGTGTGTGTGTGTGTGTGTGTAGGCAATTGGAAGCAGGTGAAACAGCAAGTTGGAATGGTTGGATTCAGGTGACTAAACTGGAGAAATTGGTCTCAATTTCAGACCTGACAAACCAGCCCATAAAGACAGTCTGCCAGTCAACCAATGATCCTGACTGAAGTGGGACAAGAAAACGTTTCTATGTTCAGGTTATTACTTCTGACCTTTCAGTTGATTGGGTTTTTTTTTTTTTTTTTTTGTATAGCTTGGCCTAAATCTTCCCCATTTAAGCTACCAGGAAATTAAACTAATTTATTTCCCAGAAATGGGAATTAATTTAAAGAACAGCATATTGATGACCTTCTGATTGTGCTCTGGGGTGACAGACCAACATATATTAAAAAATATGTTTGAGAGTAATGACCTCTTCACACAGAATAACAATGTCCATCACCCACTTGACCTATAGGAAAATGACTAGAAAACAGCAGGTGCCTGCCATGCTCCCAGATGATCAGAATTAAAAAAGGTCCTTCACTCTATTTCTAATACATTTGCAGTGGTATCTGCTAGGAAAGAATGCCTTGTAAGTTGTATTCTAGGGCGAAAAGGTTCCGGTGCGCCCGTTTCAGCACAGAATTAAGCCAGAGAAGAAAGTCATTCCAGACTACAGGATTTGAAGCCTTATTTCCAAACATTTGGAGATATTGCCTCTGATTGGCTAACAGTAACAGGACTCTACCACTGACTCTGTTTGCTCTGCATTGCTGATGTTTTATCTCCACAAATAACTCGCCCAGAGGAGTTATGCCATGTGGTGGACTTGCTAATGCTAACAGGTTAGCTTCTACTAGTCAAATCAAATCAAATCAAATCAACTTTATTTATAGAGTGCTTTCACATGGCCAGATTGGACAAACAAAGCGCTAGTCAAAATGCTCTCTGCTGTTTCTTGGACGATAAACCAACAACAGCCTTCCTCGTTGTGAATCAACATGGGTGAGTCCATGAATGTTACGTGACAGTGTGACGTAGATCTGTCAGGATGTTCTAATCCTAGAGTTTCACCATCTATTTTCTATCATAGCTAACGCAGGAGATAGGTGTAGGAGACTATTTTCATGTTCAATCTGCATGAAAAACTCAGAGTCACCCATTATAATCAGAAATAATCAATAAAAAATAGTTATTCAGTCAATGATCTCTTTACTTCAAGGATCCTTTTTTTGTTTGCTTTCAAGCACCTTATACAAACTTGCATCAAACTCCTGGAATGTAAATTGATTTCAAACCATTATTTTGTTGTTTGAAAGTTGTTAATAAAGGTTTATTTTAAAAAGTAGCACAACAACAAGCCTCCCGACATGCATTGCGGTCATGAACGTAGTTTTGGGGGAAGACATGTCACCCCCACTTTTTCCAAAGTACATTGTTGTCCCCTGCACTTGTTACCGTCCAAAGACAATGTTACATTATATTAAATAGACACTGGTTGAGTACTAGGACCAGGTGAAAAAAATAAAAATAAAGTTTGTGTTGAAGTTTCCCATTAGAACCGTCCATAACCTCATCTATTGGCTCTGCTGATACTTGCTAACTTGTGATTGGCTGTTCCTGCCACCTGTGTACTTGACAGCTTTGCATTCCTGACATTGAATAAAAGAGCCTCTAGGGTGTAGAGTAAATGACAGGGAAAATGAAATGCCACCCAGCCTCTATCCCATCCAATCTAAAAGAGTGAACAAGAATATTTTTACAGTATCGTTCTTATTGTTTTTAGGAGAAAATATAGATTAAAAAAATCGCAAGCATAACATCATTAAATTCCATCAATTTCCCGTAAAAGTTGATCACAAATGTTGTGAAAATAGCCTGAAGTGCGACATGGGGGGACAGAATATAGCCTGACTCACGCTTCTCCGTCTGCGTCAGTGCGGAGACACACAAGGCCATTATCCGTCCTTGCGGGCTTGCTGGAGAGCTCCGCAAGGACGGACGGAGTCGAGCTCTCTTTTCTAAACATCCGTCCGTCGAGACATACAACGAAAGCTTGTGATTGGTCAGGACGCTGCTGTAGTCTACACCGCCGCCATTGCGCCCTCAAAAACATAAAGAGAGCCGAGGATAACTACCGGCAGACACGGAGCAGCTTGAAGAATACCTCGCGAAAAAAACTCTAAAAACATGAACGTTTAATTCCCCGTGACTAGAGGAGTGAAAAGATTCGCAGCAAGCGTTTTATTTGTGGACGGAAATGACAGGAAACGTGGGTTTAGAGGTGGGGAGCGCATAAAGAGGTGGAGGAGGATGAGGGACAAATATGTCCATGTTAAAAAGTCTCTTATATACAAAAAACACAATATAAACACACTATCTTGGATCGGATACATGACAGGATACCACAGAACAGCGCTATGCCCTCTGTGGTCTTGCCGGGGAATTGCTTTGCAACACTCCCCAGGAGACGGAGAAGTATGAGGGCAAAACATCTGCGTTCGTGCGAGCGTGTCTCTCCCTGTTGGAGCTGACGGAGAAGCACGAATCAGGCTTATTTCAGGGGAACAACATTTCTCACAACACCTGACCTCATGGCTGACGTCACACTTCCTCCGTATGTGAATCGTGACAGCTTCAAGATCTAGCAGAACTAGCTTGTTTCCTTCAGAACTGGTAGGTTGATAAAACACTCATAATTATTAATGCTTATTTAAAGAGATCGAGTAGCTTGTTTTAAACTTTGTGTGGGTTAGGCTACACAAGTTGGAAATTGATTATAGAGTTAAAATCCTGAGTCAGCCACCGTAACTGCAATACTTTCTCTGAACTGCATGGCGCTAAAGAGTCACATTTATTTCATCATGAGTTTATCTTATAAAAACAGTCATATTGCTTTAGGTTGTTAGTAATGTGTTAAAAGTCTGAAACAAGTTATCTAAAAGGTACCAGTATTTTCCTGTACAATACTACTATAGTATCACTACATGTTATAACATTTAGTCTGATAATAATAATTAACATAACATGTTAGCTAACTCAAATCTTGCCCTTCAACTTCCGTTCAAGCTGGGGCCAGTCAGCACACCGAAAACTAAAGCCCAACACCGGACTACTCCGCCCCATCACCAAGCTTTGCCCAAAGACACTCAGCACAGGAAGAGGATCACTGCCCATGGGCAGAAGACCCAACACCGCCCACTCATTCGACGCCGCCGCCAAATCAGCCGAAACAATTGTCAGGTGCAGCCCAGAGGAGCATATCCCATCTCCTCTGAATCATGTAGGGCTCCCATCATTCAACACCGCCAGCCCCATCTCGTCCAGAAGTATCTCTAACACTCTACCATTGCTGTCAGTCTCACAGGCCCCCCCAAAGAGCTATGTGCAATAAAATCTCCAACCCCTAAAACTGACCCAGTCCTCCAACCAACCAACCCCTCCCCCTTCAACCCCCGGCCCGGATTATAAAAATTCACAACCGACATCACCCCCACATCAGACCACACATCAACGATCATGCACTCTATATCCATACCAACTTCCCGCCTGCGGTACTGTAACCCATTCCGCAAGAATGAAAAGAGTAGATGATTACATTTATTTAGAGGACTCTCGTTAAATCTCAAGCAGCAGCTAGGAGGTAGGTTCTGCGGTAATCTGAGGGATCCTTAGCCTAGTGCAGTGGTTCCCAACCTTTTTCCCAAGGGACCCCTTTTTTACCAGTAAAATTTTTGACGACCCCCTCCCATTCTCTCTTCCAGTACAAACAGTATTAAGAAATGATAAAATTGTTCAAGCACATTTTAATATGCTTTGATTCAATAGATAACAGTAATAGTTGGCTCCAGTACAGAACAACGTCATTAACAAAACCAAACAGAGCATAATGTGCTTGACAGTCTGTGTTACTTTTCTGAACACATTGTTTCTTGTAAACACTGATAAATCTATCATTCCTTTCAATAAACGTTTGACACATAAAAAATACACTGAGCAAAATGTACTTAAATGTGTATATTACTGTTTATACTAGATTATTTACTGTAAAGGCTGTGATTAATCAACCAGTCCTATCTTTAATGAACTTTTGACACTTGAAAATAAAAGAGTGAGCTGAGCAAAATGTTCTTAAAAGTGTGTTACATTTTCTGTACTAATTATTTCCTGTCTTAATATCAGTAAACGTTTCACTCATAAAAAAATGTGAGCAAAATGTAGGCTATAAACAAGTAATAAATGAAGTTTTAACCCCTTAAAGGCACAATCCGTAAGATGACACCGTCAGGGTGAGGAGGAGGAGATTTTTAAATTCGAACGGCTGTTGCTCACTCCCCCGCCCTTCCTGAAAGAGCCGAAAGCCACACCTCCGAATGTGCACGCGCAGGAAAAGCCGAGTTAACACCAGAGCATTGCTTCTTCGTAATAGAGCTGATTAGCAATGGAGTTATCTGAGGTAAGAAAGTTGTTTTTAACCAGCACATTAAACACTTACTGGTAGAATAAAATGTCAGTTTGTCTGCATGCGTCGGGGTAATTCTTTCTATTCTTTCTCCGTCAAAATAAACGGTCAAATACGGGAACTATCCGGTCAACACAACACAAGCCCTGCTTTGGACTGTTTTGTTTTCTTGTGAAAATTGTTGGAAAGATAAAATTTAACTTGATTACCACCAGAGCCAGTGCGCCGTTATCTCCGTGACGGTAAATGAGGGAAAAACAAATTGATCGGATCCTGCACGTCTTTTAACACATTGGTCAGGATTGACGCACTTTGTTTTCATTTAGTTGGTTAAAAAAAAGTCGGGCGCGGGTCGGGCCGGAGAATCCTGAAAACCTTTTCGGGCCGGGCCAGACACGGACTTAGATTTTAGGCCCGTGCAGGGCTCTAACTTGTAGTATACAACAAATTAGCTGAAAAAGTGTTTTAAATTAAAAGTAATTTAGGTAAGCCCCACCTGGAGGCACTATTATTGAAAATGTGGTGTTTCTGTTATTCTACAGTTGGCCACTTGACAGCATGTTGTTAAACCAATATGTAGCAGTTAGGAGCGTTGTGGTTGTTCATCTGAGGAAGTTGTTAATAAAAAATGACAAAAACTGGACCTGTGAATTATGAATTCATTAGTGTATGTTTTATTAAAAATACTGTATAAATAAATAAATACATACTGTATCGATTCATCTGCTCTCCTCTTCACTTCTCAATGTGAGTGGTGATTGTAGTCCAATGCAGCAAGCAGTATCCGTGCCTCGTAAATAGGTGGGATGTAACTGAATCTTTTGCTTGCATACATTAGGAGATGGTTGTGAAACGCCTCCAAATTTGCTGTAGATCTAAAACAAGAATTTAACATTTAGAACAAGTATATTATTATTTATAGCTATATTACAGTACCTGAATTTCAAATATTTTGGGACTTCTTTCAGCCAACGTTCACTGAGAATGATGTCACTGAGGGCTTTGTGTGGAGTGGAGCCTTTCTGAATCCAGTCTTTCTCTCTGTCACTTAGTAAAGGATCATGCTGACAAACATCCAGAGACCACTCATGTTCTCCAGTCACATGATGGAGTAGACCGATCCACATGCCCTAAAAGACATATGTGGCGATTAGTTACATTCACTTTTTTTATATGAAAACACAAATAATGTACTTACAAAAAACTCATAAGTGTTCGCCGACTTGCAGCAAACCAAAAATGGTTACAGATATCTTTGTTCCACTGTAATAAAACAAGTCTCCCCAGCCTTCACAGATTTCTGCACGAGCTGATTATCATTCCTTTTATTTTAATATGGAGTTTTCACGTAAGTAAGACCACAAAATCAGACAGTAATCTGTACACGTGGCCCACCCAGGTTAGCACAATAAGTCTTTCAGTTCTAATAGAAACGTAAGGTTTTGGATACGTTCCTCATCAATCACACCTAATTCTAACTGCTGAATCATCTCCTCAGACTTCAACAAGTGCTACATGAGCTGCTGATTACTCATTTTAATCAAAGACGCAGCTCAGGAAAGTGTAAACATCTAATTCAGCGTTCAAGATGCTAACCGAACCCACTAACGGGGAAGTTATAAACAAGAGCTTAAAACAATACACTGATATGGCCTATAGTTAAAAGCCACACTAATCATTAGCTCCCATATAAAAAAAACTAAAATCCCCTTTCGTTACTCAAACTTCTTCCAAATATAGCATAAATAGTTCGACTAGCATCGATTCATGTCGACTTAGCATTCAAGCTAATGCTACATTAGCCAATAGGACACCAAGCATACAAAACTTGTTTGCTCTATTACTTCTTTCAGTGAAAGAAAATTTTTAAGTAAATTTATCCGAAAAACAATAAATAACTTACCTGTCCAAAAGATACTTTGCCAACTCGTCATCCGTTTTCAGGCCTTGTAGATCACGAAAATCTCTCCATCGTTTAAAAACAATCTGCAATGTAAATTCTACTCGAGTGTCTTAAACGTCTTACAGCCACTTTTGAAGAAGGGCTTTTAAACTTTTTAAATGTTTTTTAAGATGTGGAAGGCAGTCGAGGAATCGGTAATTTGGGGTTTTGTTGCTCCATGTTTCTGCAGTAAGCAGCGTGAGGCGCGTGACACTGTTGTGCACGCTGAGACCTGCTGTGCTCGATGATTGACAGCTACCCCTGGTGGTAACGCAGCGCTATTGGTCAACGCGTTAGGCTTGCAGAAATATTGGCTGAGCTCTCAATGGCAGGGGAGGGACTTAGGAGAAAATTGAAATATTAAAGATTATTTCCTTTTTTTAATAAAATTTGGTCAGATGGTCAAAATCAAACATTTTTAAAGTTATTCTACATTTAAATCTTACGGAGTGTGCCTTTAAAGTGGAGAGGTCCGGCGACCCACTGAGAGGATTTGGCGCCCCCTTGTGGGGGTCGGGACCCCCAGGTTAGGAACCACTGGCCTAGTGAACTAGACCAAATTCTTACATTTATTTAGGTAAGTATATATACCTAAATAATACATTTATTTAGGTAAGTATATATACCTAAATAATACATTTATTTAGTCTGGCTTGCCAGGCTAAGGGATCCTGGCTCCCGGCAGAGAATTCTGCTGTTGTTTCTTTGGGCTAGAATTCACCCAAATAGCATGATGGTGGTGGTCAGATCGACTGGTGGTGCCTGTGCTCTGTCAGTGTGCCCCAGCTGAGCTGTGGCTTCAATGTAGCTAATCACCACTGGACTGTAAATGTGTGTGAGCATGAGCGAATGACTTGTATGGCACTTTGTGGAGTTCTAGGACTCTTGGGCTCTACACTAGATACAGGCACTTGGAATGAAGAAAAACATGTATGTATATATGCTGTACAAAGTAAAAGGCCAGGCTGTTCTCCAAAAGGCATAATTGTGATAATCACTTGGGGAACACAACTCATCACCAGGTTTGTAAGTGTTTAAACCTATTAGTGATGCAGATGTAGCCATCGGTAATAGGTGAAGGCAGCTACTGATGCAACAAGGAGCAAGAGCTGGGATCAGATGTTCACTGGATACACAAGCAGTCTGTTTTAAATACTCACTTTTTCATGAGTATGTCCCAGATCATATGTGTTGGTCAATATCGTGACCGTTTTTTTTTTTTTTTCATTTGATGCAAAATGGGTTTGGTTTGAATGACTTAACTATTTTAT